>NC_083351.1:4855833-5175000 GCF_030254825.1 Meriones unguiculatus | reverse complement strand
GGTCTCCTATTCTCTGGGCTTCCCCACATCCGCCTCAAGCGTTCTTTTGAGCTTTCCTTGGTCACTGCTGGCTTTAGGAGCAGTTCCCGACTCCCTGAGTCAGGGGTCTAAAGGGCAGCAGACCTCTATGGGCGAGGCAAAGGGCACAGCAGTGTCTGCTACCAGCCTCTCACATGTGGCAGGCAGGGTGTTCTGACATGGTGCCCACTTAGGTTGGTGAGGGGCAGCAGGAGGGGGAGCTGGGGCTGGACGGCACATCCGGCTGAAGCCATGAATGCAGCCAACTGGTTGCTTCTACCTTGACTATAAACCTGAATTTATGTGCAAATATTTACTTCAACCTGATCACTTTCAAAGAAAGTCATAATGTTTAATTTTAAATTAATTCTGTTAGAAAAACGTATGATTTGTCAGCAAACTTTAGAGTGATACATACTGTGACAAGCAGAGAATAAAAGTTCAGTGTATCCTTTCATCAATCAATAAATTTGCAAGGGGTGGTGGCTCCTGCCTTTGATCCCAGTACTCAGAGTCCGAGGCCAGGCTGGTCCACCTCGGGCGTTCCAGCCAGGGCTACACAGTGAGACCCTGTCTCAAATTTAATTAATTGTTTTTAATGAGGGGCTGGAGACGTGGCTCAGCAGGTGAGAACCGTGGCTGCTGTTCCAGAAGACCTGGTTTGATTCCCAGCAGCCACGTGGTGGCTCACAGCCATCTGTAACTCCAGTTCCAGGCTATCCTGTGTCTTCTTCTGGCTTCCTTAGGCTCCAGCCACACACAGGATACAGACATACATGCGGGCAAAGCATAGACATAGACATTAAAAATAATCAATCAATCAATAAGCAAGGGGGTGAGAGATGGCGCATGGGTACGAGCACCTGCTACATAATCTCAGGGACCTGAGTTCGGATACCCAGTGCTCATGTAAAAGCCAGAACACGGCTCCCTGGACACCTGTAACTCTACCTGTGTAGGGGGTGGAGACAGGAGGATTGCTGGGACATGCTGACTGCCAGCTTAGCTCCAAGTCAGTGGAACACCCTGTCCCAAGGGAATAACACTAAATGACAGTGCAGGAAGCCCAGCCCCCTCCCATTGGTCTCTGTGCCCACACAAGCATGCGAGACCGACTAAACACATAAACCACATTCACACATACACAGAAATAAAACACAGGCTTAGTTGAATGAGTTGTTTGGTGATTTGCATGTATTTTATTTATTCCCCAGGGTTTTTGTTTGCTTCTAAGTATACATGATACCACTGAGCTACTCAACACTGAGTGTTGGGTCCCATTCCAACACTGCGTTAAGAGGGTTTTAAAAACCAGTTTATGCCAGCTGTAGTGGTGCTCACGCCTTTAATCCCAGCATTCAGAGGTAGAGGCAGGCAGATCTCGGTGAGTTTGAGGCCAGCCTGGTCTACAGAGTGAATTCCAGACTGGCCAGAAGTTTATAATTAAACCCTTGCCAGTGAACCGCCTTGCTGTCCCTAGAACTATTTTACTTTATTTTTTAAGTAGATAAGGAGGCTGAGGCTGGGGACTGAGCACTTCAGGCCAGCTTGGCCTCTATAGCCAGACTCTCTGTCCAGAAACAAACAGTGATAACGAGAGCCCTTTCCAGCCTTCACTCCGTGACTTGCTCATCCCACTGTGGCTAGCTTCACTTCCTCCCAGGCCTTTCTGAGGCTGCCTCTAATCTGCAGACTGAAGGGGCTGTCTGTGACGGTGGCTGCTGCTTCCTCCCCCGTCCATAGCTGTGGGCAGCTGTTCCAGACCACAGGGCCCCAGTCATGTGGTTCCTGGGCCAAGAAGAGCTAAGCCAGAGCTCCCCAGAGAGCTGTGGAAAGGACAGCTGTGGAAACACAGAGGTCTGGGGTTCAGAATACAAATGACTCTCTTCCCTGCCCCCTCCACCGCGCTCGCTGTTTCTGCCCTTCCTGGGACAACAGCTCCGCTCCTATACTGTGCTGAAAACAAGGCTTCAGCTTCCTTGCTGGCATTCCCAGAAAAGTTATTAAACCACGTTTTAGAGTGAATTCCCTTATGTCCGAAGTGTCAGATATTTGGGGAGTACACTGCAGATGTATGTATGTGTGTATGAGTGTTTTGCCTGCATGTATGAATGTGTACCACCTGAGTGCCCAGACCGACAAAGGGCATCAGATCCCTGGTATCTGGAGTTACAGATGGTTGTGAGTCACCATGTAGGTGCCGGGAACTGAACGTGGGTCCTCTGAACGAGCAACAAATGTTCTTAACCACAGAGCCGTATCTTCAGTCCGGGGGTTTTCTTTTTTTGTTGTTATTGTTTTCCTTTACTTAAAAAAGAAAAAGAAAAGAAAAGAAAGCCCAGACACTATAAACATCTTCACAAGAAGACACAGCTGCTGTGCTTGACTTTAAAGGAAATAAAGCGTGGGCCTGGGCTGCCAGCTCTGTTCAGATGGACCTTGGCTGCCCTGTGCCCACCCTCACAGACAACAGCCTCTTGATTTCCTTCTAGGCAACCGTCTCCTTCCCTTTGTGAGTTTCGAACCCGTGCATCTGCCTCCTTAGAGCATATGGAGGCCAGCACTGGCAGCCTTCCAGAGCTACCGCTCTCTGATGCTTTCTGAACTCATGGCCTCCATCTCCCACCTTTCTTGTACATCCGACAACCTTCCAGTGCCCACCGTTGCCCTAGCAAACTCAAGGGGCCCTTGCCCCACCTGCCGGGATCGCTTCCGGAAGAGGTTTGCTGTCTCATAAACCATCCTTATGTCAAAACATTGGTGGAGCAGTGGCCCAGAGCTCAGCTCAAGCTTTGTGCTGCTCTGAGTAGGAGCTGTATTCCTGCACAGGCCTTCTCTTCAAAAGCACCTCAGTTTCCTTCTTTAGCTTGAAAGGGTTTAAGCATCTTGTGGTCCTCATGCCACAGTCTGGGTGCTCTGCTTTCCAAACCACTGGGCATCTGGAGGCTTTGAGCTCAGGGAACCTGGTCACCCAGGTTTCTTCTGGTCTCTGGGAGGCCCGGGGCGGGGGGGGGAAGGGAGGGAGCACATGTTCCTGCTGAAGTCAAGTTTTGTTTGAGAAACAGCAAAGTTTAACATTTTCTCATCCAAGGCCATGAGTTGCTAGAGCAAGCGCTCCTTAAATTGTGACAGTGAGCCCACAAACGTTTAAGGGTGTAGCCAACCTACCAATAGCATTACTTGGCCCCTTAGGAAGCCCGTGAAAGTGTGTTCCTGGTGCCTGGCGAGGATTCTGACTTGTTTTGTAACTTCTGCCCTAGGGAGCAGGGACCTTGTTCTCCACCCGCCTTGGCTCTCAGGGAGTTCAACCTGCTGTCGGGAGGGATAGAGGCGGCCTCATCTGGGACGTTAATCCAGCTGGAATGTTCATGTGGTGATCAGGGAGATGGCACCACCTGGCACTGGAAGCTTAGCAAGCTAAAGGCAGAAGCGGCACTCGGGCCGCCGAGGAGGGGGAGACAGCCTCCTCCGACATGAGGCCGGAATAGCTGCAGGAGCCCCATCATTAGCCCTGGAGCATCACTCCCTACGTGGGATTGCTCACACTCAGATTAAGAAAGCGGGGTTGCAGGCCAGACAGACCATGCGCTGCTTCTTCCTGGCTTCTCGCAGCCGTACACAACTACAATGCAGGGACAACACAGAGCCCAAAGGAGCAGGAAAGCAAAGGAGCCCAAGGTCTGTCTTCCCAGAGAGCATCCGTCACGCCAGGAAGACGTGGCCAAAGACAAACCTGGGGAGTTCCCTCGGGATAAGCACTCCAGGGGTTCCAGCACACATAGCTGCGGGGAAAGAAGGGAGGAGTGTGGGACTGTAAGATTAGACACTAACAATCCGCACAGTGTGCACCCTGTCCTGACTCCACCGTGAACAAACCTGTAAGCAGTCGTCACAGGGGGGTTAGAAGCTATGGCTCGGCCTGCAAGCTGCTTGCCAAGCTACCGGCTCAGCAATGAGCTGTTACTCTTGCAGAGGACCCGGGTTTAGTTCCCAGCACCCAGGCCATGCGGCTCATAACCGCCCATAACTGCAGATCTATGCGATCTAGCGCCCTCTCCTGGTTGCTTCAGGCAGATGCACGTATGCAGTTCACATACACACAAGCAGCCATATGTATACCTAAGCAAAAAAAAAAAAAGTCTTGTGATTAGATCTCTGGGCTACTGGCTAGCTTGTGTCCGTTATTCTGGCAGTCCTGAGGAAATGTCTTAAACAAGATGCACAGCACCTGAGGAACACCTAAAGTTGACCTCTAGCCACCACACACATGTAGTTGTACCTGAACACGCATGTGCACCCGCATAACATAAACACACCCATATATGTGTGTGCCCACACATGTACACACACACTCATCATGGAGAAACAGAGAGGCTGGGTATAAAATGACAATGGCTTGTACTTCATTCTCCAAAACCTTTTCTGGGTCAACTTTCAGGCTAGAAGCCGTCAGGGGAGATACCAGGCCCAGAGGCCGCATGAAGCAGCTGCGGTGAAGTGGGCACACGGGTGTCCACAGGTTCCATCCTGTTCTCCTTCTGTGTCCCATCCACCCAACCTGGTCTCTCCACTTCTGCTGCTACTCCAGCTGACCCTACACTGGTTCCCAGATGCTTGGCTGTGGTCAGCCCAGCTATCCACCTTGTCAGGTCCACAACGGTACTATGTAGACACTAAGTAGGTATTAAAGGGAGGAACGGCACCTGCTCTAGGAACATATCCAAGTCTTTATGGCAAAATAATATCCCTTTTAGAATTTGCTTTAAATACCTAAAAAATGTGTTGGGGTGTGGAGAGAAATATATAGCACCGAGCATGATGAAGGGCGGTGATAGGCTTGTCTCATTTGCCTGCTTCTTTGAAGGGGTGCTAGGGACTGAGCTCCAAACCTCACATGTACTGGGCAAACCTCTACTTCTGAGCAGCTTTTTGGCTCTTCTGTTTGAAAATACTTTATTATTAAAAAAACAACTGGGGGGAATCTAAGAATACGAAATAGATCCCGAAGCTCCCCCCCCCGCCACCTTTGCCAGCCTTCCTTCCTGCCATCTGTCACCCTCCCAACCCCTGCCACCCGAGTGGCATAGCCGGAGAGGTCTCCAGTCCTTTCTTCTTAAGGATGTGGGAGAGGAGGAGGACAGCCCACGGCTGATTAACACCACGAACATCACAGAAGAAAAAGAAACCAATTAAACCTTCCTGTTACTGTGAGCGATCTGCTCTGGCATGTGCGAGCTGGTCTTGTTGTTCTTACAAACAAGAATTTAAAGAGTCCTGTGGTCCTGAAACCCCAGGACTGCCAAGCTTCTGACTGTTTTCACACTGCAGCGCTTCAGATTCGGGGTACAGGCTTTAAAAGGCACCCCCTAATTGAGATGCTAGGGATTCGCTGAGATATAAGACTTTTAGAGGGTAAACACATAGGAAGTTTGCATTGTCTTGGCCATGCTTCTGCTTAGGAGAAGAGCGTAGGTGCTGGCCCAGTGCCAACCAAAATAGGAGGGCGGAAGACGCAGCTAGAGCCATGGTTTTCTTCACAAATGTCTCCACGGCTGAAATTCTTGGAACAGGGTCTGCTTTATTTCACTCTGCCCAGCTCACATTTGGGTTTTCTTAGGGCCTCAGTAGGGGCCAATGGTTCTTAGGGCTTTTGAGTAAATCCCATGCCCTTCCTTCCTTCCTCCCTCCCTCCTTCCCTCCCTTCCTCCTTCCCTCCTTCCTTCCTTCCCTCCCTCCTTCTTCCTTCCTTTTGCTCCCTTCCCTCTCTCTCTTCCTTCCTTCCTGGATTCTTCAAAGGGTTTTTTAAATATGATGCACATTCGATGGACAATATTAAACAGAAGAGAATTCCTGGTGTTGGTAAAATAGTAAATGTTCATTAAAATGAAAAAAATCAGTAAATCCAGAAACAAATATAAGCTGTTTTTTTGTTTTGTTCGAGACAGGCTTTCTCTGTGTAGCCTGGCTGTCATGGAACTCTCTCTGTAGACCAGGCTGGGCCTCAGACTCAGAGACCCACCTGCCTCTGCCTCCTGAGAGCTGTGATTAAAGTCATGGGCCACCACTACCCAGCAAGCTATATATTTTTTTTTTAATCAAGAAGAAATGGACTGGGGAACGTTTTAAAATTACTTTTAAATTTTAAAAATGACACTTATTTGTTTGCTTTTTTGTGTTGTGTCTGTGGGCACAGGCAGCACACACACTGCTCAGAGAACTATGTGCAGGAGGACCCTAAAACCTGCCTCTTCCAGTCCCAGCACTCGGGAGACAGAGGCAGGCGGATCTCTGAGTTGGAGGTCAGCCTAGTGTGCATAGTGTGTTCTAGGACTAGCTAGAGCTACGCAGAGAAACCTTATTTTGGGGAAAAAACAAACAAACCAAAAAACCAAGAACCCTACCTCTCCCCAAGGGAGCACTTGAGTGGTGGTCCAGGGGTCACGTGAGCCAAGGTGTGTGCGGAAAGCATCCTGGTCCCATTGTTGTAGCAGGGAGGTGGTTTTATTTTGGGTGTCTCTGCGATACTGGTGCAAGCTCTCTTCCTGAAGACTGTCATTAACTTTCAGGAGGCCGTTTGCACTTTTTAAATCTCTTCAGTGTCCCTGACATAGACAGGACCTGGTGCGTGTCTGGAACTACCAGGGTCATAGCCCACATCCTGTGCCTGTAGTTTTTGTGGCCCTCTGGAGAGGTTAAAATTCCTCAGTCTTTCCCCGGAAGTGGGTCTCGATGAGGTCGGTCCGGACCTGTGCACCCTGGAGCCGAGTCTGGGGTGGAAACCAGGACCCACACTGCTGGGTCTGCACCGCACTCCACCCCACCCCTGCTTCCTCTATCCCATCCTCCCTTTCTCCTTCACTTCCTTTTCTGCGCTGCAGCCTGGTTAGGAGGACAGGAAGTCTTCTGGGGGAGGGGGTGGGGCTGGCATGCAGTGAGGAGTTCTTTAAAGGGGAGACCCACGGTAGGTGTTGGGGGTTCACCATGGTGAGGTGAGGTCCAGCTAAGGGACACCCAAGAGCGTGACAAACAGCCATGTGCAAAGGGCTCCTGGTCCCCACAGGGACACCTAAAAGACAGGATGACTAGTCAAGCGCAGTGAGGAGGTGCCCTGGATCATGACAGAAGTGATTAAATAAAGGCCCAGCCTTGACATAACTGGAGGTGGTTCTTACCTTGGGGAAAGGAGGTGCAGATGTGGGAAGAGAAGGAAGCTGCAGGACTGAACTCAAGAGATTTCAGTCAAAACAGACCCGCAACTATGCACTCCCACTGACTAGGCCCGCTCCCCAGGAGGCCATTGGAGCAACTGTCTCTGTGACCACAAGCACCCCAACTCCCAGACCTGGATTTCAAACATCATCCCCTGCTTGCAGCTCTTGGGAGGAACCATCTGTTCCAGGGCCAGAGGGGCAGAAGGCAGACAAGCTAGACTGTCTCCACTGTCCACAGAACAGACACCTCCAAAGACCCTGGAAGTCAGTCAGAAGGGGTCACCCTCTGCCGGATGATAACCTGGCAGCTGTAGGGACAAGTTGAGGCACACACACTTCAGTCTGATGAGGGCAGCAAACATTCCAGGACCTCCGGCAGGACGTGCGTCATGAAGCCAGCTTCCCTCATGAAGAGTCCTGGCGGGCGCCCCCTCATCAGGTGACAAATCACATTGTGGCAAATAGAAGCACCAAACCAAGTCAGAAAACAAGCCAGGCAGGGTCCACATCGCCACTTCCCAGACGTACTGGGACTGATGGCTCTGCTCTGGCCCCAGCCGCCAAAAGCTGAGGTTCGTCCTGACGAAGCATCTGTCCCCTTATCTTCAAAAGCGGCCGACCCATAAAGGTCAGGAAGACAATGAAGTGACTCAGGGTATTGTGTGCCCAGACACAAAGGACATTCTTGGGACAAGTGACAAATCTTGAGTCCGGTCTCAAGATTCAAAGATGGCCTTGAGTTGCTGTTTATTCCCTTATGTTGGTGATTTGCCAGCTTGTGTGTAAAAGGATTGGGCATTCAGGCCTCAAGGACCATTGGGTTGGTTAGTTAACTGTATGTGTGTATGTGTGTGTGTGTGTGTGTGTGTGTGTGTGTGTGTCACACACAGAGACATGCATCTGGTGTGTAGGAGGGTGCAGAAGCCTGCTCCACCTTATTCTGTGAAGACAGGGTCTCTCTCACTGACCCTCGAGCTAGGCGTGAGGCCAGCAAACCGTACAATCATCTTTTCTCTTCCCCTTGTGCCTCTGGGGTTAAGGGGCTTTCTCATGGCTCACGAGGGCTTGAACTCACATCTTCACTCTTTTGCAGCAAGTGCTCCTTACCCCAGAGCCTCCTCCTCTCCCAAGAACTGTCAATGCAACTTCAAGATCCCCATCCCTCCCCCCAGTCTCCTAGCGGTAGTGGAGACCAAAGCTGGGTTCACACACTCTGGGCAAATGCTGTACCCCTGAACTACAGTCCCAGTATAAGCTCCCCAGCTCTCAAATGTCTCAGAAGGGTTTTGCCTTGAACTTGCTGCTTTCTTCTGGTTTGTGGCTATGAGTAAAAGCAAAACAAAAATTTAACTAGGTAAGGTGCCATGGTCTAAGGGGGTTATTCAGGGCCTTGGTGGGGCAGGGGGGGGGGGGTGCTACTCTAGAGAGAGCAGCATGAGGGGAGATGCCCAAGCTGGATGACTCACTCCCTAGTCACTGACCTGCCCAAGCCCAGGCCAGGAGTCCTGGACTGCAGCCCACCAACCCCTGATGGCAGAGCTGGCCTGAGTTGGTCCCAAGAGCTGAACACAATTGCAGATACATGCAGCTCCCAAGTAAGCACCGGCCAGGTCCACAAAAGAGGGTCCAGAAATTTCTTCCCGTGGTGTTGGCCACACCTGGTCATCTCCAGATTCGAGACCCAGACGCAGCCCCTGGCTCCCCCATCCTGGGTTCTGGCCACTGCTGTCTTCCTGGGCTTTACAGAGCAGCTCCCAAGTAAGCACCGGCCAGGTCCACAAAAGAGGGTCCACCCGGCTCAACAAATTTCTTCCCATGGTGTTGGCCACACCTGGTCATCTCCAGATTCGAGACCCAGGCGCAGCCCCTGGCTCCCCGTCCTGGGTTCTGGCCACTGCTGGTTCTGGCCACTGCTGTCTTCCTGGGCTTTACAGAGCAGTGGTGAAGGTCTAGAGTAGGCCACTGCTGTGGATCAGCACAGTGTTGCTCCCTGAAGGGACTGTGGAGAAGAGACTTAAACAGGGAGGAAACTGATCTGGAGCCGAGGCTCAGTCAGCAGGATGCTTGGTTAGCGTGAAGGAAGCCTCGGGCTCCATCCTCGGCACCACATAAACCAGGTGTAATCCCAGCGCCCAGAAGGGGAGGTCCTACCAAGGCCATCCGTGACTACGTAGTGAGTTGGAGGCTACCTGAGACCGTCAAAACAGAAGGGGAGGAAGCCAGAGTGCTCACTGCCAAGGCTGCTGAGCACAGAGTCGGGACGGTGGCCGGTTCTCGGGTGCTGGAGGAGAGTGTGTGAGGAAGTGACTGACACAGATCCTCATCTTTGCTCAGGCTGTTGGTGCTTCTGGGCTTCTAACACAGTTTCCTTTAAAGAGAAGAATCCAGTGTAACCCAACACCGCTCAGCATTGACTCTGAAGAGTCTGGGCTGAACCCAGAGCAGTCCCTGAGGATGTGTCTGCCTGGGCCACCACTGACAGGGCTGTCCTTTCCTTTTGTTCAGCTTCTCCAACTGGAAAGAGTTTTCATTAAAAAAAAAAAAAAAAAAAAAAGACTCCACCAGTCATGCCACAATGGGGCCGATTGTTCTGAGCAGGCCATGCTGACTTAAATATTTACCTTTTTGTTTCACAATCCAACAGGAAACAGGGGTCAAGGATTTTTTTGTTCCCTTTCCCCCTCTGGTCAGCACTAAAGAACAGTTGTTTTTCTAGTTACCCAAGAGGGAAATGATAACAGGTAGGAAATTGGCACTTAGCAGAAGCCTCCAGATCACAGCCTCTGGGTTTCAACCGAATTCTCCAGCAATTGTGTGAAACAGCTGCAGAGCTTGAGCCTTGGTCAACTTTCTCCCACTTCCTGTGTGCCTCCGGGGTGGGGCTGGAGCTGGAGAGCAGGAGCCAGGCTGAGCCTTGTTAAACAACAACATTCTGCTCTAGGCCGCAGCAGACCAAACCAACATGGAGTCGCTTGTGCCAGCTGTCACCTCCCAGAACTGGTCAGTTTCCAGATGCTGGGGAGTCTTGACTGCCAGCATCAGTGTGATAAGGAAGTTTCTACTGCTTTAGGCCTTGAGAAAGATCTTCCTGTGTGGTTGAACTGTGGGTGTTAAGTTGTCAGTGTTCACCTAGCACGAGTAAGACCCTAAGTTGGGTTCCCCAGTCTCACATAAAAGCTTCCTGGCGTTAACCTTTCAAGAGTTCAGGCACTGTTCCCTCCTCACAAACTCCACTGTTCTTGCTCTGTCCTTGGCCCAGTGAGCGCTTTCTGCTCTGCTTAGTGGCTGGAGACTGTCCTGATGCAGAAACCACAAATAAAATGCTAGTTAGGTGCAAAGTTAGATCTAAGGTACTGAGTGTTATCATCGGGGACCAAGGGTAGACAGCTGTTTGTTTGTTTGTTTGTTTGTTTGTTTGTTTTGTCAAACCAATGCAGGGTAGGCTGGGATTTGGGTTCCACTCTGTGGACACCATGTGCCTGGGATGCACATGCCCTGGGCCGCCCCAGGCAATGCCACGCAGAGAAGTGAAGGACCTTGGGGTCTTCTCCAGGCCCTTTTTCTGGTTCCCTGTCTGTTCCCCAAGACTTGACGTAAGCCCAGTTTCTGCTTCCGGAAGTCCGTGCTGTGGGAGGGGCCACTCTGGGAGCTTTCCCTCTGCATTCTAGGAGGGGCTACTATTACTGAATACTTGAGCCACAGAGCAGGGTGGGCGGTGGATTTCTGGTTATAACTGCCTTGGAGGGCAGTGTTGAGGAGACTTTCCTCTTAGGTTAGGTGTTGAATCTGAGATGAACTGGCTGCAGGCAGATGGACTGGAGGGTGGGCAAAGCAGCATATTCCTGTTTGCAGACTTCACGTAGGCATACGTGAAAGGCTCAGTGGGAGGCAAAAGCAAAACCATCTCTCCCAACAGTCAGAGGCCAGGACTTCTGTTATCCGTGTAATCAGGAGATGAGCAGGAAGCACAGGCCATTTAGGGGACAGGGAATGGCTTTTAGAGAGACAATGGGCCCTTAGGAGAGTAGATGGAGGTGTGATAGGTGTGGTGAGGCTTGTGTGTGAGTGGCCTGAGAGATAACACATTCCAGGAAGGGTCTAAACTGTCCTCCTGTTGGGGGCCCTGTCTCCGAGAAGATAAGAGCATTCCAGAGAAACTGCTGTCTGCGTCCACTGCTTTCCAGCGCCTTCCTCCCCCAGTCAACACCAGACAGGCCAGTCACTTATTTAGAAGAGTATGTCCTGAAAACCCATCTGGAGCAAACTCGACTTTTAAAAAACTAAAAATCTGTAATTCAGTTATAAACAAGATTTTCATAATTAAATGAGTTAAAATAGTTTTTGGTACTTTAAAATACTTTGATCCGAAAAGCCCAATCCTTTGCTTGGCTGTGGTAGCACACACCCAGCATCCAGTTCTCAGGAGGCTAAGCCAGGAGGGTCACAAATTTGAGGAGGGATACATAGCAGGTCTTTGCCTCAAACAAAGTAGAGAGTCAGATCTTGAGCCTGGAATGCATGGGTTTAAGACCTATCTGCCCCACTAGTAATGATTACCTGGGAAGCAACTGTCTACGGCCTTTCTAGCCGGAGCTTCCACACGTGTAAAACACGGGCAGGGCATAAGCTCGTGCCTAGCAAGCACGAGCCACCGAGTTCGTTCTCCAGTGTCAAAAGGAGGGGAGAGGAACGAGATGAGAGGAAAGGATAGCCGCCATAAAGGATTTGGCTAGGAAAGGTGTTTGTTTAAACCCGGTAGTACCAGGCACACAGCAGAGAGTGCATAATACTAACACTCAGCAGTTTGGTACTGTCACAGCATTCTTACTCCCTCTCTCTCTCCTGTGTGTATGTGTAAAGATCAGAGGACAACTCAAAGGACTCCATTCTCTTTCTACCGTGCAGGGCTGAACTTGGGTTGTTTAACAGCAAGTGCCTCTACCAGCTGAGCCATCCCACAAGCCCATGGAGAAGACCATGAATAAGTAAAACAGATCAGTAAGTGAAAAGCTGAAACGGGCAAATCTACGCCAGGACAAAGGGTGTGCATTCAAAAAGCTCAGGTCTTCCTTAAGGGCACCAGAGCCTGACTTCTCAATGCTCAGGTGAGGAGTGGGCTTCCCTGGCGATGTGTATCTTGTGCTTTTAGGTATTCTTCCCGCCATAAATGATGGAAAGCAGCTCAGGCAGGAAAAGCTTCTGGTACCCACCTGAGCACACTGCGGAGAGAGCCGGTCATATGAGTGTGCAGGCCCGAAAGCCTTCATTTTCAGTCATGAACCTCCCTGAGACTCCCTTACTTTTACCTGCTGAAATGACAAAAATTGTGTCAGCAAAGGGTCAAGGGTTCGGTTTCTTAAATCTTTCTGTGTTCCAACAGTGTGACCGCAGTCTGCAGCTTCCAGTACCCTTCGTAAGGAACGCTAGAGTGTGGAGCAAAGTAGGCGTCCCTGAATATTCAGATCCAGTTGGGGTGTGTCGCCCACCCATCCATCCATCCACCCACCCATCCATCCATCCATCCACCCACCTATCCATCCATCCATCCACCCATCCATCCATCCACCCACCCATCCATCCATCCATCCACCCACCCATCCATCCATCCATCCATCCATCCACCCACCCACCTATCCATCCATCCATCCACCCACCCATCCATCCATCCATCCATCCACCCACCTATCCATCCATCCATCCATCCATCCATCCATCCACCCACCCACCCATCCATCCATCCACCCACCCATCCATCCATCCATCCACCCACCTATCCATCCATCCATCCATCCACCCATCCATCCATCCACCCACCCATCCATCCATCCATCCACCCACCCATCCATCCATCCATCCATCCATCCACCCACCTATCCATCTATCCATCCACCCACCCATCCATCCATCCATCCATCCATCCACCCACCTATCCATCCATCCATCCATCCACCCATCCATCCATCCACCCACCCATCCATCCATCCACCCACCCACCCATCCATCCATCCATCCATCCATCCACCCACCCACCTATCCATCCATCCATCCATCCATCCATCCATCCATCCACCCACCCATCCATCCATCCACCCACCCATCCATCCATCCACCCATCCATCCATTCATCCATCCACCCACCTATCCATCCATCCATCTATCCATCCACCCACCTACTCATCCATCATCCAACCACCCACCCATTCACCCACCCACCCACCCATCCACCCATCCATCCACCCACCCACTCACCCACCCACTTATCCATCCATCCATCCATCCATCCATCTACCCACCCACTCACCCACCCATCCATCCATCCATCTATCCACCCACCCACCCACTCACCCATTCATCCATCCATCTATCCATCCACCCACCCACCCACTCTCCCACCCATCCATCTGTCTGGCAATGACAGGCAGGCTTTGGAAATGTAATGAAGTTTTAGTCAGCTAACTACCAGGAGTTATAGGAGTCTGCCAGAACCCGAGTGAGTGCAAATGACAACAACCGAGCCATGCCCTCCTAGGTGTGAGCTGAAAGAGAAGGGACACACTGAAAATTGAGCAGCCAGCCCAGTCCTCAGGGAGTGACTTCATGACCCAACTGGGACTTGAGGACTTCAAAACAAATTGTCTCATTTCCACTTCAAACTGCTGGGTTGCCACGAACTTTGTGTTTGTAAGTTTTCCACTGTCTCAAGTTGGATATTTTTTTAATTAGTTATTATTATTATTACTTTTATTATTACTTGGTCTCGCCCTGTACTTTGACTTCGCTCACCCTGTTAAGTTTCTTTCTAGCCCCTCGGGTCTGTCTGGAAGTTCTCAGAGGGACCTTTCCTAGTAAACTGTGCTAAATGCAGCAGGAGGTCGGCTTGTTTTCATTCTGCGTGTACTGGAGGCCCACCTCCCGGCTCCGGGGAAACCACAGGGGCATTTTCCAGACTTCTTTCCAATACAAACAAAGCTTGAGAGGCCGGCTGGCCTCGCTGCTGCCCACGTCTCTGGGTCTCTGCTCCTGGAGGAAGGACAGACCCCTGACCTTCCACAAGTATTTCAACACAGCCAGTTCTCAGAGGAATTAGAATTTGTGCTTTTACATCAACTCTGAAACAACCATGAAGGAGGCCCTATTTTTATGACTGGGTGTACTTTCTTAGAGTGGAACATTTTAATACAATATTTCTGTGGCCACTAACAAAGGAATTTCATGGCCTAAAACTCAAGGGGTGGGAGGGATGCAAAAAGAGAAGTCCAAGTAATTAGATTGTGGTGTCTGGCTTGACCCAGCCGTAGACATGGGCAGATCTCAGAAAACTCTATAGGATTGAGAAATCTTTCTGGCTACAAGCCTGACCTGCTAAATTGAGAACATCCATGCCCTTAAAATGGAGCCTAGAAAGCGAAAATTCAATGAGGGCACCAGGCACCAGGACAGAATGTTTCATAGCTTTTCTTTCCCTCGTGTGTGTGTGTGTGTGTGTGTGTGTGTGTGTGTGTGTGTGTGTATGTGTGTGTATGTGAGAGAGAGAGAGAGAGAGAGAGAGAGAAAGAGTTCTATCCACATGCATGTGAGAGCATGAGCCTCTGCATGTGCAAGGAGCCCTGGGGCTGATACTGGGTCTTCCTGAATGCTCTCCATCTTAGTCACTGAGGCAGGGCCTCTCAGCTGAACCCAGAGCTCACCAGGATGGCGAGTCTGGCTAGCTAGCCTCCTCTGCTGAGTCCCTGTACCACCCTTCCTGGTGCTAGAGCCTCAGGCAGGTCCCACTGCCACCCAGCACTTACAGGGTTTCTGGGGATCCAAGCTCTGGTCCTTATGATTGCACAGCAAGCACTTTAACAGCTGAGCCACCTCTCCTGCTCGGGTCAGAATGTTATGAAGATACAGGCCAAGATTCCTGGTAGATGCCAGCAACTGTGACCGGTACTCAACATATACTTACATGTGCTACGGCTTTTTCTAGACATATTTTCCTATGATTAAGTTTAATTCCTAACTCCGGCACAGTAAGATAGCTAATAATAATGAACAATTATATGCTGTAAGAAAGGCTAAAGCATACAGTCTTCCCAACTGCTCCTCCTCTCTTAAGAGGAGCAGTTCATGGCCTTCTCCTGGGCATATCTCGAAGAGAAGGGTGGATACGTCAGTCAAACTGATATCCAGGATGGCTACTCAGTGACCAATGAGAGGGCAGCAAATACCACGCGGCTATCTTGACAAAGGAAGGACAGAGTCACTGCGCAGCAAGCTCTCCCCACAGTGGTTAGAAAGCTTACAATTCAAACTTGTGAATTACTTATTTCCGGAGTTCTCCATGGACATTTTCAGATGATAGTTGTCTTTAGGTAACTGAAAGCTTAGAAACTGATACTGTGGGTAAGAAAAGAATATTACATATAGAAAGTGCTTCAGCTCTCTCATTTGTCACCAATGCATGGAACTGGAGAGAGGGGCTCAGATGACTTAGCTCCTCTGCCGTGTCCACCTGCTCAAGGAAGGAACTGTTCAGTTGACAAAGAAAGGAAAATCACGAGTATTTGGGACTCACAGTTGTGTGTTGCAAAGGCAGAAATGCACCCAAGCACGTGGGGGTACACACATGCTGATGGGACTACCCATGGCCTTTGCATGTGGAGGTCAGAGGTCAGCCTTGGCTATTGTTGCTCAGGTACCATTCGCCTTGGTTTTTGAGACAGGGTCTCTAAGTGGTCTGGGGCTCTCTGATTACACCAAACTAATTGGCCAGCAAGCCGTGGGGATCTGCCTATATCCACCTCCCCGGTGCTGGCCTTACAGCATGTGCCATCAGCCCTGGTTTTTTTAAATGTGGGTTCTTGGTGTTAAACTCAAGTCTTCAGGCAGGCACGGCAAGCACTTCACCTGCAGAGCCATCCCTGACATCTTGGTGTCCTGTGGCACCAGCAGAAGGCCTGTTCAGTTTCTAGATTGATCACAGGAAGAGATCAACACAGTGGAAACACAACAACTGCCACACGGGGCTGTGACGAGAACCGGCTCATCCTCTGCCCCGCACTCCCCCTTGCTGTCCCCTCAGTGAGAAGCGGGCAGTGGAATCTGGCTCTGCAGTCGGGGCTTTCCAGATCCTGGGGTTGTCCGTCAGACACTTTCAGCATTTGGCAGCACATGGCACGAGGTGCCTGATGTTAGGACAGCCGGAAAGAGCTCAGCTGCCGGGAAGGGTGGCCCTGCCCACCTCCAACCAGCAAGAGCCGAGGGGCCTCCAAACACCTTCTGATGTTTTGAGAGAAACCAGAATTCTCCACTTTAAAAAAAAAACAAAACAAAAACACATAGAAACTAAAATTTAGGAGACTGAGCAAACATTGAAGGAGCTGAGGAGGGGCTAGGACCCACAGATCAGTTTGCAAAGAGCTGACACATCTTAAGAGCCAGCTCCCGTACTGAGCTACGCCCCTAACCCACAACTACCTGCCCTTCTTAGAGTTGGTTGGTTTGTTTGTTTGTTTTTGTTTTCACAAGAAGCCTGTCAGATACCTTTTGCATGCTTTTATGTCTTTCTTTTCCAACGCTACCATTTTCTTTTCTTTCTTTTTACCAACGGTTGCCATCAGTCAAGAAGTCTCCTTTCTTGCGGCCTTCTTGCTTAGGCTTGGGGATCATGGTCATTCCGCTGATGTGTGTTCTGTTAAGTTACAAAGGAGCGTCCCCTTCACCCTTCCTGCTCAGAAGCATAAAGCAAAGATTGGGGTCATCTCTTCTTTGAATACTCGTCTGACTTGATGGCTCCTAAGGCAGAGATTTTTATCACCTTCTTCAGGGGGCTTCAGAGTAGCTGGGCTCACACTGCCTTCCTGAGCTGGTTGTGATAAGATGGCAGCTCTGGGAACTTATCTAGTTGTGGCCCTAAAATGCCTGTAATCTCCCTCACTGCTTCCAGCTCGGCCACCTCTGACCTTTACGCTCTGGGGCTGGATATGTTCTGCCTTGGAACTGTTTGTGCTTTCTCAGTTCTCATCCTGCCTTTCGGAACACTTTCTCTGCTGCTCTGGGCATTTGTTACTTTTCTCAATAGTGTGACCAAAACACCAGGCAGAAACCAATTACAGAAGGAAAAGTTGTTTTCTGACTCACGGTCCGGGAGGTGGTTTAGTCCATCTCGGAGGGTGTGGTGGAGATTCCTCACATAGTGGCAGGTCCAGGAAGCAGAGAGAACTGGAGCTAAGGATTCCAACTTTCAGAGCACACCTCCCCAAGTCCCCACGGAGGAGGCTGCAGTTCTGTGGGCTGAGCTTTTGCCTAAGATACACAAATCCCTGTGTTCTATCCCTAGTGCCCCACAGACTAGACACGGAGGTGCATACCTGTAATTTCCGAATTCTTAGGAGGTGGCAGCAGAAAGATTAAGTTCAAGATGATCCTCAGCCACACAAAGAATTTAAGGCGGGCCTGGGCTACGGGAGACCCCACCTCAAATCAGAGCAAAGGTTCACCCCAAAGGGGTCTACTCCGTAAGCCAGGCCTCACCTCCTGAGAGCTTCACAGCCTTCAAAATGGCCTGACAAGCCTGAGACCAGCCTCTAGAGAACATTCTAGATCCAAACCGTAACACTGATTTGGGCTACGAGTTCCTGCTCCAGTGATGCTCCTGCCTCAGCCCCCTGAGTGCTGCAACTACAGGCGTGCTCTGTGCCGGGTCTTCCTGTCTCATTTTGGCTGGGATATGAAGTCACTTTTTCTGGCATTTTTCCAAGGACTAATACTATTTGTAGTTGTCTACTTTTTCTATTGTATCTTTCTTTTCTTTTTCTATCTTTCTTCTTTTTGTTCTTATTCTGCACCATCTCTTACTTCTTAGCATTTAGTATGAAACCCTTAGTTGTTGCGCAAAATGCCCAGCCAGCTTCTTAGGTATGTCTGTGCTCTCCTGACGCCTGAGGAGGCCAGACAAGGGCACTGTGTCCCCGGGAACAGGGTTACAGACAATCAGGGGCTTCCGTGCAGCTGCTGGGAACCTAACCCCAGTCCACCGTAAGAACAGGCACGCTCAGCTGCTGAGTGTGTCTCCAGGCCGTGGGGTTTTACACCATTAGGTGATTTCTTAAATGTAATACTTCATACCTTTATATATTTAGGGTACAAGCTGGTGCTTTGATACGTGCACATATTTATATGATAAGCAAATCAGAGAAGATAGCATGTCAACCATCCCATGCACTTGTCATTTCTGTGTGTGTGTGTGTGTGTGTGTGTGTGTAAGAAAGAGAGAGAGAGAGGATCCTGCTGGGGACTTTCTCTCTCTCTCTCTCCCTCCCTCTCTCTCTCTCTCTCTCTCCCTCTCTCTCTCTCTCTCCCTCTCTCTCTCTCTCTCTCCCTCCCTCTCTCTCTCTCTCTCCCTCCCTCTCTCTCTCTCTCCCTCCCTCTCTCTCTCTCTCCCTCCCTCTCTCTCTCTCTCTCTCCCTCTCTCTCTCTCTCTCTCTCTCTCTCTCTCTCGGGGGTGTCTGTGTGTCTGCATGTGCATGATGTATGTGGAGTGTTTCTCTCTCTTCTGTGTGTGCGTGTGTGTGGATGGACACTTCTGTGTGGACGTTATGTCCTTGCTGCACAGCAAAGACTGCTTCAGACTCTCAGCCTTTGCTGTTGCCGCTCCCATTGTCTCTCAGGCAGCACTTTGTTTGCTATATTTACATTTTTGCCCAGAAGAGTCTCGTGTAGCCCAGACTGATCTCAGATTTGTCACGCAGCCAAGGGTGATCTTGAATTTCTGATCCTCCTGCCTCTGCCCCCCGAGTTTCAGGGACTGGAAGTGTGTTCCACTGCACCTCGGCTATGTGGTACCAAAAACGGAACGCAGGGCTTTGTACGTGGTAAGTAAGCACTCTGCCGACTGAGCTACTGCCACAGTCGCTATTTTAAAGTGTTTCTAACTTATTTTTAATTTGGCCAGACCAGGGATTGAGCCCCGGGGTTTTGCATAGGATTCGTGTACCATACAGTTGTCCAGTGTGTTACATGAAGGTGTGATTCACAAGCCAGGAGATGTGCACAACATGGAGGCTCTCAGTGCACCATGAAGTTTAGGACATTTGCATAACCCTAAAAAAAAATCCGTATCTATTTCCAGTCACACACACACACACACACACACACACACAGCACAGAAAACCTGGCGTCTGCTTCCTGTGTGCACTTCCTTATTCTGGACCCATGCAAATGAAGTGCCACAAGAGACGGCCATTTGCCATCAGCATCTCTCCCTTGCTGTGTCTTGGCCGGCTTCTCCCTTTGCTCGCTGTTGGCCAGGTCCTGTCACACTGGAATGTGCCTCAGGCCACAGGTGGCTGTAACAAATGCCTCCAACTGGGGGCTTTGTAAAGAACAGAAGTGTTTCTTTATTTATTGAGACAGTGCGCCTCTAAAGCAGGCGGGCCTCCAACTCTCAGTGCCCCCGTGTGGGTCTGCGCACCACAGCGGCCGTTAGGGGATGTCTGTCTCATAAGGTCACCAGTTCCACCCTTGACCACGCCACCCTCACGCTCTGTTCAGGTCCCCCGTCTCGTCACACTGTGCACTGGGAGTTAGGGTTGGATATATGACTTTTGGGAGGACACAGAGAGCTTTGGCTGTCCCCCGGTTGTGGTCTTCCCGGGTCACTTGGCTGCAGTGGCACCGTCGGGCAGAGCCACCAGCCGTGCCGGGAGCTGCGATTCCCCACACCCTCAGCGTCACTTGTCATTACGTCGTTTCTATTAGAGGGTTCCCCGCTTTGTGCCAGCATCCTGCCCCGTGCTTGGCACATGGCATGACCTCGATGTTTAATTATAAATATGCCGTGTTCCTCCGATTTACGGCGGGTTTCTAATTCTCATGTGTGTGTGATGGATGTGAGCATCGTGGTTACGTTTGCTACGGATAATACGGCTAAAGCAGTATCATGATTTGTAGCCGTCATTAAATGTCTTATTTTAAGCTACCCATGATGTCTGGGAGAATAGCGTGAGAAGGAGGCAGAAGGCCTACCTCGCTAGCAGTAGTTCAGAGCCAATTACCTGAGCCACAGACAGCTGTGGCAGCAGTGCGGGACAGTAGACCCACTCAGGTCAGAAAAGGTCTTCAGAGCTCTTTTATTTTACAGCAGTTTAACAACATCGTTCATTTTTTCCCAGCAAGTCAAAAAGAAAACCTGCAATTTTAAATTGTGTATCTTTTCCCATAAGTCCCAGACCCATCTGACCATTTGATTGTAAGTGTGTGTGTGGGGGGGGGGGGTCCTAGAAGCATTTCCTGGGCTGGGGAGATGGCTCAGCAGGTAAAAGTGCTTGCTGTCAGGGTTAAGCCAGATGTGGTGGCCTCTGTGATCTCGGCACTCCTGCAATGAAATGGGGGGTGGAGACAGGAATTCCTGGTGCTTGTGGGCAGCGAGTGTGGCGTGTGCAGCAGCTTTCTCAACAAGGTGGAGGATGAGGACCAGCGAATGAGGCTGTCCTCTGACCCCCACGTGTGGTACCTACCGCACAGACACCATGAACACATGTACACAACGTTAAAAACGATAAAATAAAATAAACCCTTGTTCCTTTTTCTTGACCTCATTTTTTGGCCTGGTCCCTTGGCTAGACTGGTAATGGATGTCCTTCTCTAGGGCCTCACACTGGAAACCAAAGTTTAGACAATGTTGCCAGAGGGCCTGAGGGTCTTGGTAAAACAAAACAAAACAAAAACCTTTCACTTTAAATAGGTCACTTTGTCATGAAGGCCGGGCCTGAATACAAAGGATCGGATACCTTTCTTTATTCACTCACCACAGATTACTTGAACCAGCCGCACTCCTGACCTCCTCAGTGATCTGCTCAGCTCAGTTGCTATGGTTACGGCTCTCCTCCCAAGCACCTAGTCAGACCGCACCTTCCTCCTAACTCCAGTGCACACAGCACGACCCTAAATACGCGCTCCCTGTCCCTGGCCTCTTGATGCTCACGCAGCATCTGTCAAGCCGTCCCTACGCCCTTGCCACCGCCCCCAGCCGCCGGAGCCGTGCCAGTGTTCCCTAATGCTCCCCTGTTTGGTGATGGGGATAAGTGTTCGGCACGTCGTGAGTCCTTAGTAAACTCTGAGATAACGACAGACTCCATCCTTGGCATCACTGACTTCCAGCAATTAAGGAAGCAGCTGTCTTTGCGTCTCTGTGTGGTCAGCGCAGACGGTAATTACTCACTGCTATGACACCTGTCTGCTAGTGACAACACAGACTCAGGTGATTTGGGACACGCTTCTGCTGCAGGCCAAGGTGTCATTTCAGGCATACCAAGGTGTGTCTGGACAGGGATATGAACTGAGTGCAGAGCAGGGCTCACTATTTACCCACAAGCCCCAGGCAATGTCTTAATCCTAGGACAGTCTGCTCTGACTTTCTCTTGTCTCCTAGTGAAAGGACCTCTGTTTCTCCTCTGTCTGATGGGAATTCTCCCCACCTAACTCTCTTCCCAGCCCCTGGACTTCCTTCTTCAGTAGCCAATTGTAAACCCTGGGCAAATGAGAAAATGCTCCTTCTGTGAGACAGTGGTGGTTCAGCGAAAGGCTTACTGCCTCTGTGTGAGTGTGTGCGTGCGTGTGTGTGTGTGTGTGTGTGTGTGTGTGCGCGCGTGTGATGTGTGTCTGTATTTATGTACACGGATGCAGAAACCAGAGTCTAACTTTGGATGCCCTCCTCAGCTGCCTTCTGGGGTTAGAGAGACAGCTCAGTTAGAAAAGAGCTTGCACGGGACCTCAGATCTCCAGAATCCATGTAAAAACCCATGTGTGGCAGCACACACATGTAATCCCGGTGCTGGAGGGCTGAGACTGAAGGATCCCTGGGCTCACCAGCCAGCCAGCCTGTCCTAATTCGTGAACCGACGGGCCCGGAAGAGAGCCTGTCCCTAAAGCAAAGGAGACTGACTGCTCCCGAGGGACAGCGCCCAGGTGTAATGGAAGTTCTGGTTTCTTTGTGTGCTATGTAAATACGCTTTTGTTTTAATCCCAAGTGTGGGACTTTAGTTGGGCTATAGTTTGTCCACACGTGATAATTGTCACATTTGGGGCATGATCTTTGCAAGCTGGTAATGGCCCTCCACATTCAGCATGGAAAGGGGTGTGGTCTAGGACTCTGAGAGTATAAATATGAGGCTGAGAAAGAGAATGTGTGTCGTTCAGTGTTGGCGTGTGGTGTTGGCGTGTGGCGTGGAGCAGTATGGAGAGACTGGAGACCAGAGATCAGAGACCAGAGACCAGAGACGGTGTGGTAGTCTGGAGCAGACAGATAGAGAGAAACGCCTTGGGTGCAGCGTGGAGGAGCCTGCTGGCTGCGTCTGCTGTTGACAGAGATTGGTACAGAGCCCTGACAGAACCCTTGACCCTAAACAGCTGGGAGAAGTAAAGGGTCTAGGCCTCCTCTCCCCACTAACCTTTTCTCTCTCCTACTCTAGGTTGGGGGGTTGCTGGAAGGGAGGAGAGGCCTAAACACCCCAAATAAGGTAGAGTTAAAAAACAAAACAACCAACTGCTACAGGTGGCTTTCCACTATGCCCAAGATTGCCTTGTCTTCCACATACATGTACATACACATTCACTGGCACATCCACACATACATGCACTCACACATGCACACACAGGTAAAGGAATTTTAATTCAGAACACATCCAAAGACCTTCTAGGTCTGTGTGATCCGGCTGGAATACAAACACCCCTTCAATCCAGGAGACAGAGGCAAGCAGATCTGAGTTCAAAGTCAGCCTGGTATAGAACAAGTTTCAGGTAAAGAAAAGCTTAGGTCCAGGCAAGGTGGGACACGCCTTTAATCCCCCCCAAATGAACGCAAAGATAGTTTGTAGAAGCAAGCACTCGTGTTTGACAGTGATGTCTAATTGCGTGGCAGAAAAAGTGGCTAATCAGAGAAAGAGTTGACAGAATAGGATATGCCCAACTTTCACCAGAAGACAGAGGAAAGGGAAGCTACTTAAGACGTAATGCAGAGGAGTGAGAGGAGGCAGTTTTACTGGAAAAATTTTACAGAGAGAGAGGTTGAATGTTGAATGACAGAACAAGCTAGGCACAGGTGAAACAGAATGAGCCAGAGAATGAGGAGTAACCAGAAGATTTAGAGCAGATTTCTAGAGTTGGTTTGAGGACAAGCAGAGCAATTCCAGGCCGAGAGAGAAGCCAGACTGAACAAGTCAGCTGGGAGAAGAGCTTGAGCCAGAACAGCTGAGCTGAACCAGGCAGCCCAGAGTTCAGAAAGGACAAGAAAGGGTGAGCTCATTCAGCAGTGAGTCCCAGAGGCCGAAAACACTCTAGGCCTAGGTTTCATTGTACCAGGACTCAGCCTAGGTAAGCAGACAGAGGCAGCAAGCCTCATAGACAATTGAATCAGGTAAATAAAGGTTCATTTTACACACACACACACACACACACACACACACACACACACACAGAGAGAGAGAGAGAGAGAGAGAGAGAGAGAGAGTATCCTATCAGGCATTTTCTCACAGCAACAAAAATATCTAATTAATCCTTATGTCTTTTATTCTTCTTGTTCTATCGGATAAGCTAAACTCTCCAGGAGAATCCTGAGTAGGAAAGGTGGGAGTAGATGACCTTGTCCACTCTCAGGGCTTCACTATTAAGGATAAGGCTAGCTGTAGTTCTGATTTTTTTGTTTTTCATAAATGTCCTTTTGGGGTTTTTGTTGTTGTTTTGTTTTGTTTTGTTTTGTTTTGTTTGAGACAGGGTTTCTCTGTGTAGCCTTGGCTGTCCTGGACTCGCTTTGTAGACCAGGCTGGCCTTGAACTCACAGAGATCCACCTGCCTCTGCCTCCCCGAGCGCTGGGAATACAAGCGTGTACTGCTGCGCCTGGCCTGGCTCACAAATGCCTTTTTTTTTTTTAAGTCGAAGACCTTTCCTTCTGTTACACGTATGCTGGAAGTTTATGGATGAGCGCTAAGTATTTTCATGTTTGCTTGGCAGAGAAGGGGTGAAGACGGAGCATGTGTGCTGAGCTCTTGTGGGCAATAGTTAACAGAGCTGGGCTGGAAGTCCATTTGCAAGTCTGGCCTCTGCGAGCTCTGGGCACTAGATCCCAGGAGGGTTTGCACCATTCCCAGGTGGTTCACGGCGCCTTGACTGCATGTGCAAACAATGTGGCCTATGCTGATTGTCCAGGAGTGCGGACATTTGGTTTGCACCCTACAGAGGGCATCAGTGTGGCCAGCCTGGTGCGGCCAGCCCCAAGTCCGGCCCTGCGCTCTGAGTTTCCAGTGTTCTTGGAAGGCATCATTCCTCACCCGCCACCCCTCTCTTGGATGGATTAAGCATGCACATGGCCTTTGGAAGTGCACACTTAGTCTCAGCCCGGGCAGGTTTTAGTTTCACTGATTTTGCTGTGTGCCATTTCCACGTGCTAACTCCCGGCCATGAGTCTGACTATGTCAGACTATCTAGTCCCATGAGGAGGCTGCTCACGTGGATATCACGTTGGTCCCCTTCTGCTCTGAGATTTCACTCATTTATGTCTTTAGACTGGAGCTCACTGGGTAGCCCTTGATTGGCCCTGGAACCGGTATCCTCCTGCCTCTGCCTCCCGAATGCTGGGCTTACACACACGTGTCACCTCATCTGTCTATATTAATACGTTCTGAAACTTAAGCCAACCTTGGATTCTCTAACAAACCCCACTTTCAAAAGTGTTGGCCTCTGTACATGAACTGAGATTTGGTTCTGCATCTATGATTTTGGCCCAGTGTTTTGTTTATTGCAGTGATTTTGTTTTTAAGTATGAGAGGAACATGGCCTCTTTTTTTTTTTTTCCAAAAAACTATTCTTTATTTATTTACATGTACACACATGTATGTCTGTACATGTGCATGTACCTGAGGAAAGGAACATTCCCTGGAGCTGCAAGCCATTGTGAGCTGCCCGATGTGGGCGCTGGGAGCTGAATTGGGGTCCTCTGGAAGACTGGTAAGTGCTCTTACCTGCTGAGCCATCTCTCCAGCTCCACCCTCCAAGGATGTCTTTAGCTTTGCATCCCATATTTTGGTAGACTGTCTTCATCTTCATGCCATTCAAATAATAACGCCCTAGCTCAGCACCGTGGCTCCTTCCCTGACGAGAGTTGTCCCCGATGATTTATTACGCACCAAAACGTGGAGATTTCTCAGTCCCTTTGTTGTTTTGTTTAATTTTAGCTAAGTTCCAGATAGCAGGGTGTTGGGAGCAATTTCTCCTGTCCCTTGGCTTAAAACTTAAAGTTTTTAATTTATTTAACCAATAAACTTTTCCTGGCAACTGCAAAGGTAAATGTCAGGCATGTTTTCTGAATTCATTAAATCTCAACATCAATACTTTCACTTTTTAAGTAAAATGTTACAGATTTTTAACAACTATTGATTTAAGCTCAACACTTGGGTTTTTGTTTAAGCTTTTAGCTTTAGCTGGCATTTAGGTAATTGAAAGCCAAAGCCCAGGTGTCTGGGAGGCTAGCTCAGGACCTGTGGGTTGTAGGGTGAAAGTGTTCTGAGTGACGCCTTAACGGTGGGCTCAGCCTTCTCACACCGCTCAGCATTCGAGGCGCGCACAACAGCAAGACTGAGCCTCCTGGTAAACTGTGGACTCTGGTGTGTCTGTAAGGCTATAGACTGTGACAAAGGTGCTACTATGGTACCAGATACTGAAAGTGGGGAGCTGTGCCTGAGGAGGGGCTGGGGAACCCTGCACTTCCTGTTCACTGTTGTGACGGATCTAAAACCATCCAAAAAGTAAAGCCTGCTTAAAGAGCTAGTCACCAGCTCCCCTGGCTTTCAGAATGTTTCGCTAATGTTTAAGTTACAAGCTGGTGGCTGTTATTAATTAGCTTCTTTGATCCATATGGCTTCCAGGCTGACTTTGTGAAATCCACCCCCTCCCCTTAGCCTGAACAAGCTTTACCTAGGAATGGTAACATTACTTTGACAGTATCTACACTGAGTAATGAAGCGTTTGGGGCCTGGGACATGAGTAGGAAATGAACAGGAGCCCCTTGGCTCTGCCGTCACCTCACAGCAGGCAGGGACCGAATTAGCAGCGGCTTAGAGCTGCTGCCTTCCCAGTGAGTTCAGCCTGAGCTTGGTAAATAATATCAGAACTGAGTCATTTATGGTTGAATGACACAGAATGAAAAATAAATGCCTTTCAGGCACTTCCTGTTTCCTAATATGGATGAAGTCGTTGACACTTTAACAAGAGCCCCACCTGTGACCCAAGTGAACTTTTCCCTATTAAGGCTGTTGATCTAATTTCCTGATCAAAAAAGGAATCCAGAAACCCTGTAAATAGCCTGGGTAGACCTAAAGAGGGGCTGTTCTCTCTTCCCCACGGCCTTGGCAATGGATGTTAAGTCTACTCAGTTCATTCCTTAAATGGCCAAAGGTGTGTTGTTTTGTCCTGTTTCAGAGCATTCTGGGAAAAGGAAGGTCTTCTGCCCTGCCAAGAGCTGCTGCCCAGGCTCTCACAGAGGGCAGGGTTTATATTTAGAACTTTAAAAGTAGGGACTGCTATTCTTAGGGGATTTTTTTTTTCCTTTTAATACAACTAACCTGCTCCACTATGAATTCTAAGCCCAGGTTGGTGAGGTCTCAAAGTCTCCGTAGCTGTAAGGACGCAGGCGCGCATGGGGCGCATCCTCCTCCATCAAGCGTCAGGGGGCAGGAAAAGTGTTCGAATGGCAGCTCTCAGGGAGCCGAATGGCAGCCATGAGGAAGTGAGACCTGTTCTGGGGAAGCACAGGCCGTCCATAAACGGATGACTCACAGGCTTCTCTCAAGTTGCAAAACTGATTCTGAATCACTGAAGAAAAAAACCAATCTCCAAAAAATCTGACTTGTCCTTTAGGAATGGACAGCTGAGGCTTTAGCTGTCCGTGAACACGTCCTTATTCACCGGCCTGGGGGAACCTCAGAGCGACATTAAAAATAGGTCAGTTTGTTAGAAATGTTTGTTCAAAGGCCAGACTGAGCTCTAAATTTCTTTTGAGTTAATCATAAGAATCTAGATGATAAAAAAAAAAATTATGCAGAGAGAAGCACACTCCAAACAGGCATGGGGTGAAAACACGGATGTCATTAATAAATCTGTCTCTGGAGTCTTGAAGAAGAGGCTCAGTGGTTGAATGGCCTGGTAAAGGACAGAGCGGCCTTGGCCACTGGCCACTCACAAAGCTGAGCCTAACGGTACACGCCTGTCATCCAAGCCACTCTGGAGGTTTATGTGCCAAGACTGGAAGTTTAAGGCCAGCTGAGTAACTCAACAAACAGTAAGAAAAAGGCTGGGGACTTAGCGCAGGGCTGAGGTCTCAGGGCTGATGGATGTCTCAGCAGTGAGGCGCACAGGCAAAGGGGCAGAGCTGCGTTCCCAGCACCTGCATGAGGCAGACCACAACCGCCTGTAACTAGAATTCTACGACAGCAGCTCTCAGCCTTCCTCAAGCTGAAACCTCTTAAAGCATCATCTCATGTTGTGGTGAGCCCCAACCATAGTAATATTTTCATTACTACGTCTTAACTGTAATTTTGCTACAGTTAAGAATCATAATGTAAATATCTGTGTTCTCTGATGGTCTTAGGTGACCCTGTGAAAAGGTCATTTGGCCCCCCTCACAGGTTGAGGACCGCTGCTCTGGAAGATCTCACGCCTCTGGCCTCCGAGAGCCCCTGTTCTTAAGCACCTACACCCACGTTTACATACATGATTAAAATAATAAATCATGTTTAAAAATAAAAAGATAAGCAGAGTTACCAATGGAAAGGGGGTTAGATTCACACACACACAGCCCCACAAGGGGCTTCCTTGTATGAAACCATCAACAATAGGTGGGATTTCCTAGAGATCAGAAATGTTTCCGAGTCGGTGTTACATGGATGAAGAAAATGATGACTGTTTGGAAACCCAGAATGTTTCCAAGCAACAAGGAATAATGTCTGCCATGAGATATCAATCATTAACTTCAGACTAATCTCAGGCTGATATCGAGGGCCAAGAGCCAGAACAATAGTATCAGAGATAAAACAGCATTTAGCTGGAAAGCCTGGAGACAGTGGGCAATAACGAAGGGCTGAGGATTATTTTTAATGAATGTATAGACTGTTTTGGAGAAGTCTGGAGGCAGTTTTTGTTTGTATGTTTATTTATCATCATCATCATCATTATTTGTTTGGTTTGGTTTGGTTTGGTTTTTTTTGAGACAGGGTTTCTCTGTGTAGCCCTGGCTGTCCTGGAACTCCCTCTGTAGACCAGGCTGGCCTGGAACTCAGAGATCTGCCTGCCTCTGCCTCCTGAGTGCTGGGAGCAAAGGCGTGTGCCACCACTGCCCAGCTAAGCCAGCAGTTTTTATTAGTTCTTGGGAAACTGAAATTTAAAAATAAATGTTAACTGGACCATGTAAATGTTATGAACTATAATTTCCTGTGAAAGTTTCCTAAGACTTTTCCCCTGAATGTTTCCTGTGTCATTGCATGTTGAACCCAGAACTGAGAATGTATGAGTGTGTCCAAGGAAGTCAGAAGAAAACATTAGGTCCCCTGGAGCTGGAGTCACAGGTGGCTGGGGGCCACCATGCAGATGCTGGGAGCCAAACCTGAGTCCTCTGCAAGAGCAGCGGGTGCTCCTAACTGCCAACCCGTCTCTCCAGACCCTCGTCCAGAGAACGTTAACCTTTCTCAATGGCAGGGTTTTCCCACAGACCCAGAGGTGGCCCATGCAACCTGGATGGAGAGGAACTCCCAGCCAGAAAACCTGTGGTTTCAGTCCCTATTCTGTCACCTGCCAGGATGAGGACAGATCTCTCCAAGCCACAGTCCCTCCTCTGTGGGACAGGGGTGCCTTTCCTAAGCGGGTCAGTATGACTCTTCATGTTTGCTTCCTGGTGGTCAAAGGAATTCAAAAGAAAACCCAATTTTCACAATCACTGTCACCAAAGAATATCACCCAAGAGTCTCCTGAAGTGCAAAAGTAGTTCTTGCTACTTCAACACCAGGAAAGCTGGACTCACATATCCACTATAAGTAAATAATAAATAAAGAAATAAAGAAATGAACGGCTGTGACAGAGTTGAAACAAGAGAAAAGGAAGGGAGCATCAGCTGACATCCTCTTCCGTGACTCAGGTGTCCTTTTGACTCATTCCAGCCTTTCCCTTGGTCTCCTCCTTTGTACATTTTAGTCTGTACGTACATCTATACCTGTTCACACACAAACACACACACACACTAGGCTAGGACCCACATATGAGGCTTTTTTTTTCTTCTAACTTAGTTATTATACTTCCAAGTTCTATTTTCTTGTAAATGCCATCTTTCTTTCTCTCTCTCTCTCTCTCTCTCTCTCTCTCTCTCATTCCTTGTTTTCTATAATTATAGTGCATTTTGTATAGTATCATATTTGCGTTATCCTTCCATGTGCTGATGGCCATCCTGGCTGCTTCCATCTCCTCGCTGTCATAAAGCATCGACAAACACGGTGTGCAAATACTTCTGTGGGGTGTTACTGAACAGTTTAGGTATGCAGCCAGGGGTAGGAGAGCTGGGTCATACGATGGTTCTACTTTTCATTGTTGGGGGACCCTCCAAACTGATTTTCCACTTGGCCGCATTAATCTCCACTCCCACCATCAGTTTTCATAACCTGAAATTGTTCGCTTTCTTCTGTTTAAGCCTAAATCGAACCATTCCATTGTAGTGTTATGTGAACTGTATTGCTTTACATAAAGTGTTGTTTTTAAAAATTAAATGAAAGCAAAATGGTCTAAATATATTTTAACGGGCATGTTAAGACCACATCACAGGTCATGTAACAGCATGGTGCGGGAACTGTGCGCCTTCTTTTTTTTAGATTTATTATTTTATTTTATGTGTATGATTATTTTGTCTTCATGCATGTCATGCACCATGTATGTGTCTGGTGCCTGTGAAAGTCAAAATCAGGTGTCAGATCCCCCAGAACTGGAGTTGAGCATGTTGTGAGCCATGATGTGGGTTCTGGGAACCAAGCACAGGACCTCTGCGAGAGCAGCCGCAGTTCTTAGCCACTGAGCCATTCCTAGCCTTGGAAAGACGAGACTCTTAAAGCTGACAGGAACCATTATTCTGTATCTCCAGTATTTGATGCTCAAGAGAAATCACAGTTATTAAGAGGGGAAGCCGCATTCAGTGTTTGAAGGATGCTTTGTGAGGTTGCATCCCTCATCCCCAGAAGACTGCAAGTTCTCCTGGTGACCTTAGAAGCTGGCTCATGCAAACCTTGAGGAACAGACACTGTCGTGCTAACAACCTCCTAACCTTAGCAAAGGCTCACCGAGTACTTGCTGAGATGAGTGTTTACAACAAGGAATTTGAAGGGATTCGTATTTTCCAGCCTTCTTAACTGCAGCTCATTCCCTCGTGGAGAAAGTTCCGTGCAGACCACAGGCCAAGCGCAGCCTTCTCTGATTTACAGCCCTTTCCCATGGGCTGCGGCAGCTCAGAGCCTGAGGCTCCGAAGCCAGGAGGCTTCACTCGTATTTCTTTTAACGCCTCCCTCTAGCCAGGAGTTTAACTCAACACAGACTAAGAAGCCAAACACCTGCTTTCAAAAGGCCCCAGGTTCAGTCCCTAGCACCGCAAATAATAAAATAATAAAATAAAATAAAAAGATGAATAATCAGCCAAAACCTCTGCTCCGCGCCTTGCTTAAAGTGCAATGTGCTAAATTGCCTCACCAGTGGCCTGTGGACCCTCTGGCCCCCTGCTCACCCCTAGTGCTGACCCGCAAGGACTCATCACTATGACAAACATGGAACATTTGGGAAAGGTTGTGTCACTCTATGCGTTTTGAAGGATCTTCTGAGAGTTTGGTCTCCAAACTCTTGGGCCCTTTTCAAGATAGAAATCATCTTTAAAGCCATGCCAAGACTTAAAAAGTGAAGCGGATGAAATGACTTCACATTTGAACGCAAGAGGCAGATAGCTCACTGGGTGGAGCAGACAGGACTGAGGTGAGTCACAGAGGGCCAGGGATAGAATATAATTATAGCTCGTTTGCAAGTGAGCACGTACATACATGACCTTTATTCTCCGGGGAGCAGAGCTGGTGTCCGCTGCCATGCTGCCACGGACACCAGGGGACATAGATCCAAACAGCAGCAGCCAGAGAGCAGGTCACACTCCAGGGGTGAGGCTCCGGGCAGCTCCAGGCTTCCACTGAGCAAGCACACACCTAGAGGTCAAGGTCCTGGGTGACGGTGTCCAGCTGGTCTCTAACCCGCTGGGGAAGGGTGATAACGACTCCCCATGCTGAGATGGTGCCTCTGACACCATGGTGCCCAACTGCAGCTTCACGTGGGCTGGAGAGATGACTTGTTGGCAAAGCCCTTGCCATCCCAGTGTGTGGTCTGGCATTCATATCCCAGAACCCTGGTAACAGCTGGGCATGTGTGACAGGCACCAGTTACTCTAGGACTCTGGAGAAAGAGACAGGGGACCCCTGGGAGAAGCTGCCTATCTCGACGAGCCAGAAATGGCCACCAGCTCCAGGTTCAACAAGACACTCCCTCAATAAATAAAGTGGACATTAATCAAGGTCAACTTTGGGCCTCCAGACACATGCACGCTCATTTACACACACACACACACACACACACACACACACACACACATCCCACTCCATGACACGTGTGAAATATAAATGAGTACACACATACATGCACACACACATACATACATGGATACATACAGAAATGCCACCCTTGCCCGCCTCGATTTATTTTTAATCTATCTGAGTCACAGTTGATGCACCTGAGAATGCCTTCTTCAATCCTCCTGCCTCTCATTCCTCAGTGCTGGGGTCTCAGACAGACTGGGCTCTCTCTCTCTGGGGGAGGAGGGTGAGCGTGTGTGGGTGTGTGTCTGTGTGTGTGCATGTCTGTGTGTGGTGTATGTGAGTGTGTGTGAGTGACTGTGTGTGTGTGTGTGTGGCCCCAGATGGCCTTGAGTTCCTCCTGCCTCATCTCCCATCACACCTGGCTGTTAGCCTCCTTGACACTTGCTTAGTACTTAGAGCGGCTTGTGCTTTTCAGAATTCCTAGTTCCTAGTTCTGATGGTCCCTCACCTCATCCTGCACACCCGTTAGAGCTGAGATCCAGCAAAACCATTTGCAAATGTCACGGCTCGGCTCAGAAGTCTCCAGAACTCTGCTACCACCCCCAGACTCCAAAGCTTGCCAGTGGAATACCAGATCCACAGACTTTACCTCAACAAGGCCTTTCCCTGCCCCACTCTGCCAGATGACCCCTTACCACACCATGGATTCCATGTTGGGCTCCTGGCCTGGCCTCCCGGGAGTGCGCTCTGAGGTGATGGGGCTCCACTCATCTCCCAGGTGCATTGCGTGTGCAGCCTCCCCAGGAGGCCTCCCTCCTTCCCTCCCTTCCTCCCTCCCTCGGCTCTCAGCCCCGCAGGTGGGACCCTCCCCTCCAGGCTTCGTCCACCCCTGACCCTGCCACACTTCCATCACTACCCGTGACAGGTGACACAGGCTGCCTGATTTTATAGTTATTTCCCTGCTCTCTGCCGACTGGGACTGAGTCTTACTCATCTGTTGTTCCTTGAAGCACTCAACACAGAGTGTTATCAAAAAATAGCTGTCAAATGAATACAGCACTTTATAGACGCTGCCAGAGCCACTGAGGCCTTGACCCCAACGGACAGATGACCTCAAGAGCCCTCCCCACGGTTGAGGACATGCAGTCATTCCACACGAGTCATCCTGGGTCTCCAGAAAGCCCCACGGTTCGCTGGCCCACTCACTGTTACTCGTCCAAAGTAAGCTGCTTAATATGACAGTTCATGGCATTATCTAGTAATTAGTGCTCAATGAGGAAATAAATATCATATGTTCCAATATACCTACAACCGAACATAAAATATATGTCAGAGGTCACCCTTAGTAACACACACACACACAAAATGCACGCACAAGCATGCACTAGCATGTGCTGACCTACATTCCTGCCCTGTTTTAATTTTTAAAATGAAGGGTTGTTTTTTTTTTTTTTTGTTTTTTTTTTTAGTAATTAAATGTTTTTTGGCACTTTCTCGAGTGTGTACTGACCGCTGTCACCCGTCCCTTCCCCCACTTCCCACGGCCCCTGTCTCTCATTTTGTTTCATGACCCAGCGAGTTTAACCGGGGCTGTCTGTGTAACCGTGGGCTTTGGGGTGATCTGTCAGATGCCGGTAGACTCCGAGGTAGGTACAAAGCTAAAGCCAGCCACCGCTCCTCTCCCAGAGCCTCCGAATGACGGACAGTCCAGCAGCAAGGGGCCAGAGGGCCCCTGACTGACCACTGGCAGGGCCGGTCTCCTGTGAGCCACGTGCAGGTAGCCACAGCGTGAAGTCCCCTCGCAACGGCCGCGTCCAGCCTAGGGAATGGTATTTCCTGGCTGTTTCCCTGTCTTCTCACTCTTACCTACTTCCCACTCCTACATTTCTCCCCAGCCTTAGAGGGCCTAGTCCAGAGCTATTCCTCAGGCCTGAGCTTCAGCTGTCGCCTGCCCGGCATCATGGACAGCCGAGTCTCTGCTTTCACCCCTATCCGTGGGGCTGTGTCCCAAATTTTAAAAAATATATTTTTAAGTAAATAATGATCTATCTTTTGCAGAACTGGGCACTGACCTCAGGGCCCCATTCCTGTCAGGCACAGTCTGTACCTAGCCTCCTTCGCTTTACCGGCCCAGCAGGCCTTGAACTTATGACTCACCTGCCTCAGCACCCTAAGTGGCTCACAGTTGTGCCACTTCTGAACACAACGCTTAAGACACAAATTATGGCCCGAAGACGAGGCTTGGTAGTAGACGGCCTGCCTAGCGGGCTCATCACAGTGCTCACTCCCCAGCGCTGGGGACAGTGAATCCCAAAGCACAACACACGCAGAGCGCTTACACAGCGGGCTGCGCGGGTTGGGTGTTTGTGAGGTGGGACACCGAGCAGACGCAGCAAGTGCCGCGTGGCCCAGCCGCCCATCTGTTCTAACGCTGGCTCTCTGCCTCACCCTGCTAGGGGCCACCCCTACCCAAATCCTCACTCATAAACCCTCAAAACATCCTGGCTGCAAATGTCGCTCCCCTTGACACCCATCCTGTTCTAGCTCTGTGCCCGTCTCCTCCCTGTCGCCCACAGTTTTCCTGTCCCTGAACTGTCTTTGGTACCAACACTCCATGTGTTTCCTATAAGAGTGATGTCAGTGTCACTGTTAGTGCCTTGCCTCTTTCAAAGACACTCAGAACCCTTGACGGCCGTGGGCTGCTAGCACGCTCTCAACTGTCCTCACGATTCCTTAATGGAATGGACAATCATCCTCTCCATGAGGAAAGTAAGCAACCGGTAAGGCCAAGTGGCCAGCTCCAGGGAGATACGAGGTCAAGAGCAGCAGAAGGAAACTGGAAGTGGGGTCTGATTCCTGTCAGCCATGGGCTGCCAGGCTCTTGTCTTTCCCGGGAGGTGCTCAGAAGGACACGGGAAGCTAGCGCTGGGGTGGGACAAACTGTCTGCTAAAAACAGCCTCACCCACTGACTCCTTAGCTGCTCAGCATCCTTCCCCGGCTCGCCAGGATAGAGCCGAGCTGTCTGTGGGTACCAGGGCGCCCATTCCCCTCGGAACCTCAGCTACAGCGCTGGTCTCATGAGCCTCCGCCCGACTTGTCTGCCTTCAGAGAAACAGCATAGAACACCGTCCCGTGCCCACCCCCGTCAGAGTGGGAGGGGACACCTGTGCTCTGTACAGCAAGGCGCCGGGTGGGCCTCAGCCCTGGAGGGTCTCCACACCGAGGCCCCCCCCTCTGTTCTCATCCTCACCTGCTCTCCTTCCCTCCGCGCTGGGAGCCCAGGCACACTGCACATGGCCCTTGTGCTTGCCCGGAGGTTCTGAGGACTGCTGAAACCTCGACTCCAGAAGAGACCCCTCCTAGACCATCTTCTTTATCATCCCGTCTCCTGCCGCCTCCCCCCACACCTTGGGGTTCCCGTCCTTATCTAGTTTGCACCCTTGCCCTTGACACTGCCCAGGGTCTTTCACTTGCTTACCTTGCTTGTCAGTACTAATGCAAGCCTGGCTAACACAGGGGAATAGCAGCACACATCTTTGGGGGGGGGCCTGTGCAGTGATGACTAACGCTATCGTAAACTGCCGGGCGCTCTTTAGACTACTGTTAGGAGCTGTTGCAAAGTCGCTTGTGGTTTGAATGACTTTAAGATTCAGAGTACTATTAATTTCCGGTGAATAATTCCAAGAAACATGGTGCTTGGGGAAGAATTAAGATGTTTTCAAGAGAGTACAAAGAGCTGCCTGGTGTGACTCTAGAGGAAAAGACCACAGCGCTGAAGTCATTTTCCTGTGGGTGAGCCTCGGCGGGCAGTGCCGGGATATTTTCAGATTTACTGTACTCTCATTCATCCAAAAATCAGATTCCACACGGAGATATGTTTCTTTAAACCATCTTGGAACAAGCTCATCTCCATTCCAGCTCTTGTTTTTCCTTTCTTTTTCTCCCCCTTAAGGCATTTACGGGTTTAAGGATTACTGAACTACTAAAAGCTCCCTTACAGGTGCTTCATTGTGATTGAGGAGAAGGCTGGGGCTGGGTATGGCGCACACACCTTGAATGCCAGCACATGGTGGGCAGAGGCAGGCAGAGCAGTATGAGTTCGGAGCCAGCCTCGTGCACATAGCGAGCTCCAGGCCAGGGCTGCATAGTGAGACAGAGAGAGGGCAGAGGGAGGGAGGACTGAGGGTGTGTGGGTGACTCACTCAGTGTGCAATCCTTGCTTAGCACATGGGGTCCTGGGTTTGATGCTGGCACAAAGCTTCCATCCAATATTTTCCATGCTATTCCCGGAACACACACCTTGGTCTTTGGACACATGTAAGAGGTAAAGGCAGAGTGGCCTCCCAAGGATGCTGGGCATGTGCCACCCTCTACCCGTGAAACCGGGGAGGAAATGAGCCGGCAGCTGCAGGCCGTCCGCCCACCTCTGCTTCCACCCGCGCCTCAGCAGCTGCCTCCAGAGGTGAGAGCTGTCGGCAAGCTGATGGGAAACAGCTGGCTCCTCCTGAACTTCATGCTCTCCCCGACCCTGAGCCTGCACACAGCCGCACACAGCTTCAGGAGCCACCGCATGGCCCTCCCAACAGAGCTGCGGGTCTCAGCCGTCAGTGTCCATGGGGTGGAATAGACAGATGATGACGAGGTCTGCAAACAAAGGAGTCTGTCTGGATCCCTGGGCCTCCGTTTAGTTTTAGTTTGCTATCATTTTTGAGATAGCCCACTGGGGCTTCACGCTTGCTATATAACTGAGGATGGCCTTGAATTCCTAATGTAAATCTTCGTTCTGCCAGCTCCTGAGTGCTGGGATTGCAGGCACGTGCCACCAAGCCTTGTTTGTGGAGGTTTGTGCTGGGAATTGAACTTAGGTTTCCATGCATGCTCGGTTAAGCACTTTGCCAATTAATCTCCGTACAACCTCAGCCCTTAGTTTTAGCAGGGTTTTGTGGAGACAGCCCTGGCCACTGGACCCCTGATCTTCTTGCTTCTGCCTCCCACTGTTATGATTACAGGTGTGTACCGCTCTTGAGATGGACCTTGAATGCCTAAGCAGGCCTCTGCCCCTTTCCAGGCTTGTCTTCTCAAAAGCTCAGCCTGGCGCTGGGCACGTCAAGTGTGCCCAGTAAGTGCCCAGTGAAGGGACTACTGCTTAGGTGAACGGCTCCAGCAGGCACCTGTCTACCCAGTGAGCCTAGCGACACTCAGGTGTCACTTGTAAGGAAACAGAATATGTGGGAAGCAGAGGAATGTGGCGTATAAGGGGAAACCCTAGGGCCATTGCACACACGTGAGCATCTCCACTATTCATGACTGTGTCTCAGAGGCTGGTTGATATGTGCGTGTATATATGTAAAATAAAAGCTCTCAGCAACAAAAGGGGTGAGCTGATGTAATCCGTGGTGTGCCTCTATTACCAAAACATAACACTGAAGGAGCGAGGCCTTCCACAAAAGACCACATTGAGATGATACTCCTGGAACAGAAAGACTTGTCTTCGGTAGGGGGAAATCAGTGCTTGTCTGAAGAGCTGGGCCGGAGCGAGTGTCAGGAAGTCATGAAGGTCATGGACCTTGTTAGGGGCTGAGCTCCGACAGACCACACGGAGAGGCTCGTGCTTAGAGCTGAGGGCAGACTCCAGGGGCAGTGCACCTGCGGCGTTCGCACGGCCTGGGCTCCCTCGCCAGCGCTACATTTTTTTTAGAGCCGTGCATTGCACTGTGTTTGAATTTTTCTTCAAAATGAAAAGCAGCCGCCTTTATTTCCACAAATGCTGAGTTCCAGGTTTTGGCGAGTGTGCTGAGTGGCTATAACTCCTCCTTACTGCGAAGGAGCAGCACCATCAGAGCGCCCATGGATCTATCTGCTCATTTGTGGGCCTGAGATGTAAGGAAGATAGGCCAGGGCTTGTCCTGCCAGCAGAGTGCTTGACCGAGGCCCCGAATTGCACCTTTAACACTGGCAGCGCAGGCGCAGACACAATGAGGAGACTGGGCACCACATGGAACCCCTGAGTGGTGGGAAGCATGCAGGAGGGTAGAACAGGCCCACCGCTTACAGCCTTCACCATCTCACAATGACACCGCAGGCTAGGGACCAAGCTCTCCCTCCATGGCCTTCGGGGTCATTTCAGACTCCAGCAGGGGCGCGGCCGTTCTCCAACTCTGCTCCGGCACAGCCTTCACTTCAGAACCATCATGGCGCCTCACACCTAGTGCCCCTCACCAGAAGGAAGAGGTCGGTCAGCGTCTACGTAGAGGAGACCCAGCACAGCACAGACTGAAATGAGTGACGCTGAGTAGACCCGGATGCAGGGCCCAGCGCCCCCCAAAGGGCAGGAGAAGAAAAGAACCTCTGTGATTTTCCTGCTGTTATGTACTTACTATGTGTCTGCACGTGTACATGACACACATGCACGTGGTGGCGTATGAGCACGTGTGTGTTCAGGCACATTCAGGTACCTCGGGTGACCTCAGGTGTCCTGCTCCATTGCTCTTCATACACATTGTTCCCTGGAGACCCAATCTCCCTCTGAAACTGGAGCTGGCCTGGCAGCCCCAGCCATCCTCCCCCACAGCACCGGAGTTAGTCAGAGCTCCAGACCTCGCCTGGCTTTTCATCTGGGTTAACAGGATTTGAACTCGGATCCTCCTGCTTTCGAGGCCCGTGCTCTTACCCGCTGAGTCCTCCCTTCAGCCCAGAGAGAGGTGAATTTAGAAGCAGGGTGTGAACTCCAGTACATAATCCTGAAGACAAGAGCTCTGGCCCTCAGGGGTGAGGGCATGGCTCCTTTGCAAGCATGGGGACCTGAATCCTTAGCACCCTCACAGAAACTGGGTGAACATGTCTAGATGTAACAGTGCAGAAAGGCATATGTGGAGAATTGCCGCTCTCCTGAGATATACATACGTGTGTGTGTGTGTGTGTATGTGTGTGTGTGTGTGTCCTCAGGTGGTGTAGTAATACTGGAGTCTGAGTAAAATGTCCCTCAAAGGCCCATGTGTTGAAGGCTTGGTCCTTAGCCTGAGGTGCTGTTGGATTGTTGAACCCTTTAAGAGGCGGGGCCATGGAGGAAGCTGTATCATCAGGAGCGTGATGGTTCATCACTTGACTGCCTTTGGAATCACTTAGGAGACACACCCACGGGTGTGTCTGTGAGGGTGTGTCCTGAGAGGTTTAAGGGAGGACCCTGCAGTTTGAAGGCTGGAGCCAAAAGGCTCCTGGGGCTCGCTGACCAGCTAGTCTAGCTGGTGAGCTTCTGAGTTCAGTGAGAGACCCTGTCTCAAAAACTAAGGTGGAGATGAATAGAAGAAAGCCAAGGAGGCATAACAAGTGCATGAAATTCTGGATCCTGGAACGAGATACACAACGGAAAAAATAGAAGTCTCTCTGGGAAAGCTGCAAGAGAGATACCTAGAGAGTCACACTCTTCTGCAAGTTTTCTATAATTCTAAATATTATCACACAATAAAAACAAAAAGTCAAATGGATTGCTGGGTGGACAGATGAATGATGTAAGAAGTAACTGTATTAAATCATCAACTGAAAAAAAAAATTGACTGAGCTGAGTGTGTCAGTGGACACCTGCAGTCCCAGCACTTGGGAAACCGAGGCAGGAGAATCAGGAACTTAAGGGCAGCTGAAGTTACCTAGCAAATTCAAGGCCAGCCAGGGCTACCCAAGATCTTGTCTTTAAAAACAAAACATGTAAACAAACAAAACCAGCTGTAGAATTCAGACGCCAAATAAGCAAGTGCTCTCTGTACAGCTCTGCCAGACTCCCACACGGGTGAAAGTTTCAAAAACAAAACACTGAAAAGAGCCAACTAACAAGCCAAACTTAACCTTGATCCTGGTGGCAGCTGACCACTTACCTGTGCTCAGGACGCATGTGTGATCAGCAAACTGATAGGCGTGCAATAAAACTGTGTTTGATGATCCATGCGACACCACCAAGAACGAGCAGGTTCTGAAAACGAGGATCTCTGCATAGCAACAATGATGTAACCAAGGGAGTAGCAGAGCAGACTGTGGAGGCCCAGGGAAGAGGCCCTGTCCCCGCTTCAGTGGAATACTCAGGAGAGTGTCTTCTGCGAGGTGCCTTGTATAGAGGCTGTGGCCCTAATGAGAGGTCTGTGCCACCGTCCAGCCCAGGCTGTGCCTGTGAGCGTGTCTCTCTTATCAGACACTGATTGCACGAGGGAGAGGGCAGTGGAGTCAGCTAAGTTGGGGCTGGTGTGAGTTGGTACAGTCGCCTTATTTAATATTATTTAATTACTAAATAAACTGATCTCATGAATCAGCCCCACAGTAAAATGATGTAACAAGCCATAAATCTGCAATGGCGACCTTTGGTGTTCTGGATGAATGTACACACTGTAACCCACATATTTATCACCGAGGGAGGGGACTGTGGGGCTGTAATGGAATACACACATGTCCCGTGGAGACTGAGAACTAGAGGGGGGAGAAAGGAAAACCATGACCTTCGGGCTCTAAAGATTCACAGATGAGAAATAGCCTGTGAGATAATTCAGAAAGCTTACGGTTTCCTGTGTGGGACAGGAAACGCCTCAGGTCCAACCCAGCCCTCAGAAGATATACATTCGGGGAAAGTTCCAAACCTAGTCCTCCAGGGAGCACGGAGAGAAACCAGCCTACAAGGCTCAGAGTACATCAGCTGCAAAACTTATCTGGTTCTCCTAGGGGGATGTGAGTGATCAGGAACTCTGGAGGCAGAAATCAGTTTCAAAGCTGGAGGAGGAAAAAAAACTCCCCCCACAAGGATGAAACGTTTTCAAGAGACTTGACTATCTCTGAGAGGCTGCATGAGTCAAGATAGAATCCTGGTCTATAACCACAAGCTAGGGAACAAGGTGTGAGAATTTATCCAAGCCCTTTCAGCAACACGGCACCATCTTCAGTATTTTTTAGGGGACAGTGCTTATTGTTTCTAATTGATGCTAAGAGGGTGATCATTCTAAAAAATTAATAACTTCCCCCATGCCTGTGTGTGTGTGGAGAACAGAGGTTGACATCAGGTGCCTCACTCAGTCACTCTTCACTTTAGTTTTTGAGGCAGGGTCTCTCCATGAAGCTAGTACTCACTAATTCAGTGAGACTTAGCTAGCAAGCTCTCGGGTCCTCCGGTCTTTGTCTCCTCAGGGCTGGCTTGCACCACCATGGTCTGGATTGTTTATATAGGACCTAGCAGTTCAAACTCAGGTCTCCATGCTTACACAACCAGCACTTTTTCCAACAGACATCTCCCCATTCCGTAAAAAGTTTTGAAAGTACTGACGTCCATTGAACACCTTGTGTGTTCCAGGCCTGTGCCCTTCAAGTAGATGGACTAGTATTCAGTCCCTCCTGAGAGCATGCACTACCCCAACAGGATATAGCTCAGGGCAGCTGCTTACTGGCCTCCTAAGGGATGGGCTGAACAGTAAATCCTGGAGTTCCTCCACCGCTTTTGCCCCTGTGTATCCTAAAGGTTTGCTAGGAGTCAAATTGAAAATTACTCCAGCTGCGCGTAAGCCACTGCTCTAGCCGGCAAGATGCGCCTTCTCTGCAGTTCCGTACAGTAACACACCGCGCTCCTGCCTCTGAGCTCCAAAGACTATATATACAAGCAGCCTGGGAAAGAATCCGAGACATGTGAATCCTTAGGTTCGGACGAAGATTCTGCAGTGAGAATCCGATGTACTAAACACCGAAACATCTGGACATAAACACATACTTGTAACTAGGCTTCAACAGGGGAGGGGGAGACAGGCCTTCATTGCTGTGGATTGTTTCTTTTTAACTCTTGTTTTTCTGAATTAGGTCAGTCAAGGTTCTGGTAGATCTGATAGATTTCTTGTGAGTATGAAGAGACCAACTGCATTTTTAAAGAATGGTTGGTATCCCTATGACTGGGTTTATGGCATTCTGGTGTGCAATGGGAATTACCTGGACATTTGAAATACAGAGTTCTGTGAGGACATCTGAGGGAGTTCTGAGGTTAATGTCTCTGGGCAGACGCCTTCTCCTTCCCCCCTCATGGTCACCGCTGCTCCCGAGAGTGAAGCAAGCTGCTGCAGGGGTTGAGGAAGAGAGTTACTCATGAATGCTGGTGATGTCTTTTGGTAAATTCCAAAGCTCCCTGATTCCATTTCTTTTTTTAAATGTATCTACTTATTTTATTATGTGTATTAGTGTTTTGTCTGCATGCCACTGGAGGTCAGAAAAGGGTGTGGGGACCTCTGGAACTGAAGTCAAGGATGGTTCTGAGTCACCGTGTGGGTGCTGGGAACTGAAGCCAGGGCCTCCACAAGAGCAACAAGTGCCATCCATCCAGCTGGGCCCCACTGCCTTCAGCTCTCCACGGCGGACTTGAGATAGCCCCTTTGCAAGATGCTCTGGGCAGGGACGATGCTTGCATATATGTATGGCGTGCCCTCGAGTGACCTTCACCTCTCATGTTCCAGACAGCATCAGGTCTATCCCTCTGTGGACCATCTCCTGGCTTCTCCCTCTTCTTCCAGTAACAGTGCCAGCTGCAGGTCTGTTCCTTGTGGAAGGAACAAGGGGGCAGCCTTACCCCAGGACAGCAAAGAGAATCTCAGTTTACTCTTCGCTTCTGGCCAACAGTTTTGGTCTATACAGTAGAGTGATGGCAGGAAAACGTACACACAATGCTCAGAGCTTCCCTGATCAGCACGGGCGGTGTGCACAGAGCATGCGGCTCAGTGACGAGCATACTGAGAGTATACCAAGGGTCAGGGGCCTGCACAGGCAGAAGGGGAAGGGCACAGCCACCTACAGGGTCACCCAGGAGAGACAGCTGGACCCTGCTGCCAGGGCAGAAGCCAACCCTTATCACCCTTTCCTAGGCGGGGCAGCTCATGGAGAAGACGCCACCAGCATATCTAACCAGGTCCTAACTTTGTGTTAGGAACGTACAAAGGACAACTTTGCCGCCATTCTTCTCTGAGAGGTCTACAGCTCCTCTGAACAGCTCAAACTTGGCCAAAGAAATCTGTTGGAAGTGGAGTGCCCTCCCGCAGGTTGCTTGCCCAGAGTCATCTGTGCCTTCCTTTGTTGATGGCAGCTTCAAACCTCAACCTCCCTCCTTTCCAAGAGCAAAGTCGCATGGAGCCTTTGCTTCTTCCCTTATCCCTGTAGAAGACTGGTGGTTTTTATTTTAATTAATGTATTGTTGCAGCTAGAGAATGGAACCCGGGCCTTACGTAGGGGAGGCGAGCACCCCCTGCTACACCCCAGCCGGAGGCACCCCTGACTCCAGGCCCATGGTACCCTCCTGTCTTCATTTCTTCCAATGCGGTCTGACCACTGCCCTTTCCTTTGCCAACAAGGAAAGGATTCAGCCCATGAGGAAGAAACCTGACCTTTCCCAACCCCCTAATCCTTTTGTTTCTCTCTCCCATCGTCTGTGCTAGTCCTACCTCCCACCTAAGCCTGGAATCCATCTGCTCCTCTTCATCTTTGCCAGGACCCCAGCCCACGCCATGATTTTCTCTTCTGGGCTCTTAAAAAGATGCAGAACAGGCCGAGTCACAATGTCCACACCTCAGTGTTACCTGGGGGTCCATAGGTACCCCCGCCCCTCCTCAACCTTTGTGGTTTTACGACCTAGCCCACTGGGTCCCCTTAGCTGTAGTCACAACAGTCCTATTTGTCCTTTCTTGGGTTCTTGAGCACTCACTGTGTGCCTTGCTCCCTCTCTCCCAAGTGTGAACCCCGCCCCAGCCTGTCTATGAGTGAGAAGCTCACATCCCCTTTTCTCACCTGTGCATCTGTGTGAGTGCAGTGTCAGTCTTTATAGGGATTCAGCAAACATCCACCCTTGTCAAACTCTACCTCTCTTCTTCAAATAAGGAGACGGTGGCGCTATTCCCCAACCCCCCTCCGAGGAAGCCGGGTGCCCTCCTTCTCATTTCTGTGGCCCCCTTCTGCTTAACCCCAGTCCCTTCCCCCTGCCTTCACCCCACTCCCTCTTCTCAGTTTTCCCACCTGCAAGAATCTAATCAGAATCACTGGATTAGAGTAATCTATGGAGTCCTTCCATCCCAGCATGCCAGAGATGGGGGCTTCTGATCGCTGAGGATAAATGAGCCTTGTGATCCAACCACAGCAACCCTGAGAAGCTGCCCTGCCGCCCCCCCCAGCCCCCCTACCAACTGTGCCTCGTCCGCTGAGACCTGCTCTCCCTCTGCCTTCTCTCTGTTTCCCGTCCTGGCCTCAGTTAACTTACCCCTTTCTCGAAGCACTGTCCGTGACCCCATATACATGTTCCCTGCCTGCGCTGTCAAGCTCTTCTCTTCTCAGCTTGTCCTCCCAGACTGAGCACTCCTTTAGATCACTGGACTCTGAAAGGCCCTCTGGCTTCTTCCCTAAAGGAAGGACTTTGTTTCCCAAATCCAACTTTTCAAAATACAGTCAACATCCTGAAAACAAAGCAGTTCCAGGACACAACAGTGAGACTTCCGCACAGTTGATTCTGAAACTGTGTTAGCCGTCTGCCTCCTCCGCACCCTTCAGCACCAGGAATAGACAAGATTTGCTGGGAGACAGACTGTCCTCAGTGTGAGACACGGAGGGCACTTGACCCGGGCCCGGCTCCTTGGCAAGTCCTCCCTTGGCTGTCTCACCCATCCAATGTTGCAGTTGTTTTTCAAAACAATGGCCTGTCCGCAGCCTGGCTGGCCTCCACTGTGACCCCACATTTTGTCAAACTCACACCCTGCTCCGCTCTAGTTATCCTATCAACTTGGCATTTTTCCGGACTCTGCTGTGACTTTTCAAATTCTTCCTCAAGGCACAGAACAAATGACTCAGATCTGGGCAGTGTGTGTCACCATCCAGCTGCCCCCTCTCCATTTGAAAGCAGAGCCCAAGACCTGCCTTTCAACAAAGCTTCCCGGGTTGGTGATGCTGCGTGCCCCCAGCCGTGTAGCGTGAGCGCTGTGCCCTGAGTGAACTAGACTGAAAGGAGATGGGGAGCCAGGAGCAAACCAGGGCCCACTTTGAAGTATTTATTGACCAGTAATAGTGTTTGTTTTGCTGTAATCCTAAGACTACGTAAAAGTCTAGACTGAAGATGCACGCGTCCTCTAGTGAGTAATTTGTGCTTTCTCTGAGTTGTTTTACAATTGGATTCATCCTGCTCCTTCCTATGGGGCAGGAAAAGCACTCTACCCCTGTTTCTAGAGGAATCTGGAGCCAGGGCCTCTGTGGGAAGGGGAGGCTTGGCATGGGCAGAAGGCGGAAAGCAAGAGCCTGTCAGGGAATGAGTTTCTAGACTGGCCTTTTGTCTCACCCTTAGCACGAAAGAGGAGCAAATAAAACCCAGGTCTCAAATTAACCATGGCCCTTCTTCAAGGCAGGAGCTGTGAAGCACATCTCAGGGTATACAGTCGGCACTCAGTGCTATGTGTTTTACATCCATGATTCTAAACAACCTCCAACAGGGACCATTTGGGGCCAGGAGTTAAGCCTGCACTGAGCATCGGCAGCCTCTCCTCGCCACTCCTCCATAAACAGTAAAGGCAGAGCAGAAGCTCCCACGCTCTATGCAAACGCCACACCATCTTGTCAAGGGACCTGAGCTTGTGGATGCCGGCATCCAGCCCCACCCCCCCTGCCCCCAGAACATGAAGGGATGATGGTGTGTGACGAAACTTTAAACAGATAAATTCAACCCTGTTGGGCTGTTAGAATCCTGAAGCTTGAAGCTGAGCAATGGAGAAGAACAGTTTAAGAAAACCAGGGGAAGAATCTGGTCTAAGCCTCTTCTCTGCTACCCATCCAGGTAACAAGCCTGGTCATTCACAGAGCAACCTTGGGGAAGGGAAGAGAGCCCCCAGCCTCGGGGTATCAGTCATGGCTACAGGAGACCCACGTCACCCAGGAAGGAAGAGTCAAGGAAGGCCTCTCCTGATGCTTGTAGATGCAGAGACTGGTGTTTGCTTTTGGGCAGTGGAAGGACTGTGCGCCAAAGCAGCTGGGAGCAAACTCCCCTGCTGACCACACCAGGGGCCTCCTGACACCCAGCCTGGGAAGGATCCGAGTTTGTCTGACCTCCTCTCCAGCCTGCTGCCCTCTCCTCTTACCCCATCTCCACCCCCACCCCCCCACACACACACTAAGAGCTCAGCTTTGGCCTTATAAGGCTGGACACAACACACAACTAGCTAAGCGATGGCAAACACCATCGGAATGTATTATTTTGCTCTTTGAATCCTGTCCGCTCAGTAACTTCTCAGTCCACAAGAAGTTAGAGGCATGGTTTTCCCCACTTATACCAGTGGTCATTCCCAGACTTCACACCATCTTCTTGTTTGTTAGGGTCGAGGTGAATACCAAATGCTACTCAACTGTGAAAGGATTCTAGAAACCTAAAACTGTGACTAACGCTCACCCTTCAGTTGATCTGAGAGAGCTGAGAACGGCTTCCTCTGAGAACACACAGTTCTCTTAAAAAACCCTCGGATGGAGCCTAGACACAACCTGTCACAATCTAGACCAGCTTTCAACACACTCGCCTGCCATGTGTGAGGCCCTAGGCTCAATTCTCAGCTGAAGAGAGAGAGAGAGAGAGAGAAAGAGGAAGAAAGGGAGAAACAGAGGAAGGAAGAAGGAAGGGAGAAAGAAAGGAAATGAAGAAAGGAAAGGAAGAAAGGGAGGAATGGAGAGAGGAAGGAAGATGGAAAGAGAGAAAGAAAGGAGAGGAAGAAAGGGGGGACAGAAGAAGGAAAGAAAGAAGAAAAGACAGGGAGGGAGAAAGGAAAGAAGGAAATGTTTTGACCAGAGTATACAGTTTTAGTAACTTTTCTTTAAGTTTTTTTGTTTGCTGGCTTTTGGGGTCCAGTGGACTGCTTAGGGTCAACTCCAGGACTCTGAGCATGCTAAGCATGTCGTTACAGTAAAAAGAAGGTGGTGACAGCTTGAAGACCAAAAATGATGGAAACAGGGTGAGTGTGAACGGCAAAGAGGGTAGAGTGCTTACCTTGGAAGCACGAGGGCCTGAGCTTCGTCCCAGCACCCCTGAACAGAGTAAGATGGGGTAGCCAACCAGATGGCCCCTGACTAAAGGTTGACCTCTGGCCTCCATGCACACATATGCACATAAGCACACACAATCAACATGCACACACAGACATTTAAAAAAACAAACAAACTAGTTGCTAGATTAGAGCATGTTAAGGTTTAAAGAGGGAAAATGAGGCGTTAACGACATCCTATCTACACGAGAGCTGCCTCTCTTGTCTGTGTCGCTAGTGGGAAGTCTGCTGGGGAGAAAAGAAAGTGACATTTCAATAGTCAAAATGGACACGACAAAGCTCATGCATTAAAAAATTAGTAACTAGATGTAATCCGAACACTGGGGGAGGTGGATCCCTGTGAGTTCAAGGCCAGCCTGGTCTACAAAGCAAGTCCAGGACAGCCAAGGACTACGCAGAAAAGCCCTGTCTCCAAAAACAACAAAACAAAACAAAAGTAACTACCAATGAAAATGTTTAAACAAACAAACAAGTGGACTCTAAAAGCATAGCAGTGTAAAGGAGCCCACGCAGGAGGCACCCTCAAGGACCCGGAACCTCATCGTCTCTGACTGACTAGCTAGGGAGGCCGAGAACATGTTAGGTCCTCTGTGGCGGGTCACCGAACAGTGATGGGTCGCAATAGGCTCTGAAGGGTGCTCCGGACCTCAGAAAGCAGATGCACAGCACAGTAACCTTTGACCTTTCTTTCCCCTGAAAAGGCTTTAAAAAAAAAAATAGCTTTCTTAAATCACAAGCCAGCCAGCACCACACAGGGACAGCTTCACCGGTTTTACTTGAACTCTTTTCTTTGGTTTGTTTGGTTTTGGTGCTGAACGTGGAACCTATGCATTGCACATGCTAAGCACACGTGTGCCCTTCTCTTGAGCTGCCCACCCCACAGCACTGACTGAGCTGTCCTTCTGGCCTGCTCCAGGAAAGGTGTGCAAATGTAGGACTCTATATGAGAACCTAGCTCTAACTAATACCCATTCGCTGGGCCAACATCTGGGATCCATGACATTCCTAAAAAACAAAACTGTCTCTCTATAACAATCCATCGCCAGTCTCTCCCTGTTAGAGTGAGGAACAGAAAGGCATTTGCTGCTGTGTTGGTCGGTGCAGCGTCCCCAGCTTGTATGACATACGTTCACATGACCTTAGCAGGTTGCAGACCTGGGTGAGGAGGAGAGTGTTACGCCCGGTGCTGGCTGGTGACACCTCTTCTCAGCCAGCATGCTGCTCAGAGAGGCCCACTGCGCTGGAGTGCTCAGCAGCTCACAGTCCAGCTGATATTATGGAGATGCTGAGGATGCCAGGTGCCAGGGAAGGTGTTTGTCCAAGGAGCACATCCCAAGGACACTTGTCTGGTCCAGGGGTCGAGAAAGGTCACTGTGAAGACATGGCATTTGAGACCGGTGTGGTTGGCCAGGACAAGATCTGGATTTGGAGAGCCAGGTTGCAGCTCCCCAGCTGACAGAAGCTCCCCATCGCAAGGTGACAGAAGCTGCCAGAAGGTGAGCAGCAAGCAAGGGTCACAGAGGAGCCCGTCAGAGAGGTTGCTGAGGGCCAACGGGCAGAGACAACATGATCGGACGTCTCTGTGTGTGCTGGAACCCATGCTCACCATGTGTTCCACCGCTGCACGGCCTCACATCAGCATTGGCTCTCCTTCAAGAACTGGAGGCTGGCTAGGAGGCGTACAGGCCGCAGGATCGCAAGGTCAGTGCTCACGGTGGCTTAGACAGAACAGCAGGAGGTCGGTGGTCTAGTGCGTGTTTGTGCTTAAGCGTCATCTTTACTCGGATATTTTTTCCTCAAACTTTCGTGATTAAGTCATCCAACCACCTAAGCAACAAAGATGACAGAGAACCCCTCCTGCCCATCTCACAAGTGACAGAACAGGCTTACGCAGAAAGCTGCAATCCCGCCCAGCTGAGGAGAGAGAGCTAAGGTGGGTCTTCAGGCCTCTGTGAATGGTCTTCTCCATGACACTGCACGTTTCTCATTTAATTTTACAGTTCCTGGTGACAACTTCCTCTCTCCCTCCTGCCCAGCCAGTTCTTCCTCTTCTCCACTGTCTTCCTCTCCCGCTTTGTGGGTAAGCTCCCCAAGTTGAGGAAGATCAAACTCTCCCTCCCCGGGAGACACCCCTCCCCCAGACACGTGACCCCATCATGCTTCAATCTGTTTTCCACAGAAGCTTCGGGACATGACTGACTGAAAGCTGTTCTCAAGTGAAGATGTTACACGTGCCTAGAGGAGAGTAGGAGGAGCACGGACACCAGCAGAATCCATTCCACTGCTGTCCCCCTACCTAGGAAAAACTGTTCCCTGGAAGGGGAGGACTCTGACACCTACCCAGAGAGGCAGGACCCAGACAGCCATCACCCCATGTCGCTTCCCAGGGGAACCTCATCCCCAGCCTTCTTCCTGTTCCACCTCCTTCCCCCAGAAGCCACACCCATGCTGCCGTGTTTAGTTCTAGAAAACCTGGGCTGCTTTGGGCCCTATGCTTGTCTATGAATGTGTGTATATGTATGTATGCATGCATATGTGTGTCTATGCATACAGATGTGTGCATGCGTGTATATGTGTGCATACGTGTATATGTGTGTTTGCATGCATATATGTGTATATGTGTGTACCCTGTAAGACTTAGGAACCTAATGAGCTTTCTTATTTTCCATGAATTAGTTTATGGTCAGTTTATTCCTGAAGCTTGATTAAGGAATAGGAGTTGGCAGAGCAAGGAGACACACCCCTTCCGCCAGGAGCTGGCTCTAGAGCAAATTACAACCCAGAGACATTTCCAGGACAGTGCACAAGTCAATGAAAGCTAGGTCCATACTCCCAGGGAAATTCCTTGTCAATGCTACCCACAAGCAAGCCTCTCTGAGCACAGTAGAGACTAAGACTGTGACGCCTGCATTGCTGACTTTCTTTTCTTTTCTTCTCTCTTTCTCTCTCTCTCTCTCTCTCTTTGTTTTTGTTTTTGTTTGTTTTTTGAGACAGGGTGTCTTTGTATATCCCTGACTGTCCTGGACGTACAGGACCAGCGCTGGGCAAATTTCTTATTTTGAAAGTAAGCAGGGGGTGTAAGCGTAGGAAGCAGCCACCCACCCTTTTTATCTGGACTGGAAGAAAACATACCCTAAAGAGGAGGATCCTGTGTTTTGTTTTGTTTTGTTTTGTTTTGTTTTGTTTTGTTTTATGTGTTGATTTATTTAAGCAATTAGTCACAGGAAACATGAAACAACTTTTGAAGAAAAGCCACTACAAGAAAGAATTCACAACACATCAGTGTTGGGTGTTGATAGTGGGGAAATCTAAATAAATGAATGTTGAAACACCAGAGTGGAGGGAAAAGGTTTGACAGTGAATCCAGCAATGCACACATCATTTTTGCTTTAGCATTAGTGTTAGAGGAAATGGAAAGGGAATGAACTGCAGAAAACATAAGTAGACAGGCAAGTGTGTGAAGGCCTGCGGACCTGGGTGCCCTGCCCGGGCTTCTCCACAGCTTACAGGCTCCTGACTGGTGCAGGCTACTTCTGTTACCTCCTTGGTGACTATAATTACACAGGACAATGTAGCCTTGGGGAACCCCGGCACGGGTGTCTGGGATTTGTAGAGTCTGCTCCAAGGCCCAGCCTTACTCTAAAGCCAGAAGAGCCCACAATCCATTTTCCAGGAGTTGCTGTCAAGAGTGCAGCCAGATCTAAAGTGCTTTTGCCCCTGAACAAAGGAGCAGCCATTCCCAAATCCAGTCCAACCTGAAATACAAGATTTCTAAGGAGTAGGGCCCCAGTCCTCCAGCTCACCTGCACCCAGTTTAACTCCTTCCTGCCTGCAGGTCCTCAGAGTCTAGCTGTGTCTAACCTCTGCAGATAAGCCCTCACACCCTCCTTCCAGTCACGCCTGATCGTGCCAGGACTGCGTGAGGTGACTTAGGGAAACAGCAATGCCCTTCGCCGCAAAGCCATTTGTTAGTCTCCTAAGGACTCTTGTCTTGTTGCTAATCCTGGTGTCCTCTTCTTTAGAAAATGTGAAGCATGTTACATGCTTGCATGTGTGTGCCTATCTGCTCAAGTCTAGAGTGGGGAAGTGAATGCCAGGTACTCTCAGCCAGGGTTCTCCATTTTCTTTTTTGAGACAAGTCTCTCCCTTAATCTGGAGATGGCCAGTTGGCTGCACTGGCTGCCTAGCCAGCTGCCCCGTGTTCTCTGGCTGCATCCTCCTGTCCGCAGGCCCCCAGCACTGGGATTGCAGGCACACGCCATCATGCCTGGGTTTTGCAGGTTGCTGGCCCAGCAGGCAGTTCACCCGCTGGGCTGCCCCCAGCCTACTGCCGTTTTTAGAGATGATCCTTAGGTTCCGGAGTTTGCAGTCTTGTGATTTTTCTTAATCACGGGTGCTTCGTTCAATTAAAACTTACCAGATGGGAGATTTCAAGTATCAATTTCTCTTTCTCTCCCTCTCTTCCTTTTTCTCTCACCTTATGAAGTTTAAAAAAAAAAAGATTTAAAACAAAACAAGACACTCACAGAAAAATGTGGATGGGATGAACACAAACCTTGAACACAAACCTCGAAGGGAAGAGTAAATTAATGCCATTGATTTGGACGGTAACGGAGCAATTAGTATCCAAAGATGTAATCATTTCCTTTGATCTGATAATTTTACTTTGATTGATTTACCCTAAGGAAATAACTCAATAAATATTTAGATTAAAAACAAAGTCGCAAGATCAGGGAACTGGGCATCACAAGTCCTGGCACAGGCTGTGTGGCACTGGCAGGAAAATACAATCCTTAGACACAGGTAGGAATGACAGTGTCCCAGAACCTAGCTGATGCCTGCAGTGCATGGGATCGGGGTCGACCAGAAGCCGAAAGAAGACATGGGGAGGGAGACAGCACCAGGGAAGGCTAATTAGGGAGGCGATGGTGGCAAATACCCACGGGGGTCAGGGTGGGATGGGCTGTGAAGAACAAGGACAGACATGGATATAACATCTGGTCTCTGAGGCTTGGACACCTAGGAAGGCAGGACTCTGTGGAAGACCTTGTTTTATTCCGAGCCTGTGGTTCATCTTGTCTTGCACTGTGAGAGGGTTTGAAAGGCAGGCTGATGCCATAGAGGGTTGTTTTGCAGTCACTGTGGGCAGCCTTGCCAAGACTGCACTGGAGAAAGGGAGGCCTGAGACCAGGAACAGGGCAAAGGCGGAGATGCAGCCGCACTGGGGCAGGTGGAAGTCAGGGAAGGGACGGATTAAGCCATTCAGTGGCTTGCACTCTAGGCCTGGATCACCAATTAGCGATGCGGCTTAAGGGCCAGTGAGGTCACAGAGACAACAGTACTAGGGAAAGGGATTTCCAGGAGTCACACAGCAAATTCCTCTTCAGTAGCTAGGTTCTTGGTGGGGCGGGGCAGGTCCTTCCTTGCCGACCTTCCTCCAGCTGAGAGCATCTGGGGTGATTTTTAACTGCTAGATCTCCTCAAAGTCAACAAAATATAGAGAATTCCTTTGGGGAGGGGACCCAAAACCTTCCGAGTCTTAGGTGTGTGCTCTACACTGAGCCTCACACCCAGTCCTCAGCCTTTTGAGACAGCATACCAATAAGTCTTCAAGCTCATGATCCTCCTGCCTCAGACTCCTCAGTAGTGGGTTGCATGCATAAACCATGATACCTGATATAGATTTGGATTTATAAAGAACCAAAGAATTCAAATTCAGCCCAGGCAACAACTACATAATCTTATTTCTGAAAATATTACTTTAATTTTAAAAAGGTTTTTCAAGCATGGATTTGATTTTGATGAAACAATCCAAATACCGTAAGAATCTTCTTGCGGGTTGCCTTACTTTTTCCTTGGAGTGTTTCACACCTGAAACATCACACTTAGGAATGATTTTCTTAGCTGTGTCTTTGGCCCTGTAATTAGTTCAGTTTTCAAATTCCATCTAAAGGAAACCATTACTTATACCCACCGTAGAGGACTATTTAACACCAGGTCAGGCATCTCAGTGGACAGTAAGTAGATCTTTGCCTTGTCTGAATCAAAGGCTGGCTTATTTTTTTAACTAACTCATGGATAACTTAAACAATAAAAACCTTTGAAAGCTACCAAATACACTAAATTAAGTACCCTGAAAGCAGCAAAAAAAAAAAAAAAAAGCAACATCTGAAAAGCTCATACTTGCAGCATGGATAACGGGCCCCAGGGTCATGTATTAATCTACTGTCTCCAAGGCAGGACATGGACCTCCCCCAAAGCTGCCTGCGACCTCCCCCAAAGCTGGCAGCAGCCTCCACTCAGAGTCTGAATTAGTCCAGTTAGACCCAGAGAAGGAGGCTTTGTCTGCCTTCTCCCTGGAGACCCGAAGGTAAAGCTGGAATTGCAATTTGCTGGACGGCATGGGCTGAGTAAGGCTCTTGTCCTATCCTCTGAAGTAACAGGCGGCCAAGTCTAAAGGGAGTGCTTCCTGAGAAGGAAGACAGCGGAACAATGAAGAAGGCTGTTCTAGAAGATGGTCCCCGAAAGATTCTTCTAGATCCAGCAGTGGTCTCTGTCAGCAACACATGCTGTTTCCAAGTTGTTACGGGGACATGCAAAAGCACAAGCTTTGACATCAAGCAGGCCACGCCAGTAACCTTGGGCCAGTTGCTTAACCTCCCACAGACTATTTCTGCATCTTCGAAATGGTGATAATTACACCTACTTTCCGAGAGGCTGTGAGGATTAAATGAAAGAAGACAGAAGCACAACGCCTGCCCCAAGGCCGAACAGACTTCGAGCAGCTTGCCTAAAGTGTCTCCCCGACTTCTCCAGCTCCTGCCCCAAGAGCGAAGTCACTGGAGGGCCACCCCTCCTGCTTTTAGCGCCAACCACGTGAGGGAGGGCTCACTCTTCTTTTTGCCCATCCCCACTTCATCTCTTCATTTGAATTGTGACAAAACACAAAAGCCCTGGAGTGCCTGATCCCAGATCCTTTAATTCACAGGAAAAGGAGAGAGTCCCCAAGTAAACAGACTAGAATGCTTGCATAAGCATGATGTGTCCAGGTAGTCCAGGTGACTGAGGCACACTGGGGCCCGAGGGAAGGAGGGACTGATGGAGAAAGAGGCATCTGTGGCCCAGGGCCACTTCTGTTGTTGTTTGCTGCCCGGTTTGGTTTGGAGACAGACATGCTGTGTAATCCAGGCTGGCCTGGATCTCAAGACGCCCCAGCCTCCACAGACATGTGGCACCAAAGCTGGCTTGCTGCATTTTTTTTTCTTCCCAAATTCACAATAAATAAATGACAAAAGGATTTTTTTTCAAAGAAAACAAAACAAAAACTTAAGAATAAGGTATCTAGAGGTTTTGTTTGTTTTTGTTTTACTGTCTCATGTGAGAGAAAACTGATTCAGTGGCATTCCTGAAAACAGTTAAAAGAGGAGGGCTTATGTGGAAATGTCCCCTGGCCACCCCTGGTTGCTTTGTCACAGCTGAGGAACAGAATCCAGCAACTCTCCTGAGAGGGACAGTCAGCAACTGTGTTGATGACACATCTCAGGGATCTTCCTCAGAGCAACGCCAAGGTTCGGTCCTGCTGTCTGTCTGTTTGTCTGTCATGCTGCAGTCTCAGGCAAGCAAGCCCCTCCTCTTTCTGCTTCAGCTGGGACCAACAATAGCACTGTCCTCCAAGGGTGGTCATGAGACCTCAGAGGGTGTCTGCGGCTGGTACCACACTTGCCAGCTGCTATGGCGGCTCTCAGCACTGTTCCCTTCCTTAGGCTTTCTTCTCCTTCAGGGCCTCAGGCTCTCTTCTCCTTGAGAAGCCCTGTCATGAGCTCAGGTGATCAGTCCTTGACAGAAAGGCCTGACTTCTGAGCCTCATGTGGGAAGTGCCCGCTGCCTGTCTCCTTTGCCCTGTTAAGTCTACTTGTCTCCTTCATAGACAGGCTCGGCTTCCCCTCTGGAAGGCAGCTGTATCCTGAGAAAGTATGTCCAATGGCAGCAGTAGAAAGCCACCCACAGTAGGACCATCAAGAAGGGGAGCATTGTTGTCATCCCCTAAGGAATCAGAGGATGGAGAGCCTGTGGCTGTTGAAATGTCCACATATCACCCAGGCCTTGGGCCTTCTTCATCTTTTGGCAGAACATCTTCAGCATGTGACTTGGGTCCTGTGGTTACTACCTGAGCACATTTTGGAAAGAAAACATCAGAAAGAGATTGGACCAAGAGGTAGGGTTGTGTATGAGGACGCCTCAAGCCGCTCCCACTGGCCAGGGGTTGGCTGACACCAGATGGGTACCCTTGGGTGCAAGAGGGATACAAAACTTGAGCTTTGTTTGTTTTGTGTTTTGTCTTGCTTTGTAGCCTTGTCTGGACTCGAACTCACAGCAATCCTTCTGCCTCAACTTCCTAGTGTTGGGCTTACAGGTGTAAGCCTTCAAAGACAAATATAGTCTCTGAAGCCAGGTAGAGTGTAGACCCAAGCAAAACTCTGTGGTTGTTAGCCAAGAACTGTTACTCGGTAGACACCTCACAGAGAAGTTGTTCTTGGCCATTCTCCAAAAACAGCCCAGACACTACTGCGAAATGCCTACTTTTATAGACCCTAGACTTTGTATATTGCTTATGTAAAAAAACGATAGTCCAATACTTTTGCATGTAAATTTTTTTGCCAGTGCTCGAGATCGAACCCAGGGACATGCCATAGCTCAGCAAGGTGTCTGCCCTGAGCTACACCCCACTTCTTATGTCATTAATTATCAAGATCTCCCTCTACAGGATGAGAGCTTGGGGAAGGCAGAGCGTCCTATGTGTGTCCTGTCATCTGTCCCCAGGACCCACAAACAGTCCAGTGCCCACGTGTGGTGCATACACTGGTGGTTATAGTCGGAAGTAGTGACTAATTTAAAGATTAAAGGTTTCTTGGGATACTCAGCAGCTATGGATGGTTGGCTGTGACTTTTCCCTGTTTTAACCCAGGCCAGAGGGACACATACGCCCCATTCAGGCAGTGCTGTGAACGGATTCTATGGAGAAAGCACCAAGAAGCGGTGCGAAAGTATGCTGGGTCAATTCTTGACCTGCATGGGAACAGAACAGGGACAGGGCCCCAGGGACGTGGTTGAGGTCATGGGAACAGAGAGAAGGCAAATGGGGAAACTCTGGGAATACCAACCCTATTTTGTGCTAACGGACATGGGAGGTAGAGAGGAGGTGGAGGAGACGTAAGTACATATTTGGTTATGGCTGCTTTCACTGCTCCTTCCCTTGTTCTCTCCTCTCAATGAAGAAGGGGATTCTTAGAGCCTGAGGGAAGCTCACCAGCTGACAGAGGTTATCTCCGCCTTACTCATTCCCAGAACTGCTGGAGCATTCTGTGTTAGGCCCCACAACACATGGGAATCACACAAACCTGGCCTTGAAACATGGGTGCCTGGGTGCTGGCTGGGGTGCCGGGGCACACATCTGCAGCTGTGATAAGCCCTGTGAGGTGCCATGACAGTGTAGTAAGGGGAGGTGGCATTTAACCACTGCCCAAGAATAAGAAGGCACTAGGACAACTGCTAACGCACAGACACTGGCGGGACACAGCAGGGTGAAGGAAGGGACAGGTATTCTGTAGGCCTGTGACAGGCCGGGTGGCCAGTCCACCACAAGCAGTGGCTTGAGACGCTCAGCCCTCACTCACCTGCCACACTCTCGCCACAGAGTTCTTAATATCTACTTCAGTAGGCTGATTCGGATCTTGCTCGCTATCACTGTATGGAGGGCCATGCCAGGGCCATGCCATCTGAACAGTCTTTTTATTACCCTTGTCTCCCCTAATTTGGTTGCACCATTTCTTTTCACCGCCCATGCTCCCTATAATAGATTTAGTGTGGGCATCCTACCAGGGAGCAGGAACTCTGTTCAAAGTTGTATCTCTGCCCCCTGGAACAGAGAAGATTTTTAACAAACACAGAGGCCCCAAGTGTAAGAACAAGACAGAAAGAATCAGGAGGAATTGATCAAAACTCCAGTATCTTCTTTAGATTTATTAATAATAGAAAATGAGGTATGTCAAGGAGAGCAACAGAACCAAAAAATCTGGGCCCCGGGGTCTTTTCTGAGACTGATACTCCATCCAAGGACCATGCATGGAGATGACCTAGAACCCCTGCACAGATGTAGCCCATGGCAGCTCAGCGGGTTTCCTAGTAAGGGACTGTTCTGACATGAACTCAGTGGCTGACTCTTTGACCCACCTCCCCCTCAGCAGGGAGCTGCCTTACCAGGCCACAGATGAAGACAGTGCAGCCAGTCCTGATGAGACCTGATAGACTAGAGTCAGATGGAAAGGGAAGAGGACCTCTGCTATCAGCAGACTAGAGGGAGTGGCACTATTTGGAGGCATGGCTTTGTTGGAGTGGGTGTGGCTTTGCTGGAGGAAGTGTGTCACTGTGGGCGTGGCCTCCTCCTGGCTGTCTTTGGATCAAGATGTAAAACTCTCTGAGCTCCTTCTCTAGCACCACGTCTCCCGGCAGGCTGCCATGCTTCCCACCATGATGATAATGGACTGAACCTCTGAACTGTAAACCAGCCCCAGTTAAATGTTTACAAGGGTTGCCGTGGTCATGGCGTCTCTTCACAGCAACGAAACCCGAACTAAGACAGTTATGGAGAGAGTTCAAGGCCAGCTTAGGGAGCTTAGCAAAAACCTTGTCTCAAAAGGGCTGGGGGTGGAACTCTATACAGTTCAGTGGCAAAGCACACCCACAGCAAGCTCTGGGCCCTGAATTCAATTCCTAATGCAAAAAAGAAAAAGAGCTACGTCAAATTGTTTTAGGCTATGTAGGAAACTTTAGAAGTTTCTAAAGTTGCTATATATGCAACTTTAGAAGCGGTGCTTTGGAGAGGGGACCTTCCAGTCTTGTGAGTGCTTTCAAGATGTCGGCTACAGAAGAAGCCGCACAGATGCCAAGAGCCGAGGATCAGCCATGCTGCATGTGTGCAAAGCCTGTTTCCCATCACGTTAAACAAATACATCACCACAAAACAAGAAATACTAAAAGGCCTAGAAATCTGTAAAACAAACACATCAGGGTAGTTAGAAGAGGTCAACACAAATTTTCTAAATGAAATAAAATTTAAGCATCACATCACTATTGGTTTACAGGGTTTGTCTCAGGGGTGATTATAAGCCACCTGGGGAAGGAAGAGTTTATTTCAGCTCACAACTCTCAGCTCACCCTCCACCACTGAGAAAAGTCAGGACAGGAACTTAACAGGGATGTGGAGGCAGGAACCGAAGCAGAGGCCTTGGAGGGGTGCTGCTTACTAGTCTGCTCCTTGTGGCTTGCTCAGCCTGCTTTCCTATGCAGCTCCATGGCTGGGCGCTCACACATCAACTGTTAATCAAGAAAATGTTTGGCAAACTTGCCTCTAGGCAAATCTTAGGGAGACGTTTTCCCAAGTGAGAGTCTCTCCTCCCGAATAACCTAGCTTGTGTCAAGTCGACGTAAACCTACCAGCACACTCGACCCCTTGTCAGCTTGACACATGAACGCATCACTAGCAAACCATGGACTTTCCTCTTTTGTTTGTTCCCAAGAGCTCATGTTGACATCGCTATCACAATATAAAACACATCCAACATATATTATAAGAAAATATATTAAAAGAAAATATATACAAATGACAAAGAGAAGTGACTCTGACCCCAGAGCTAAGAGAAAGGCCGGATGTCCCACCTGTGCTACCAATGGGGCTGATATTTCTTCAAAGGCGCCTGGAAAATACTTTCAGGAATTGCAAAGTTTGTAATCAATACAGACCCATGACATCTCTGATCATAGTCAGTAGATAAAATAGGCAGCTGACTGCATGTGCCCCAGCAAAGGGTGAAGCCAATGCCCGCAGGCAGTCAGGAAGCAGGCTGTAAAAGCTATGAAGCACACAGAGCATTTCCACAAAGACTCTTGGTCTACTGAGTAACTGGGCGAAGAAAGAGAATGAGAAGCAAATCTAATTTACCCTCCTGGGAAGTAAGGTCAAAGCTTACATAACCAAAATAAACTTCAAGATGAAATACTGAAATCCTGGCACAGAAGTTAAAAACAAACAAACAAACAAACAAACAAAAAAAACAGGAAAAGAAACATTGTGAATTAGAAGAAAGTATGGCAGGGCAACACACTGACTGCAGATGAAGACACTGCAGCTTGGCTGTGGGGTGTGAGCCAAGGAGAAAGGTCAGAGCTGACTTACGCAATGGTTGGCTGAAGCGAGAGTGCGTGATGCCGCTGCTTGCCGGGCGGGGAAACGCTCAGGAAGAAGGGTTTACACAGCAAGAATTAGGAATTCCATTTTGAGACACGAGCTTGAGGTGCTGCGGCAGGCTGACTTGTCCACAAGAGGACATTGATGTCTGATCCCCACGTATCAGAACGGGGCGATATCTGGAAGTCCAGGCTGCAGCTGTAGCAGGCTGCGAGGAAGCATGCGGCCCTCAGGCCGATGATGGGCGTCCTCGCAAGAAGACCCTGTGGTGATGGGGGCAGGTGCTGCAGTAATACAGCTTCAGGTCAAGGGGTGCCAGGGATAGCTAGGCACAGCCAGAGGCCAGGAAGAGGCAAAAAGGGTTCTACCCAGAACCTCAGAGGGAGCACAGCCTTGGACTTCTTGCCACCAGAATTGAGAAAAAAAAAATCATTGTTGTTAATCCCCCTCCCCAATTTGGAAACGATTGCAGATGTTTATCAGACACCTTGGTCCACAAAACCCAATCATGTGTCGTCTTGGGGAGCTGTTAAAACAAGGACAGATGCCAGCCTTTGGAGTAAGGACATGGTTGACATTCCAAGGTGCCTGAGCAAGTTTAAGGAGAGCAGAGCTGACCGTCACAGCTGTGGAGTAAATAGAAGAAGATAAGGAGAGAAGCACGCACAGACAAAGTCGCCGTGCGGTGTGGCTTCGCGACTGGAACCTCTCCGTCAGTGCGCAGGCCAGCTACTGTAATAAAGCCGCCTTAAATGAGGAAAGCACGGCAGAGAGGCGCCTGTGCCCTCACCTCATGGAATGGTGTTTCAGTCACCCACACACACGGAAGCAGGGGTGGCTCCACAAATTTATGACCGAGCTGAGAGACGCCGGTTGCCTGATGACATCAGAGCCTCCTCACATCCCGGCACAGCACACGCCTCGTGGTTATGGTGATGCTGCCGTAGGCCAAGCTGCTGGGCTGCCAGTCATGTAAAAGCACGGTGCCGACAGCTATGCCTAGGGACCACACTCAGTCATAAGCGACTGTGTGACCATCTTATTGCTGTACTGGACTTGGCTCCATTACCTTAGAGCACACTCCTGTCACACTATTAAAAATAAGCTTGCCGTAGAGCTCCTTGTGTGCGGCTGGCCTCGGCCTGCCCGTGGGTTTGCTGCATCTCTTCCTGTTCTGAGAGGCCACAGGCGATGATCCGTTCCGTACACCATGTGGGTTTGTATGCATGTGCTGCCTTGACACTCCTAGCAACCGTGACTGTCTGCTCGCTGACACGGGGGTGTATATACCAGCTAACATCTGCAGTGCCTAGAGAAATGAGCAACACAACTTCCAAGGAGTGTGCTGAGGAAAACAGCCCTGGATGAGCTCATCAGTGTGACGGGATGAGTCGGAATAGAGGGAGCAGACAGCTGCCAGGACATGAGCCTACATGCCACGCTGGTACACACTTATCGAAGTCTGGCTCAGAGCTGATCACGTTCTCAGATCAAAAGCACAATCAAAACAAAACATGAGCAAAGGTAAAGGTAGCTTGAAGTAATGAACACTTCCAGCCAATGAAGCCTCCCGTCCTTAGGAGGGAAGAGGGTTCAGAGCATATCGGGTTCGGTGGAGATAAATACAGCACTCGGTTTGCATAGAATATATACTTACAATGAGCGTGTCTATAATTTCACATGTAGTAAACCTCTGTCCATCAGGTTCTTGGGTGTGAGAAAAACATGGTGACAAAATGGTCCACCCACAACCATGCTTGACTTGCTCAATTGGTCAGGTTTCAGAGCTTTCATTCCAAGCTCAGGCTATCCTGCTGGAGCCATGCTGTTCATAAGGGTCATTGCAGGAGCCTCTCCTTTCCTCTCCTTTCCTCTCCTCTCCCTCCTCACCTCTCTCCTCCCCTCCCCTCCTTACCTCTCCTCCTCTCCCCTCCTCTCCTCTCCTCTTCTCCCCTCTTTCCCCTTTCCTCCCCTCCGCTCTTCTCCCCTCCCCTCCCCTAGTTTTTTTTTCTCTTTCTCCTTTAATTAGACCCTTAAAATCCCTGCATTTAGAGTAATCTCTTTGCATCTAAAACTCAAATTCAAATTTTACTCAGCAGCTTCAACAAGTTAAAAACTGTGGAGAATCCATTTTTAACAAATGATGGTCCTTGGATTCCGGCGCGTTCTGTGGGTGTTTGGCAGTGTTAGGGGTTTCCTTCCTGCTCTGTTTGATGAAATCTCTAGTTATAACATGGTTAGGTCACCAAGACTCATAGCCAGCCAAACCTCATCTGAGGCATTTATGTGGGTTTTCCCGAATACCCCTCAGCAACTTAAACCCTGAGTGTTAGTGCCAGCTACCAGGGAAATGAAGTGGGGAGCACAGGAAACAGGAGTGACTAACAGTGATTGCACAAGGTTTTCTCATGGGCGTTTTCCATGGCTGGGAAACAAACTCAAGGGCACAGTGGGACACAGGAAAGTGCTCACAGACATCCTGAGGAGCAGTGTCCACACACACAGGGAGACTCTTCTGATCTGGTTCCTGGAAGGACTGAAGGTTTGAGTCATAAGCCTCAGTGCCTAAGGCTCGTTCAATTCCGTCTGAACAGTCGTGATTAAACACAATCAGGATCATGCGCTAGCAAAGGTCGATGCTTAAACATTTCATAGGAACACAATCACCTTTTACTCATAAAAATAATAAATTCCTAATCGTCTGAAATCAAAAATCAGTAAAAGAAACCTGTTTGGACCTCACTTTGCAGAGTTAACTTTCCACAGACATTTGAGACTACAGTACCCTCGTGAAAACATAAAATCTATAAAAACGAATGCCAGTTTGTTGCCCAGGCCTAACGTGTGAGTCAGCTTCCCTCCCTGTGACAAAAAAACCTGTGGCCAATCAACTTCACACAAAGACAGGTCTGTTTTGACTACTTATTTTGATCCCCACCTCCCAACAGCACTACAGACTCGGGACCAACTCCCCAGCACAAGGGCCTTCAGAGGACAGATCAGCTCAGACAATGGCGTTCAGAATGGGGAAAACATTAAGAGATAAGCCAGTATGGGCAGTAATCAGCAGTGTGGCAAAACTATTACAGAGGAGGAGGCTTGAAGGCTTGAAGGAAGTCTGACCATGGAACAGCTGGAAACGTATTAAAGCTCACTACCGTAGCGAGATCTTGTCTCAGATAAAGGAGCGGGAAAGAGAAACAATGACGGCTGCCTTAGCCCATGCTCCAGTATGTGACAGAAACAACAAGGTCAAAAAACAGCCATTCAAAAACATGGGATGTGCTTGGATGGAATAGCAAACATTCTGTGACACAGAATTTTTGTTCAGGAGTCATTACATCGGGGATTCCTTCCACTTTAATTTAGGTAGAGTAGGCGTCAAAGCCATCAGGGAAATTCTGTCTGAGTTTTCTGCAGTACTGAGTTTGGTTATTAATTTTGATATTAATGAGCAAATGTAACCACCACAGGCCAGTTTCAAAGGCTGAAAACACAGACACACACATACACACACACATACACACCACACACACACACACACACATACACACACACATACACACCACACACACCACACACACACACACACACATACATACACACACACATACACATACACACACACATACACACACACACACACACACACACACACACGGGTCCTATGTTTCCATCTTCCCACCTGCCAGGTACCTGTACGTTCTTCCACTTCAGGATGCCCAGGCAGAAGACACTTTGTTCTAGCACATATTTTGTGAAGTGCTTCCTGGTTTTACACTGTTTGTATAAAGGCGTGTGGCATCAGAATAAGTAGCATGTGACTTCTCTGTCGTGTCCACCGTGGGGCAAACCAGAAAAGAGAGAACAGCGGAGAGCCTACCTATATGCCCTGACCTACGGGAAGCGTTTGGTGTCCACTCATCCTTCACAGCCTGGCAAAGCTCTTCATGCTGGTCCAGCCCACCCTCCGGGAGACACGGAGGGGCCAGATGGAAAAGCCAGCGGCTGAATTAAAACACACTAATTGGGCATTGAATTTCTGCTGAAAATGTCTCCTTCCAGCGTCACTGGTGAGGTTCTGTGTGGGTGTCGGATGTATGACCAAGAGGAAATTCTTTCTTTCTGTACAAATAAATCATTTGGAATTCATTTTGCTAAGCTTTCTTATTGGTTGCTGGGAAAGATCAACTGTAGGATGTAGGAAATTCAACCGATCAAACAGTCAAGAGGTTTACTAATTCAGTGAATGAAATCAAGCATTAATATCACCAGGAAGCTAAATCATTATTAAATAAAATATATTTCTTTGCTAAACAATTCTTAAAACAACAACAACAACAAAAAAAAAACGGAATCAAAGCTACATTTCATATAGGACTATATGGCTGTCCTCCTATCCATAAAGATGCTGTTAAAAATGTTTGCAGTTCAAACAGTATACTAAATTTATTTTTGAGGTAGGGTATAGCCTGACCTAACCTCACACTCACTCATGGATGAAACCGATCCTGAACTTCTGACCCTCCTGCCTCCGCTTCTCTGGTGTTGGGCAGTGGGGGTTCTGTTTCTTCGCTGGCACTGTCTTAATTGACTTCGTTATTTTATGAATCAACGCATGCACACGCCGACAACACAGTGTCGTGTTGTGCCTGTGGAGGTCTAAAGACAATCTGCAGCCTCGGTCATCCTCTCCTTCCACCGTGTTGGACCTGGGGATCGAACTCAGGTCGGCAGATTTGGTGGTAAGCAGTTTTACCCACTGAGCCATGACCCTGGCCCCACGCCCAGTTTTAAGTGATGTCAGGGACTGAACCCAGGCACCATACATACCCCGCACACACTCTCTCACAACTGAGCTATAGCCTCAGCCCTACGCTCCAAAAGCCGAATACATCTTAAGAGGCTCTGAGGTACACCAATTCCCAGCCCACAACACCACCAAAAACTAGACTCAACCTTACATAAGTTGGACACTCTGGCATGCACCTACAATTCTAGTGCTCAGACGCCTGAGGCAGGGGGATTGCAAGTCTGAAGCCAGTCTGGGATTTTTTTATTTTTATTTTTTTTTGGCAGTTCTGCAACTTTATTTGACATTCAGTTTAGTTCTCATCCACATTGACCGTCTGTAGATTTTTGAAGGTGGTCACCGGCACATAAGTTACCAATGTGTAGAGCTTGTTTGGTGAATCCTCATCTTCATTACGTTTTCTGGACAAACGTACTCGGATGCGATACGGAACATTCCTTATTCCTTTGGCCCAGACAGCTTTATTGAGCCTTGTATCTATGCGCACATCTGGAGTCCCCATCTCTTTCATGGCAAACTTCCGAATTTCTTTGAGTGCCCGGGAGCACGCTTCTTGAAGCCCACGCCATGGATGCGCTTGTGGATGTTGATGGTGTACTCCCGGGTCACCACCTCGTTGATGGCAGAGCGGCCCTTCTTCTTCTCGCCACCTTTCTTGGCGGGAGCCATTCTGCCGGGGCCAAGCTGGAAAGGAAGGCCGCGAGGGATTGTGGGCCAGTCTGGGATTTTTAGTAAGACCCTGTCTCAGAACAAACCGACCAGCCAATCCTGGCGTTTAGAGTCGTACCACCACGCTCCGCTCAGACCCAGGCGTTGAGAGGAGTGCGGCTGTTTCCAGGCTGCGCTGCAGCTTTACAGATCCTTTCGTCACTGATCTTTCATGGGTGGAATCCCCTCTGTCATTTCAGGCGCCCCGGGAGTTGAGGCCGTCAGGGGAACGGTCCTCTTACGTGGTCTGTGGAGCTGAGCTCAGTTGTTTTATTCAAAGACAGTGAGAAGCTCCCAGTTTCGTTCAGAATGTCTAACCAGGATGCTGCGGCTGAGCTCATTCTGCCTTTAGGAGGCTGCGAATTTCTCAGCAAAGGCCTCAAGGTCAACATCCATCGTAATAAATCCTGTGACTAGCACACACCTTTGATCAGGTGGGATCAAAGTGGCATTTACTTCCCCATACTCTTCACCAAAAAAAGCTTGCAGCTCCCGTGAAATCAAGAGGACAGCATCAGATGAGTTCCAGCAGAGAAGCTGTCTTGATAGTCCATGCAGGCTGTGAACAAAGCCATAGGACAAAATAAACATTTTATTTTTTACTTGTCTTTTGAGACAGGCTAGCCTGAACTCATTATGTAGCCTGAGCTGGCCTTGAACTTAAGAAAACACTCCTGCCTCAGCCTACCAAATGTTTCAATTACAGGCATAAGCTGCTGCGCCTGGGGTAATGCAGAAATTGTATGTATCACAGTTCTGGAAGTTGAAAAGTCCAAGATCAACACACTGGCTGATCAAGAGCCCGTTTCCTGGTTCATAGATAGCTTCTTTTCTCAGTTAGCCCCTGATGAAGGCAATGGTTCCCATTCCACAGGGCCACACCCTCACAGTACACTTATGCCTCTCCCAACGCCCCACCTCCTAAAACCATCACCCGGGGAAGGAAATATAACAGCATATCAGCTCTGAGGGACACACCCAGACGGCTAGCTCAGGGGCGTACTGCAGTTCAGCTGCCTGGTCTTCTTCGGAAGTGTCAAGTTTGTCAAAGCAGGGAAGGCTGAGGCGGCCTCTGTGGACAAGGGCTTGGGGAGCCATGATGGCTGTGATGTTTACTGTTGTCAGTTTGGTTGGACTGAGGAGGATCTGCGTTAGTCATGCTGGCTCCTCTGCATCTGAACACAGTGGAGCAGTGAGTTCAGGCTAGCAATCCAGTTGATTACTGGAGGCAGTGGAGCTGTGGCAGATGACTGATGAGGTGACAACTTTGGGGGATGCACCCCCTTAGTTCTGGCCCCTTCTTGTTCCTCCTCTTTGCCCCAGCAGTGATGAGTTGATCAGCTTCCTTGCCTCACACCCTGTGTGCTGCATGCTACCCCCATAGCCTAACTCACCTCAGGCCCATAGCAATGGAGCAAGACTGTGAGCCAAATCATTGCTCTTTTCAATTGTTTCAAGTGTTCATCACAGAAATAAAATGCTAACAAATCATCAAAAATAAAATAAAATGTTATTTGTAAACTCACTCTATTAAAAGTCTTAAAACTGACCATGCATGGTGGCACAAGCCTTTAAGCTCAGCACTCGGAGGGCAGAGGCAAGTGGATCTCTGTTAAGGCCAGTCTGGTCTACATAATAAGGTCCCAGGACAGCCAGGGCTACATAGTGAAAACCTGTTTCTAAAAAAAAAATCCGTAATCACAGCACTTCAGAGACAAAAGCAAGAGGATCTCTTTGAGTTCAAGGCCAGCCTGGTCTACAAAGAGTTCTAGGACAGCCAGGGATGTTACCCGGAGAAACCCTGTCTTGAAAAAACAAACAAACAAACAAACAAACAATCTAAGCCTAAATCAGTCAGATGTGAATTATGCTACAGGCATACGAAGGATGACTAAGCAGTCATGACAAAATATCAAGGAACAGCATTTACTGGCAATGAGAAAGCTGACAATATATACCCTCCATCATCATTGTATTGTTATTATTATCATCATTATTATTATGAAGTTTTTTCAAGATGGGGTTTCTCTGTTTAGCCCCTGACTGTGGACCAGGCTCATTTGCTGGCATTAACCTTCTGACCCCATGAGGAGATGCCCTGTACAGGATAGGACAGAAGCACAATCTCGAGGCTGTAGCTGAAGGAGTGCTTTGGAGGTACCAAGTGGTTGACCAGCCTAAGGAATCACTGAAGCTCCACATTGAAAAATAACCTGGCTTTTGCAAGAGCAAAACGGGCTCTATGTGTCTCTCCATTCTGCAAGCAGCTAAGTACCTGGTACCTTCAAAACACTCTGCAACAGGCTGGAGAGGAAAGAGGGCAGCTGCTAAGTTAAATGACCAAAGTTATCTGACCTTCCTGAGCTTACAGTTTAGCAGGGAGGCTCAAAATAATGCTGCAAATAATTTCACTTGAAAGAGCATTAGAGGAGAGAGACAGAACAACCACTCAGGTCAAAACAGAAGCATCTCTGCTGTGAGATACGAACCCAAGAGTCGTCTTTTAACTGGCTACCGCTGCGACGGGAAACGTTGAGGTGAGGACAGCGCAGGGATTTGTAGAGAGAATACGTTGTGAAAACATAACCAATGTAAGGAAGTAAGTGTGAAGAAATTGAACATCATGGAATAAGTGGCTGTGGTGAGGTACACCTAGAGTCCCAGCACCTGGCTGAGGCAGGACGACCAGAGACTCAAGGCCAGCCTTAGCTAATGGAACTTTGACTCAAGAGAGAGAGAGAGAGAACAAACAAATAACAACAACAAAGAGAGAGGCGTGGATGTTAGGGGAAGTTTAGACTCTACTTTAGGGGAATATGGCCATGAAACACCCCTGAGGTCTGACAGGCTGGCAAAATCTGCCCTGGTAAGGGGAAGTGGCCTTTGTTATCAGCTGTGAGGTGGGTGAGAAAAGGCCTCCAGGTACATTGTCTCAGCTGCACGCAAGGTATTTTCAAACATCTTAGTAAATGCACAACTTGGGCAGACTGAGAGCTGACCAAGAAAGGGTAACTCCAAATTAGCTAGAAAATGATAAGCTTGCCATCTCCCCGAAGGTATCTGCCAGTTCCCAAAGGCCTTCCACAGCCACCGATGATGGGTCATAGGCCACACCCAGCTTGCCACCCAGTTGTGCAAATAAAGTTTTATTGGGACTCAACCACACCCCAACATTTATATGTTGTCTGACTGTGTTCACAGCTACGATGGCAGACGTGCGTAGTTACAACAGGGGCCACTCAGCACACAAAGCCGAAAATAGAGGCTTTCCAGTCTTGCCCTTTAAGAAACACTGTGCTGATCTGGACTTGAGTTTTAGTTGGTTAAGTCAGAAAAAATTGGGAGATAAAGCCTGGGACCTGAATAGTTAAGAGTACCCTATGAAAAACCCTGTGTGAGCAGGGACCCTAAAAGGTAAGCCCTGGCCCACAAAAGTCAGGAGGCTTTCTCTGAAGGAGACTGGGGGAATCCTTGCTTATTTGTATCTTGGGTATGATTGGAAGGAAAGAGCTTCTCCTGAGCGTTCCTTACCACAGGCTAACCCACACAGGGCAGAACCCATACCTTCTCTGTGGTAGGAGAAAAAAATCTCCCTACCTAAATTTCAGTTTGTTCAAGTGATCCGTTTGATAGTGGGTTTGGCTTTAGAGCATTAAGTGAAAAATGACTTTGGGTTCCCACAGATGAAGTTTTACAAATAACTTAAGCTTTGAGCCGAAAAGCACAAAATAGAGTTACAAAAAGTAAAACTAAGGGGAAAGCCAACTGCACAAATAAGTCACAAAGTTACAGATGCTGAAATCATTAGGTATCAAATGTTGACTATATTACTATCATTGAAGAAATAAAGAAGGCATAGGCTCATACCTGTAATCCCGCAGGCTAAGGCAGACATGTCACTGTGGCTTCAAGGACAGCCTCAGAGACAGGCTAAGATCCTGACTCAAAAAACAAACACACAAAAAGATGTCAAACAAGGGGAAAGAAGTCATCAAAAATATATTTTTTTTAAATTTTATTTTTTCTTATCAGTTACATTTTATTAACTCTGTATCCCAGCCGTGTCCCCATCCCTCATTCCCTCCCAGCCCCTCTCTCCCTCCCTCATCTTCACCGTGCCCCTTTCCAAGTCCACTGATGCGGGGGGACCTCCTCCCCATTCATCTGATCCTATTCATCAAAAATATTTAATTGTCTTTTAATAGAACCAAATACCAGGCCTAAAAGTTGTAAAAATTTCAAGCATCTAACTGGCATTATAAAGTCAGTTAAAGTGGAGGCTGGAGAGATGGCTCAGTGGTTAAGAGCACTGTCTGCTCTTCCAAAGGACCCAGGTTCAATTCTCAGCACCCATATGGCAGCTAACAACTGTCTATACCACCAATTCCAAGGGATCTGACACCTTCACACTAATACACACAAAATAAAATAAATTATTCTTAAAAAAATCAGTTAAAGTAACAGACACCTGAAGAGAGGAATAGCAAACTGGAAAACAGATATGAAGAAATCATACAAAAATCCGACAGAAAGAAGGAAGTCAAAGTACAAGAGGGAGAAGAGAGAAGTAAGAGGGTCCAATACTCATTCAAGCAATTTAGAGGAGGAAAGAAATTGAAACAAGGACTAAAATTTTTTGATGAAACACAGTACTCCTCAGAATAAAAATAATTTCCATAGGCCTGCTGTAAGTAAATTGCAAGTACAACAGATACATGTTTAATACCCATAAGAAAAAAAATCAAATAGAATCATAACTAATTTTTCATGAATCTTGTGGTGTTAGAAGTTGGTAGGACAATATCTTTAAAGCCCTGTAGAGGAACACACATGCATGCGCTCGCGCGCACACAACACACACATGCATGCACACACACATTATTTTTAAAGATAAGGGTGAGGGGGCTGGAGAGGTGGCTCTGTGGTTAAGAGCAGAGGACCCGTGGGGACTTGGGTTCGGTTCCTGCACTCACATGGCAGCTCACAACTGCCTTTAATTCCAGTTCCAGAGGCTCCAGTGCCCTCTCCTAACGTCTAAGGAGCCAGGCGTGCAGGCAGCGTGCATACATACACTCAGGCAAACCACTCACCACGGTGATCGGAATGTGAACTGGCTCCATCTGCTACATACTGGAATGTTCTGTTCCCAGCTGTGGAGTCGTTTGGGAAGGATTGGGTGGGGCGGCACAGCCTGGTTGGAGGAGAGGGTGTATGTCTGTGTCCCTGAGGGTGGATTTTGAGGTTTCAAAAGTCTGAGTCAGCAGATGGCTTAGCAGTTAAGAGCACTGTTTGCTTTTCCAGAGGTTCTGAGTTCAGTTCCCAGCACCCACATGGTGGTTCACAGACATCTATAATGGGATCTGATGCCCTCTTCTGTCATGCAGGCACACATGCAAATAGAGTGCTCATATGTGTAAATAAATAAATCTTTTTTAAAAAAGTCTGAGTCATTCCTAGTTAAAGCTTACTGTGCTCTCTCTCTCTGTCTCTGTCTGTCTCTGCCTGTCTCTGTCTCTGTCTCTCCCTCCTTCCCTGTATCCCTCCCTCCCTCATGGTTATGGATTTGATACTCTCAGGTGCTCTTTTCCAGCGCCATGCCTGCCTGCTTGCTGCTATGTTCCCTGCCATCAAGGTCATGGATTGGCTTTCTAAAACTGTGAGCAAGTTCCCAGTCAAATGCTTTGTTTTATAAGTTGCCTTTGCCATGGTGTTTTAACACAGCAATAGAAAAGTAACTAAGACACTCATGAAATGTAATAAATAAATATATTTAAATAAGAGAAAGGGTGAAAGTCAGGCACAGGCACGGCGCATAACTTTAATCCCAGCACTCAGGAGGCAGAGGCAGTCAGATCCCTGTAAATTCAAGGCCAGCCTCCTGGTCTACACAGTGAGTCCCAGGCCAGTCAGAGCCATACGGTGAGACCCCATCTCCAAAGAATAAAAAGAAATACCAAGAAAAATAGATTTCAAAGTAAAAGCTATCACTGGAACCAGGGTTTACTACACAACAACAAAATGTTGAATCAAGAGACTTAATACTTTGTGTTGCTGGTGTTGCTATGGTGTGACGGGTCAAACCCTGGGCTTTGTGTAGGATAGGTTAACTCTCTCACTAAGCTACCTTCACCACCCCAGAAGAGCTTGTCATTTTAAACTTGTATACACCCAGCAACAGAATTTCAGAATCCCTAAGTCAAAGCAATCATAAAATCCCCTGCGGAATAGGGGCTGCAGGGCACTGCTTGGGGGCTTCCGGGGCCCCTTCCTGAGGGATGCACGCCGTATCTGCCACGCTTGGAGGGCGACTGGCGGAAGAGTGGCTTGAACTGTCGGCGTCCAGTCTTCACTGACCGCCGTGGCCTGGGTTGAGGAAGACCGCCTTGTCCACCCTTGTCCATGGATGCTCTTCCTGCCGAGAGCCAGCTGGCCAATGGGGCTGAAGGAGCAACTCTGAGGTGCCTGTCCTGCTTAAGAGCTTTCCACTGTGCCAGAGGCTGCCTTTGTTTGGGCCTGTTGTCACAGCCACCATTTTCCTCTGCCTCGCTCTTTCCCTCCCCTAACGTCCATCCCAAAGACTGCAACAAAGTGGGGTGGGCACCCAGGTGGGGAAAGGTAGAAACGTGTCTAAAGTCAGCAGAGAAGATGGAGCAACAGTTTGATTTTGTGTAATTTATGTATTGGTTGCAATTAGATGTTTGTGTAACCTACTAAGCCTATCTATCTGTAGCCTGGGAACTACATGGAGCCAAAGACAGCTGTGAGCACAGCCCAACACAAAACCCTAAGCTCACTTAAAACTCAGAGATATGTCTTTTTTGTTTTTTGTTTTGTTTTGGTTTTGGTTCTGATAACTGGACTGCATGGTTCTCCAGCTCAAACCTTATGGATGACATGGTGTTGCGATGTCAAAATGTCAGACGTGCCTGGCAGTCTTACTCCAGGAAATGGCCACCTCTTCACCCCTATCTCCTTCAGTTGGAATTCTTTTTACTGACAGTCACAAAGCTGAGTGCCTGCTCAGTCATGGCCAATCCAAGAACTGCCTTCTCCGTGCTAGATCTGGCCAGTGGGAGCCCTGCACTTCCCTGGCCTTCTGTTTGGACTGGTGAGACTCAGATCCAGAGTTTAACCCACAAAATAGTCTCCTTTATATTTTAGTTGGAGGGCCTTAGGGTCTGCTGTCAGTCATTATACCACCAAGAAATCTTAAAAGGAAGCCATCACAGAGGGCAAGCTGAAAGGCAAGTGAAGCCAGGCCTGGCCAGCCTCGGGGGACACCCAGATAAAGCCTTGTCTCCAGAGTCACCCTCAGACTGCTCACGCTCACCCACTGAACACCTCCTGTTATTTATGGGGAGGGGGTGTCGGCTACTAGGAGATAAAAATCCCTCCTGCCACTTTGGGTATGTAACAGCGTGTGAAGTTAATTTAGCCAAAGCCTTAAACTATGCCCAGTTCTAAGCAAATGCTGCAAACTTGTTAGCTATTATTAGGTATTATTCCTAATCCCCAAATAAGAACATTCATCCTATTTATAAAAGCTTCGCACGAATATGAATAGGCATTCCATTTTCTACTTGGGCCAGTTTTTCAGCGTGCGGCATATGCCTGACTGACGGTTCCTGGTATAAAGCTTTGATTATTTCCCTACTTTAGAGCGCGTCCAAGAACGATCTGCTTCTCAAAACAGAAGGCTGTGGAGTCTTTGGCTTTCCTCCAGTGAATTTTCCTTTGTATGTTATGTCAGTTAGGCTCATCTCTTGTCCTATGTCCAAGGTGGTGCTGTGGACCAGAGGCACACAGAAGAAGCAGTGCTGCCTATGTTTCCGACGCTCTAAGGAGGCACGGCAGAGGCATATGAAAGCATTAAAAGAAAGAGAGAAGCGACCAGGAAGCTTAGGTGGCTGGAAACTACTGTAAATTTTACTTTGAAATGGTACAATCATCAGAAACGCATATGGCAGGTACTCAGTAAACATGTGTGGAATGATCAGCGATCACCTTGGATGCCCTGACATGTCCCATGCAGCAGGAAGAGCTGGCTAACAGAGCTGTTTTCTTAGATTCCCAAATTAAGGAATCTAAGTTTCTGTCCTGTATTTCCCTGATGGCTTTCACCTACTCCTAAGGATCAAAGGAGGAATATTAATATCATATTAAGAACTTGGAAAAACCCACATATGTGCACAGCCCTGCAACTGTTAAGGTGCCAGACATATTCATTATGGTGAGAAAGAGCATAATCTGGGGACAGGGCAGCGATGGCTCTACCGCCACCGTCAGACTGACTGAAGAAGAGATGCGAAACGACTCAAAAGAGATGGTCAGGTGTGGACAGACACATGCCTCAGTTAAAAATTGCGATCAAACCACTTTTCTGAAATTCATGGTCTCTCTTGTACAGTCAGAACCCCAGAGCCTGGGGCGCAGCACTCCAGTGGAGCCTTTACTTTCTCGTCGCCTTTGCAATGCTCTGGACTCCAAAGGTTTCGCTGTAGAAAATCAGTATCAACCCATGTTTTCCAGAATAAGGCTGCCAGCTCAGCGTCACTCCCTTGCCAGTAAACGGCCGAGGGCAAGAGGAGATGAACTTGCACCTGAGGCAGCCTCTGTCCCCAGCGTCCACGGCTCTTCGCAACCCTCCTGAGCAAGCACGGTGTCTGCGTCCATCACGCACCACCTGGCAATGACGGGGTCAGTCACCGGGCAAACTTTGGAACAAGAGAACAGGCACAGTTGCACTCCTCTTAGCGGGATCGTGAAGGCCTATTGATTCCAGATCCAAACAGAAGCCCAGCATCTGTGTTTCTAGAATCTTCTCGCTCTGCTCCGTGGACACCTGCGGCGGCCTCCTAGTGTCGTCATGCTGAGTCCCGCGCTGTCCCACTGCACCACTGCCGCGTTAGGCTGCTCCCTTTGGCAGGCTTTTCATTTCGACCATCTCTTCTCACACTTCATCCGGGTCTCAGTGTGTCTCTGCCATCTCCCGCCAGCCCTGCCCACGCAGTCTCCCGCCGCCGCTACACTCTGGCTTGGCACTCTATTTTCTGAGACAGGGTCTCACTGTGCTGCTCTGGCCGGCCTGGAACTCAGAGATTCACGTACGAGGATTAAAGGTGTATGCTGCCAAGCCATTGTCTGCCATTTTCTTTTCCGAAAGGGACCCAGGTTATAGCTCTTCTTACTGGTGCTAGAACTGTGATTGGCAGATGGGCAGGATGACAAGCAGCTTGCTAAATTTGATTTGAATGCTTTGTGATACCCCTTACCAGAGACTAAACTCTCCAAGGCTCACAAGTTTTTCATTGGGCATCCAAGGGTTGCATGAGCCAGAAACACAGCAGATTCCCACTTTCACAGCCCCATCACTCATCACTCCTCCCCCTTCCCCGTTTCTAACGTCAACTTAGTTCCGGAAGAACCAGCAGCTGCTCCAGCGGCGTCTCTTTCCCCGACTCAGGCGCTGGGAAGTAGATACGCTCCAGACCCTCTTGAGAAGGAGCACAGCAGAGGAGGACTCACTAACTTCTCAAAGAAAACCATTCAGTGAGGCAGCCGTGAAGGATGAGCGAACTCAGGAAAAGAGGTCATTCCTTTAATTTCAACACCTAGTGTACAGCTTCACAGTGCTGTGGCATGGGTTATGTGTGTGTGTGTGTGTGTGTGTGTGTGTGTGTGTGTGTAATGATATTTATGAACATGTATATATAAATGTATTCATATTAATACCCAGTCAGCGAGTATATGTCCTCACATCCCAGGGAAATTCACGAAGCCATTCGTGGAGAGGGCTGGGCAGGGGCTTTATGCTTCTGTGCTGATGACATCTATTGTGCTCTCAAGGGAAACACGCCTGTGTGTGCGTGTGATTCCAGCTTAAGGGTAAATGCCGAAGACTTACCAGCCACTTTGACCTTCCCTTCAGATCAGCGAGAAGCTGCGACCTGGCCCTTCACTCCTACACAGGCTTTCCTCATGGCCTCAGGTGAGGGACCCTGCAGGGAGGACATCCCACAAATCATTGCCGCTCTCCAGGCACCTTGGAATCACCTCCTCTTCAGACTGTGTCAAGTATAGATGACAACCTAAAATTGGAGAATTTTACACTAAAATGTGTTTAAACATCTCAGAGAATATACAGCGTAACAATGAGGATAACAATATAACCAATAATATAAAAACATATATTGAGCCCAACTGGGCCTGAGCAGTGTCCTACATGCTTTCCAGGTTAATCTGTCTGTCTAGTAGCCCCACCAGACTGAAAACAGCTCTGGTTTCCAGGTTATAGACACACAGAAGCTAAGTAATTTGCCCCGAGACATATATTTCGTGCTTCTGAGGGCTAAGTGAGGGTTCAAACACAAATCCTCAGATTCCAAAGACTGCTCTCTCCACTGCACTCTTCCTTCCTTCCTCTTCCTTTTCCTTTCTTCCTTCCTTCTCTATTTCTTCCTTCCTCTTCCTCTTTCTTTTTTTTCTTCTTTCTGTTTCTCTGTTTTTGTTTGAGAGAGTCTCACTCTGTGGCCCAGGATGCTTTAGACTTTCAGGCCTTCTGCCTCCGCCTCCGCATTGCTGGGGTTACAGGCACGCACCCTCATGCCTGCTGTTGTACCACTGCTTTTATTCTTCTTTACTCAGAATAAAAGAAAATACCAAATTATTTTAGGGCTAGGCTGAAGAAGTAAGCTGACAAAGCTTTCCTTATTTAATAGCATAATTTAAATTGCCATTTGTACTATGTACATATGTGTAGTGTGTATGTATGTATTTATAGAAATGTATCCTATGTGTACTCATAGTCACAAAAAATTAAAATAAGTCTCCAAAATCTCTTAATAAAGTTTACATTAATATTTTAATTAATTAATTTGGAAAGGGACTAGAGCACACCCTACTGGCCAGCTAATAGGAAATACAGTATGTACTTTAGACAAATGCTTAAATGTGAAACGCTTAAAAGAAGGTTGGAAAAGAACTACCTCAAAAACATCCAGATTACGTATCTAAATAAATCAATTCATAGGCTGCTAAAAACGCCTTAAAGTGATAAGATCTAGAGGGACTAGAATTAGAAGCATAATATTTGTTAAAGGAGACTTAGGTACATAAGAGGTGACTCAATTAAAAACACATGACACAGCCTGCCTCCCTACAGAGGAGAGACGTCAAGTCCTGTCCCCAAAACACTGCGAACAACAGACCAGAAAAGTCCAACACAACTAGCAAACTCATTCTCACATTCTACACATCACCTCCAACTCCTGTGTGTGTGTGTGTGTGTGTGTGTGTGTGTGTGTGTGGTATGTATGTCTCTTTGTGTGTGTTTGTGTGGAGTGTATTTGTGTTGTGTAGCCCTTTTTAATAGAAAATCTAGGAAAGGACAGAAATATCCTGAATTACAGAAGGAAAAACAGGAATGCTGTAAACAATGTTTTGTGTGTGTGTTACTTTTCAGATGGTGGCTAAAGTTCAAAGTTCAGTGGAAGCCTCTGCTGTCATGAAACACTCCTGAGTGAATCCCAGGATTCTGTTACTGTTTGAGAATTTTATACATAGCTGTAATGTACTTTGATCATGTCCACCCTATTCCCTCCCTCTCAGTTCCTTCCCAGGCTGTCTTAAATTTTTCTGAAATGACATTTACTCATTTGTGTGTGACTGTGTGTGTGGAGGTCAGAGGACACTTGCAGGATTTAGCCCTCTCCTTCCACCAGGGGGGTCCCAGAGATCAAACCCAGGCCAGCAGGGTTGGCCCGAGCACCTTTACCAGCCGAGCCATCCGGGCAATCCACCGGAGTTTGCTGCAGATGTGTGCGTGTTCCTGTGTGTGCTTGTATGAGCTTATTTCCAACAGTGCATTACACTAAACAAATGCTTTTTAAGAAATGTACATTTTTCACTGTTCATGTATTTTTATTGCACTTACCTGCAAACTAGTAAAACGTTTCTAATATAGATCATGCATTGACATAATACATGTCAAAGGCCCGATGACTAATAAGATCGTGCAAAAAGTATTTTTCTTTAAAACATTTGTTTTTAAATGAAGTCTATGTAACACTTATACTCAAGAGTGGGTGTACTTTTTTATAGGATTCCAAGAGAAAAACATAAGCATACATTTGCCAAGGCCCTGTGTGACATATGCATGCATAGACATGACATGTTGGATTTCTTTAAGAGAGCAGGGGAAAAGCACCCCTGTGAGCCTAAGGTTTCTGAGCCAACAGGGGCAGTAAAACAAACAAACAAACAAAAAAAAAAAAACAGTAGTGCAAAAGTGCAAAATGACAAACTGGGTCAACATGACATAGAACCAATGTTTTAAGGTATTGTGTTAAATTCTGCTTTTAAAATTCCTTAGGAAATTTCCTCAAAGCTAAACAAATTTTGGAAGACTTTAAAAAAGAAAAAGCTTTCAGCCAAGTTGTGGTGGCACATGCCTTTAATCCCAGCAGTAGGGAGGCAGAGGCAGGTGGATCTCTGAGTTTGAGGACAGCCAGGGCTGTTGGAGAAACCCTGTCTCAAAAAAACAAACAAAACCAAGCAACAACAAAACAAAACAAAAATACCTTCCAGTTTCTGGGTAGTGACAATTTAAATGAGTTTGGCTTAGGAAAAGGAGAATATTTTTCTCTCACTCTATTCTGGTGTTTGAACTATTAAGGGTCAATGAACAATAAGTGATCAATATGCCAGAACTACTTCAAGTAACTGGCTTAGTATTTTCACTTTAAACTCTTCTCAAACTATTCTGCAATATTTTTTTGGCATATCAGTGCTATTATAACACACTCTTAAGTATCCTTTAGAATATGAATTTCCTCCACAGCTGAGAAAGCTTCATTATATAAATAATTACGAGCTAAAGTCAGTGAAGTAGAAACTGTAATTGCTCTTTCCCAAAAACTAAAAAGCTAAATGTTTATTTTTGTAAGTTTAAAGTAGATCCAAAGAGAAAATCCAGATTAATCATGTATTACTCATACGATTTTGGTGATTTCTTTTTAATATAATTTACCAAAACATTAGCACATCCTACAGCTCAAGTGTGGAATGAGTCTCCTGTTGATCTTCTTTCTCTGCAGAGGGGTGTGTTCCACAGTTGCTCTGGTGATTATCATGTTTTGTGAATTGGGGAATATAAAAGCATGCTAATGAGGCCAGCGCACAGACTACAACCGTATTGTGGTGATTGGAAAGAAGAGTAACTAGGGCTCTTTTTGGATGAAACTGAGCCTCAACCGAGTCCCCGTTCGGTAAATGCTCTGCTGAGAGGTCTGAAAGGATGTTCTCAGGTAGATCTTTTAAAGGCACACATACACACAGGGTGGGGGCGGGGCGGGGCAAAGACTAGCAGAGCCGGGGGTAAGCCATGAATAGAAAAGGCGAGGGCACGAGGGGCTCCTGTGACTGTCAAAGCCTAGGCAAGCTGTATTCTACTTCCTGCCTGTAAATCCCAACAGTGTGCAGGCCGAAGGATCATCGAGCTTGCGGTTAGCCTGAGCTATAGGCGAGGTCTAGGTCAGCGTGGGCCGCAGAATAAAACTGTCCGAAAGACCCCCAAAGCTTAAATAAGCAAGTAAATAATAAACGCCTAGTTAATTTGACAATGACTAATTTCCATACTTTTAAAACACTACTAAGTGAATGGCAGTAAAACGATGGGAGAAGTGGCTGTAGAAATGGCCCAGTAGCCTCCACAGACCAGCAGGAAGGCTCGGGAGAGGAGCCAAGCCTTCCAGCGTTCGGTTAGCCTGCCCCGAGAGTGGGCAAGGGAATACTTCAGATTTTCCTTTTCTTTTTTTAAATCCGGTGCATCAGGCCTCGGACTTAAAATTCAGCCTTTGAGTTAAATTAAGAACCTAAGTCAACACTGGGAGAGGCAAATCGTTTCATAGTGCACCAAGTTAATAGGCAGATAATGAGGCCAGCACCTCGGTCCATACGTTAAACTGGCTCAATCAGGTGGCGCTAGGCAGGTAATGATCACGTGACCTCTGTGCAGCCCACGGAGGTCAGCCACAGGCCTGCGGCCTCCACTGCGAACTCCATTAAGGGAATGTGTACTAGTGCGAACTGGAGGGCTTCTGTCTGTTTGCTTTTTTTCTTTAACTACTCTTGGTTTATCATTGTGTTATTTATTTTACGGTTAAACTATAAACCTAAGTTGCATCACCGGATTTCTGCTCCAAGAAGCCTCCTCCCTGCAGACTCGATGGCGTTTTGTCCTTGGGCACCAGCGGCCAGCCTGGGGTCAAGAGACATGGGGAAAACTAAGAGGGCGGGGGGCGGGTTTGAGGGAGGTGCGGGCATCAGCCCAGCTTTGCTCCGGGACAAGCCAACCGCAGGGGAGCCTGAGCGAGGCCTCCCGGATCCTGCCCACACAGCACGGCCCAGTGCCCCCAGCAGTCTCTCCCCGTCACGTGTCTTTCACCTTCCCACACCGTCCCTCAACTACCCACATTGTCACCATTCTATGTCCTGCAGTGGTTCATGATCCGCTCGCTGGCTTCAGTCCCACACCACCGCTTGCAAGCATCCAGGTGGCCTCACCTCCTCCGCCATCCCGAACTGTCTTCAGACTCATGCGGTCCCTCCCTGCCCCTCAGTTCCCTGCCCTCTCTCCCAGACCCCACTTTCTTCACGGTCCTCCTCCTCCACCCCTGGCTGTACAGCTCTGTCATCCATCACTGCCCCTCATCATCACCACGGCCTCTCACTCACTGTTCCTCGCTGTCCCCCTCCGTTCTTCATCACTCTCCTTGCCGTGCCTTGACGCCCCCCCCGCAACTATACCTCGGGGTACCCACTCTCAGTCCCCCCCTCCCCGGGCTACCTCGGCCCAAGTGCACCTCAGTACCACTTCCCTCCCCCGGGGCTGGAAACTGGGCTGCTCTCAGCCTTGCGAGGAAAACTCAGTGTCCCCGGAGGCTCGGCCGCTCGCACGAAGCGGCACCGCCTGAAACGTCCCCGCAGGAGACCAGGCTACCGGCGCCGCCCGACGGGCCCCAGGCGAACCCTTGGGTCGCGGCGTCGCCCCTTTAAGAGGCCGGGCGCCCGGATTGGCTGCGCCGGGGAGGCGGGGCCGCGAGCGTCGACGGCGCGCTGGCGGCTCCTCCGGATATAAACGCGCGTCGGCCGCCGCCGCTGCGGCCGAGTGCGGGGCAGGAGCGCGAGCCGAGGGGAGCGCGAGCGAGCGAGCGGGCGGGCGAGGAGCGCGCCGGGAAGCCTGCGAGGGAGCAGAGCGGAGGGAGAAGGAGGGCGACGGAGCCGCGAGGCGCCTGCGCGATGTTCGGGCCGCTGAGCCCGCGGCGCTGAGCCGGCCGGGACGGACATGCGCGGGAGGGCGCCGCGGGGCCCCGCTCCCCTGGGGTAAGGGGCCTGGCGGGCGGCGGGGAGCCGCGGGGGCGGCGGCGAGCGGGCTGCGGCCGGGGAGTGCGCGGGGACGGGACGGGCGGGCGCGGGCAGCCGCGGGCCGCGGGCGCCGTTGGCTTCCCGCCGGGGCCATGCACCCGCGCGCGCACGACACGTCTCCACGGCCCGGGGCTCCCGAGCGGAGGCTCCGGGGTCTGCCCGGCGCTGCTGCGGCCGGGGGATGCGGCAGGGCTGCTGCGGCCCCCTCCATCTCCCCTCTCGCCCCGCGCACCCCGTCAGTCCGGCCCCGGAAAGCTTCGGCGAGAAGCTGTTGCGGGCTCGGAGATTGCTGGTCCCCGGTTGGTACCAGTTTTGATCTCGCTGCGACTCGGCGACGAAGGTCATTGCCCTTTTTTCTGCTCTTTTTTAATTCATCCGAGTTGTTCCGTGGCCTTTCCCTCTCCAGAAACGTGGTTCTTTGCCGTGATGACTTAAATATTACAGAAGGAATGAAACCGCAGACTGACCTGTTCAAACGCAAAGGCTCCTTGGCAGGATCGTTCATTTATACGTACATCGTATCTTTGTTCAAATTAACCGTGATTGGTGGTGCTGGATGGGTGCTTCCTCAGTCTTTATTAGGATTTCATCATTGCTTGAAAGAAACCAGTCTCTTACCTGATAAAAATGTGAATAGATTGTTAGTCATAAACTTAAGTGTAGTAAGAATAGAGACTGTAGCTTTAAAAGAGATGTGACGGGAGGTACACCTGCAACACAGGTAGGGCAGGACTGGTTTCCAGGCAACTGTCAGAGGTGAAGAAAGGTGAGGTATAAATTGCCTTTTTTTTTTTTTTTAACCTCCTGGAAAAAAGGGTTCTACAGTTTTAGACTCCCTTAAGTCTGTACGGGCGTAGTGGATATTCATCTGTTGAGACTAGACCATCTGAGTTCGGTGTGTCTACCCTTGCCTTTAAAGACTTTTCTTAAGAGGCGTATGCAGTTGTGGAGTTTTAAGAGAGATTTCACTTAAGTAGAGACCAAAGACAGAATACCTGTATCAGCAAGAGAGCAAATCTTATAAAGACAAAAGCAGTAAGTTGGTTTCTTACTAACCTGTCAAGTATGGCTGATGTTATCAAGCCATCCCTTTCTGGATATTAGCAGGTTTGAGAGGAAATACATGAAGATTTTAACAGGGACTGAACACTGTCTTTGCCTTCACTACCTCACCTGTGTCCTGGTAGACATTTGCTAATAAATGGTAAAAATCTTGAACTGTAAGTCTGTATCTTGGCAAATAAATTAGATGGTAAACTCAAGAGCAGGAACTGCCTTGAACAGCTTTTATTTTTTACCACAGCCTTGGACATAGTTGATGTTGATAAATGCAAGGAAAGCATGCTTTACATTTTAAGGGTAACAGGATTATTCCAGGCACTGATGAGGCTTGGAAAGAAAATCTGTTGTTCCTTTTTAATGGCTGCTATAAAATGTCTGAATTATTCATATTTTTGAGAGGTAGAATTATTTTTTTTAATGAGTTGGATTTCCCACTTGGCTCACAGTAGATACTAGTGTACCTTTTTTGTGTCTTGTAGTCTTGAGGTGTTTTTTGTTTTGTTTTGATGAAACCAGCTCTTCATTGCCGCTTCTCTGAAGTTGTACTAGGTAATACTGCCTTTCTGCTCAGACCAATAGGAGCTTTAAAATGCAAGTTCCCTGAACTACTGGGAAGCAGTCTACCATGCTTGCAACTGACCTGTCAGCACACCATCAGCTTGCTTTAGAAAGGTGGTGCCAGGGTAACTCCTGAAATTTAAACATCACTGGCTCCCTCTACCAGAGAAGCCTCCATTCCTAATCTCCATAACATGAACTGGTACCTCAGTGTCAGGATGTACACAGCATCCTTTGCCGGTGTTTGGCCATGCTTTTAAGCTAATGAACAATAACTCACTAGATAAATAATCCAGTTGTGGCATTCTGGCATTGTTCACACAGTTAAACCTTAATAAATGTGGCTAAGATGGGTGAACTTCAGGGTCTAAAATAGAAATTCCTAGCTTTAACAGGATTGGTGTTAATAGAAAAGATTAGCGTAGGATTCAGACGTCAAAAGATTTGGAGTCCTTGTTAATAATTTAGTCCATTTCTTTGTACTGTGTACTTTGTACTAAAATTGGGGTAGAAGTGTTGCAAAACGACTAGTTTTCCAGGCCTGGGCGAACCTAGCTTTAAAATCTGGAATTAGTGTACTTTTCAGTGTGGAAATAGGAGGGTAAGGACTAGAAGTTTCTGTTCAGAGGCCCTGTCCACGACCTGTAGCTAAGAAGACAACGTCCCCAGTTACAGACTCTGGCTCCATGGGAAGGTTCTTTCCTACCTCATTTCATGGCCAGCTCTTCTCTGTGATTTAAGAAACCAGTTCTTAGAGCAGGGGTCCTGTCTACAACAGCAGAAGCAGCAGCGGCTCCTAGCACGTGAGGCAGAAGCAGGCATATCTCTCAGAGTTCGAGGCCAGCTTGGTCTACAGAGTGAGTTCAGGACAGCCAGGGATACAAAGAGAAACCCTGTCTGGAAAAACAAAACAAAAAAGAAAATCAGTTCTGAAAGTCACCTGTCTAGTGAGGCCTCCGCTGCACCTGTGTAAATGAGCTCTCGGACTCCTTCTCCTGTCACTGTGCCTTGCTCATTTCCTTGAGGGTTATCCCCTCCTCGTTAGATGGAGGGTTTCCTCAGGCAACAACCAGTTTCTTCATCTGGTGTATCTGGTCCAAAAGAAGCATTCAGTATGCATTTGTGAAAATATAATTCATGTTTGCTCTCTAAGAATTTGCCCTCAAGAAAGTTGAGTTCCAGTACCTGCCTTTGCAGTTAGCTGGCATATAGGTCTTAAGTAGCCCTCCTTTTTATAGTATCATTTTAAGTAAGCTAGAATGTTAGAAAAACAAGCTTTTTTGCCTAAAAGGATGATACTACAGAAAGAAGTGGTGAAAGTGCAGTCAGGAAAATGCTGGCTTGCTTACAGTGCAGAATAGCCAGGCAGTCTTTCAGCTCAGAATAGATGTTTCAGATCACTTCATTTCCTTCTTAGCAAAATGGAGATTATAATCCCTGCCTCTTCTTAGAGGGATGTTGTGGGGATCAAGTGAGATAATATATAAGAAAGTGCTTTGTAAATTTGTAGAGTGCTTTACAGATAGAATAATTCTCTTACTGGATTCTAGGTTTTTTGATAGAGCCAAGTTCTAATGGTATCATTGGGACCCATGCTGTGAGAGTATTTAAAGGAAGCCTCTTGGAGATATATATCTCCATCAGCCCTTTTATAAGCAAAGACAAAGCTGTGCCACATCAAATACTGTGTATAACAGATTCTATTGTGGGCATCATTGTATCAGTGAAAGAGTATCAAAAGAACTGTTACAATTGGTTTGTACCTTTGTCCATTTTAGCTATCTAGGCCAAGACTATAATTGATAACTTCTTAGTAGGGAATTTTGAGGAAATAAAATGGGAACTTTTGTAGGCTGCAGTTTACCCAAGGAAAAACTATTACCAGATAGAATCCCTCCAAAAATGTACCTGCCTTACCCATAGAAGCCAAGTGTGTGTCTCGAAGTCATTTTATTCCAAGCAAGTTGAAAAGCCTAGGGGACTAGAAGAGAGGCTCTGGCATGGTCGAAAGCCTCAACGTGGAAGCCAGGTTTCCTGGAGTAAGCCTTGGCATTTCTGTGGCTCACCAGCTCTGAGCTGGATCAGGTTCCAGAAGCTCCTCACCTGTCAGAGTAATGGTAACACAGCCACCTTATAGGGTTGGTACAAGGACAAAACACTGAAAAAACTTCCTGACCATGTCCTCTGTTAGTTATTGTTATTGCCTGTGTATTAGTTTTAACAATCTGGAGCTGCCCATTGGCTTATTTAAACGCTTGTTAAATAAACATGAAGTTTTAAGAGTCATTTCCCATCATTAGCCCATTGTGCTCATTGTCATTAAGATTACAACAGAATCCACCAATGTTTTCACAGGTACGGTGTATTGCATATGTCAGAAAGAACTCTTCTTCCATGCTGTGTGCTCGCTGTTTGTCTCTGTAGGAAAAGTACCAATGACAGAGCAATGCACTGCTGCAGCCCTGCTTGTAACTGTATCACTCTCAAGTCTTGTGGGACAAACTGAGTCACAAGGCTGTCAATGCAGTAGCTGAACTAATGGGGTTTTCGCTAGCTTGTTATTTCTTAAAATACTTAGCTAGTTTTAGGTAGTGAAGTTCTGTCATTTTAGTTTGACAGTCTGGAGATAAAAGTTATTTTCTTTGTTAACTCCCTTTTTGCCACCTGCAAGCGGGCTTGTTTGTGTGGGGCACATTTAAGGTCCTCTGAAGAATGGAATTGAAAACACAGATCTTCATTTTAATTTCATCTTTTTAAATAGCATTTTAATACTTGCTGAAGCTATCACATTTTACTTGATTCCATGCATGAGTATTGTAGTTGCATTTTATTTTAAAAGTCATTCATGCGTATAATATAAAGGCCATTTCTGCTTTTTCATGGTGAATATATAAGAAGTTTTCTTAACTTGCTTCCTTTCTTTCTCTATCCCCAAACCATAGTATTGAAAGTGAAATATGAAAAACTTTGAATTCAGGCCTTTGCTCTTGAAATATCTGTGCAAACGTCCTTTTGCTTTCAGTAAATCTGCGTAGGTTACACCATCTGCTTGATTCAGTGAGGTAAATAGTCTTTGCTGAGTTTAACAATTTGTTACCTTTGTAACTTTTCACAACCTGTAAGACACACGTTCACTATTTAATGTGTAAAAAGATTGTCTAGAAGTATGACATAGTCCATGATTTTAGATCCTTCAGTATAATTACAATAATGCTGGGCATGTAGGCAGATGCTAAGTAATTTTTCTCAGATTAATAAAAGTCTATAGCCAGGTGTGGTGGCACATGCCTGTAATCCCAGGACTCAGGGAAACAGAGGCAGGCGGATCACTGAGTTTGAGGCTAACCTGGTCCACAAAGGGAGTCCAGTACAGCCAAGGCTACACAGAGAAATCCTGTCTGGAAAAAACAAAACAAAAGAACTAAATAAAAGTCTGAAAAATGGCCAATAAAACTAGGATTTCCATTTCCTTTTAAAGGTGATCAGACTTTTTTTCAAATGAGAATAGAAAGTGGTGTATTTGAGGAAGATCAAAAGTCATGAAAATGTGTCATGTTCTAATCAGTCTTTTTTGATAAATTTTGCCTATATAATTATGTGTGTCTTCTCTGTTTATGGAAGTAGTTAGGTAATTGTTAAATGCAACTGAAAAGGCCATTTATCACTCTGAATAAACAGAAATCAGGTTCTAGAACCAGATTGAAAGGAGGAAATTACATCACACTCTTAAATAAGGAAGCACTGGGCAGAACTGGATGAGTTGTAAGACAAAAATGTGCCCCTCCTCCTCTCGTGGATTGCTCCTAAGATGTATTAATGAGATCTCGTGGCAAGGTGAGCAGAATCTAGGTTACCGCCTTAAGGTAGCCTGGCTTTCTGTGTTAGTTTTAAAGTGAGTATTTTCAAGATAAAGGCATGTGAGCTCACCTTAGAAAGTGTGCACCGTGCTCTTGGCATCATGTGACTTTTTTTATTTTTAAAAGAAAGTAACTTTAAGTAGCAACAAAAACAAGGTAGATGGATTATAATCCCAAAGGGTTGGTGTGTGAGAAAAGGTAAAATTTGTTTTCACTGCTTTTAGTAAACAAGCCATTTAGAAGCCATGCGGCAGCCATTGATGCTTTCAATTTATACTCAGCCTACACACTGTCCACATTGGATTGGGGAGTGAATTCAGGACATTCTAAATGTGTTAGATTGTTGGTCTCATCGCTGTAGTACATGCAAAGCTGATCCTTTTACAAATTTTTGCTTTTACCCATAGCTCTTTTTTGTTTTGTTTTGTTTTGTTTTGTTTGTAGTTCTTCTTTTTAGCCTGGGGAAAATCTCATGTAATTACATTTTAAAGTATGAGAGGTTATTTTTCTCAGTGTTCACTTAATAGTCATTAGAAGTAAACATGCCAGGCTAGGAGGGAACCCAGGCACGGCACAGAATATCCCAGAACAGACAGGGCTCGGGCTTTTAACAAAGGGGCTTGTTGAGGGAGCACAGTGTAAGAGCTAGCCACCCCTAAAGCTTCAGAGAACAGCTTGCGCCGGAAAGGACAGGTGAAGTAAGGGCCCATTCTGGAGGTCTTTTCTGCCAGGCAGGGAGATTTTAGAGACTTTGACAGGTTCTCTTAAAGGTGGCAATTGAGGAATAGTGATCTGTTCCTGGTGGTTGCGGTATGGTGAACATGTTTTCATACTGGAGGCCAGTTAGAGCCAGTAGGGGAAAGGAGGGAGGCTGAGAAAGAGTGTACAGACTGTGTGTGGAGGTTGGCAGCTGAAAGTAGACTGGCCTTAACTCAGGCTCAGAGTGCTACCTCAGGAAGTGTGATCCTCCTGGATCAGAATGGGTAGGGGGTGAGTTAAGAGAAAGAAGGAATTGGGTTTGCAGCCTGTGAGATACCAGAGGCCCATTCAAGTGAAAAGATAATCACGCGACAGTAAGACATGCAAAGTGGAAGTCAGGTTGCACTCACCTATTTAGGAACTTTATGTGGAGCTGAAGCCATAAAAATGAATTTAAAGATTTTAAGAACAAAATTCTTAAAATTAAGGGAAAAAATATGCTGTTAACAGAAATGGAGTATTGGTGTTTAACTGCATTTTCGTTCACTAAGAATAGCGAATAGTTTCATGATTATCTAAGCTGTGGATCCTGGTCTGTACTGTGCTACCTATGTATTCACTTGGCTGTTCTTGGGTTTCATCCTGTACTTTTAGGTATTGCTATTCATACATAAGTGTATCTTTGTAGTTATTCTCTTTATAGATTGAAAAAATACAGCTAGCTTTGCAGTTATAAGGATTCTAAAAATTTAACATGCTACAGCATTAGTCAGATTTCACTTGAGCAAAATATGTTGCTCTATCTTAAATTTGGCCAGGTTGATGTTTCTCTGCCCCCAACAAGGTTATACAACATGAATGCTTGTTTTGTTGTTTGCTTTAAGTGAGGTAGAACACTTTCAGGTAGATTTCTGACATAACCGTAGTTTAAAATCTGGAGAGAGCGACAGAGAGAGAGAGAATGTGTATTTGTCTAAACCTTAAACCTGTGGCATGTTGCTCTTTTGGGTTTTTCAGCCTGAAGTTATTTTCCAAAAGATGAGAACACAGCAGTTATATTGCCCTCCTTGCTTCTGCCATGCAAGCAAGTAGGAAGTTCAGATAGTTTCATAACACGGCCCATTCACAATTCCCCATTGAAATGTAGAGGCAGGTCACCTTCTATGAATACACAAAGACACTATTGTGGTCAGAAGTGAGCTGGCTTAGTGAACACAATTCTTTTATACTAAAATTTTTTTTTCCTTGAGAAAGCTAACAAGTAGGTGATGGAAACAAAGAATAAAAAATAACTTTTTCTAGAACATATAAATAATTTTAAGTGACCACTGAAATGTAAGTTTAGGGTTCCAAGGCAATGTGAGCAGAGGCGATAGTTACACAATCCCTCTGCTGAAAGCTGAGATGTAGATGGCATTAGGAGGCTGACACAGTAATTACTAGTCGTACTTGTTGGCCTGCCGGCAGGTGGGGGCTGGGCCTCCTGAGTCCCCCGCAGCATTGTCCTGTAATCAGGATGAACAATCTTCAAACGTGCACTTTCAGACTACTTAAACACCACATTCTTCCTCCCGTCCTGCCTTTCATTTTCATATTACCACAGATCCTCTCCCGTAGTCTCTCTCTCAGTGTTTGTGAATGTTTTGAAAAGGCTTGATAAACCCTGGCTAAGCATACCCAGGGAGAGGCTAGTCTTTTTAAAATTACTTGATGGTAAATAACATGTTTCATTTCAGTAATGTAAAAACCAAAACTCAAAAGACCTCCCAATAATGCTTAGGTAACTGATTATTTTATCATACATCTTTAAGAGACTGTTTTTTTAAAAAAAATAAGGTATGATTTTGAAATATTGTTAATCTGTCACAAAATAACCGCCTCATGTATCAAAACAGCTGGGTTGGTAAACATCTCTGGGGTGTATTTTTAGATCATTAGCTTAAAAAAAAAAAAAGAACCCCCTATTTATGCTTTCCAAATAGCTTCAGTGGATAACAAGCGTTCCCTTACTGAGCTGGGTCCCTGTGATGAAAAGGTCTTGAGGACCCACAGCCACTTGTTCTGAAGGCCCAGGTTATTAGGCCTGAGGTTTGTAAATAGATGTTTAGTTGCCGATCAATTTAATAATAATGAACTATCTTTGTGGCCTCCAGCCAGCACATGTGTCCTAGTCCCACGCTCAGTCAGCACCTGGTACATGTAGATATTTAATGGCAGAGTGGTGTGGACAGTCTGTAGAGAGCTCTCAAAGGGGTCTGTGTTCTGGCCAGGGGCCAGATAACGTCCTGCTGTCCGGCTTACTAAGTGCATGTCTCAAGACTTCAGATGCTGGTGCTTTAAAAACAAAAGTAAAATCAGAATGTGTACGGGGCTCCAGACCTGTCACATCTGATAAAGGGGGATTTCTAAAGCTAAGGAGCTGCCAGTTTTAAGAAAAATATATTGTCTTTGTAATCCATGCCTGACAGGGGAGCAGGACATGAATCACTGGATATTTCACAAAGGAGAATGCAAAAAATGTCCCTCAGAGTTTGTCTTTGAAAGGGAGGAAGCTATCCATAGCTGACGCTTTAGCTAGTAATCTTGCAGAACTTGATTTTGACAAGATAATAGAAATCAGTCTCCTCATATGTGACTATGTTTTTCTTGAGCAAGCAATAACTGGAGAATATGTCTTCTGTGAGCAACCCTGAGGAACAGAGTTCGGCTGTGGTGCGGGTGGGTTCCTCTGCTGGAGAATCTCCTGAGTGGGCGCTAATGAATGACAGCTCTGCCTGTGAAGAGCCGTAGTTTCTAAAATTACTGTGTGTTTGTTTGGGGGGTGGTTCAGTGAGGGTAAAGCAGGATGTTGCTGGGAGTTCACACTGGCCTAGAACCTGCCATCCTCCCGCCTCAGCCTCCCAAGTGCTAGGATTGCAGCATGCATCACCATGCCTGGCTTGAAACTCCTTGTTTAGTTTGGGAAACTTGGTAAGAGCCACTGTGCTTCCTTCCTGGTACAGCCATGCCATACCAGGTTAATGTAGTGGGCTGGAGGGAGGCTTGTGTGCTTTGGAAAGCAGTTGTGATTGGTTGTGCAGCTGGCAAGCTCTGTGGCAAGGGTTGGGTTTTCTGCTAGTGGATTCTTTCTCATTCTGTGAAAAAAGGTTTCAAGTGTCAGGTTAGTATTTACAACAATCACAATTATTTTGCTGGCTACATTTTAAGTCTCCTTATGAAGAAGAATTAGAAAAACAGTCTGCAAACAAACCATCTCTAATGACATATGCTACAATGTAGACAATCCTATTTCTGAATTATCTTGTTTATTCTCCCATTTCTTCTTGATTCCCCAGGGAATGAAAGCTACTGGTTGACTTAAAAACCTCTGGGCTTCACAAATTTGAAGACATCCCAGAGCCAGGCACAATGTCAACAGCAGGAGTTGCTGCTCAGGATGTCCGAGTCCCATTAAAAACTGGATTTCTACATAACGGCCAGGCCTTGGGGAATATGAAGACCTGCTGGGGCAGTCGCAGCGAGTTTGAAAAGTAAGTCACGATGTGCTGCCCCTGTGTTCTGAGTGCTTTCCTGATGCTCCAGAGACAGGAAGCGACTGTACTTGCTCACGACCCGCATGTTTTCTTTGCTTTCAGTAACTTTTTAAATCTTGACCCAATAACCATGGCCTACAATCTGAAGTCCCCTGCCCAGGAGCACCTGACCACTGTTGGTATGTATAAAAGTCTAGAGAATAGCATGTGGAGAGGTTGGGTCTGATTAGCTCTGCCCTGTCCTCAAGCTGTGCTTCTTAAAGGAAGGAACCTAAGCCGTTTCCAACAGTAGTCTGACACCTAGCGGCAGCAGACGCCAGCGAGCACTCTTTCTTGTCCTTCACTGCCTGTGTCCTGAGCCACTGACCCCTAAAGATGACTGTGGAAGTGTGAGTTCTGTAAAGCAAGAAGTAACTCGCTCTTGGGTAGGATACAGAGTTAACTTTGAACAACCTTGCGCAGGAGATGCTCGTGTGTTACTAGCACTGTATGCACATTTGAAAGCAGCAGGTTCGAGCAGTCCACATGGTGCTCAGACCGAGAAACTGCAGGTATTCTAATGTGAACATTATGTTCCGTAGATTCTTGTCCAGCCTCTTATCAGGTAAACACATTGCAAGAGAGTCCGTTCACTCAATTATGACATGCCGGCAGGGAGGACCTCGCCTCACCTCCTCACTCATGCCTGACATGTCTTATATTGTCGCATGTCCACAGTGGCACGCCTGGTGCAGTATGGTACTCGTGTAAATTATACACTGTTCATCTTCTGTGAATTCTGCACACGTCACAAACTTGCCTGGGATGCGTGGGTGTATGCCGAGCACATGTCCAAGGGAGATGGCAGAGATAGTTTGTTCTTTGAACCAGATCACGTGTGTTCCCTGCTCTGACTCTAATTATACCTGTGGTGGTTGCATGGGTGTCCTCAGGGTTACGCCAGTCAGGTGTTTCCCTGACTTGGGCAGAGAGCTGGAGCTGAGGTGCTGGGCTTTCTCACAGGGTGAAGGGCAGGAAGAGGCTCACTCACCTTGCTGAGCATCGCTTGTTCTTTCAGGATGCGCTTCGCGGTCTGCTCCCGCACGTGGCCACTTCTTTGCAGAATGTGCTCCATCTCCAAAGTCAAGCCTGCCCCCACTGGTTATCTCACCAAGTGAAAGCTCAGGACAGTGCGAAGAGGATCAAGTTGTATGTGGTTTTAAGAAACTCTCAGTGAATGGGGTCTGCGCTTCCACGCCTCCGCTTACACCCATAAAAAGCTGCCCTTCCCCCTTCCCCTGTGCAGCGCTGAGTGATCGGGGCTCTCGGCCACTCCCACCATTGCCCATCTCTGAAGACCTATCTCTGGATGAAGCCGACTGTGAGGTAGAATTTCTGACCAGCTCAGACACAGACTTCCTCTTAGAAGACTGTGCACCTTCTGATTTCAAATACGCTGTTCCTGGCAGGCGAAGCTTCCGGGGGTGCGGACAGATCAACTATGCATATTTTGACACCCCAACTGTTTCTGTGGCAGATCTCAGCTGTGCGTCTGACCAGAACAGAGTTGTTCCAGATCCAAATCCTCCTCCACTTCAAAGCCATCGCAGATTAAGGAGGTCTCACTCAGGTCCAGCTGGGTCATTCAACAAGCCAGCCATCCGGATATCCAGCTACACACACAGAGCTTCTCCCAGCTCAGATGAAGACAAGCCTGAGGTCCCTCCCAGGGTTCCTATACCTCCTAGGCCGGCAAAGGCAGACTACAGAAGGTGGTCAGCGGAAGTGACCTCGAACACATACAGTGATGAAGACAGGCCGCCCAAAGTCCCGCCGCGAGAGCCATTGTCGCGGAGCAACTCCCGCACCCCAAGTCCGAAAAGCCTTCCATCTTACCTCAATGGGGTCATGCCCCCGACGCAGAGCTTTGCCCCTGACCCCAAGTATGTCAGCAGCAAGGCCCTGCAGAGACAGAGCAGCGAAGGGTCTGCCAACAAGGTTCCTTGTATCCTGCCCATTATTGAAAATGGGAAGAAAGTTAGTTCAACGCATTATTACCTACTACCTGAGAGACCACCGTATCTAGACAAATATGAAAAGTATTTTAGGGAAGCAGAAGAAACAAACCCAAGCACTCAGATCCAGCCATTGCCTGCTGCCTGTGGTATGGCCTCCGCCACAGAAAAGCTGGCCTCCAGAATGAAAGTGGATGTGGGTAGTCACGTGAAGCGCAAACACTTATCCTATGTGGTCTCTCCGTAAACGTGGGGGTCGTGGTTCAACAGAAGTTATATGGAGTGGGTGGCTCCTAGTTTTCCAATTTGAAGTTCACAGAACAACGTCAGGTTGCAAACTGAAGTTGGCGGACTCTGCCTTAATGAGAAAGGCTGAGAGCAGTTATGAGGTGCTGTTACGCTGGGAGTTCCTGGTTTATCATGTAGGAGAAAAAAGTCTAATTGAAAGATGTGCTAGAGGGGAGGGAAGAATGGGGAAACTTTTACATTGGACTACATTATATGCCTATGTATAAGCGTGCGGTGTAACCGTAGACCATAGCTGCAGGGTAACCAGTTAGTCACTGTCTTAGAGCAGCATGTACTCAGAATAACTAAAAACAAGCTGGAGGAACAGCTCCTCATAGTGTGAAAATGGAGCAAATGGAAGAAGCAGAATTGTCCGACCAAGTTATAAATGTGTTAAGTTTAAAGATTCCTGGCATTCGGGCTGCTCTAGAGTTTGTTTTCTCCCCTCCACCCACTAGCAGTCTTCTCCATACAGGACGGGCGTGTTCTTCTCCAGGCCTGTACCGTCTTGTTGAAATCATTCTGTGGCCCAGTACTTCCAGCTCTGGGGTTTTGTCTTATTGAGGAGAAGGATAGCAGTTGCTGGACCATGTTATCACCTATGTGTGTCTCACATCGTAAATCGAAGAATTAGTGTAGAACTGTCCCATACTATCTGCTTTTCCCATCCACTGAACTGGCCAGTTGTAGCAAGAGGCTTTCGAGAGAATACGATGGAGTTGTACTGGCCCTCCGTGTTTGGGATGCAAGTTTCACAGATTAACGCAGCGATTCGCTATGTGATTGAGATTTACTGTGTAGGGGTGTATGGTATGTTTTTGGTTTTTTGGTTTTGTTTTTTAGACTTAATAAACAAGTACAACACAAGCTGGTCTTGTGTTGCTGGTTCCTATTCAGTATTTTCTGGGGATTGTTTGCTTTTTCAGTGAAACACTTCTGACCAATAGCACAGAATGTCTTAATGCCAGAGGTCACTGCAGCATCTTCCTGCTTCACTGCCCTGAGATTCCGTGAGACACGTAGCCGTGTTCAGTTCTTTACGTCCTCTGATGTGTTTGTCTTGTGTAGATGAGCACAGAGAGAAGGTGCTCGCTGAGAGGACACTGCTGCGGCGTCCCAACAAGCTGTTCAGTTTAAACTGCTGAATGACATTATTTGAGCTATTTAAAGCTTACTGTATTCTAGTATGAACTAAATGAAGGTTAAAACATGCTTTAGAAAAATGCACTGATCTCCGCACTGTGTACAGTATTGGACAAAGGATTTATTCATTTTGTTGCATTATTTTGAATATTGTCTTTTCATTTTAATAAAGTTATATACTTATTTATGACACCATTAAGAATGTGTGTTGTCTAAACTCATGTTTCAAGAAATTGATGATCTTACTTTTAGAGCATGACAAAAGAGTCTTTGAGGTTAATACCTGTTCAAACTTACTGTAGATTTCTAAATGACAACTCGAGCAATTTTACTTGGTATTATAAAAATGTATGGGGCTGAGGACTTGGCTTAGTTGTTAAATGCTTGCCTGGCACACACAAACCCCTGGGTTGGATTACTAGTATCACATAAACTAGGCATGGAGGCACATAAGCCCAGCACTCAGGAAGCAGAAGCTGGAGGGTCAGGAGTTCAAGACCATTTTTGGTTACATACGGCATTTGAGGTTAGCCTAGTCCACATGAGTTTCTGTCTCTTTAAAAAAAAAAAGCATGTGGTAAAATCAAGCTGTTTGCTTTCACCTAGAACAGTCAAGTGAACGTGACCCAGTGCTGCTGTGCAGACAGTACTGAGGAGGGCAGACGGTGTGCAGCTCACAGAAGGGAACACGCAGTGTGCAGACTTGATCTGACTCGCGTGCAACCTACGACTAAGTCTGGACTACTCAGGGCCCTTTGTGGGCTTCACTTGCTTGTTTGAAGCCTCAGTCTCCCTGCCGCCCTGCAGACTGCCCCTCCTGGGCTGCTGCGTCAGAGCCGGGGGCCCTGTGTGCCAGGTGTCGTCACTCAGTAACATATGCCTGTTGAGCAGCAGCCACAGCTGGATCTGGGAAGAGCAGCCTTTCCTGCCCCTCACAGAAGCGACAGCAATATGACCTAGGAGGGTTAAAAAGGTGCCCAGCATCTGCTCTGGAAAGAGCGAGGGGCTGGAGGTAGGGTGGCTTAGAAGGCGTGTCAGCAACCGAAGGCAGGCCTGTGAGGCCAGGAAGCAGGGAACGCTGGCCACCGTCCAGAAGCTGAAGGCCACAAGCGGGACGAGGCTGTGCAATGGAAAAGGGCAGTGGGTGCAACTCAAGATTCTAAGTGGGGGAGGAACACGATGTGATTTGTTTCAGGAAAGATGACAGTGGCTGTTGTGTAGAGAACATTTCAAAGAAGTGAACTCGGAAAGCTACAGCCAGGGCCCAGAACTGACACCAGAGTCAAACCAGGGGGGATGGAGAGACACTTGAACGGCTTTGGAAGTTGTGGGGTGACAGGCAGGCTCTAGACTGATCACAGCCTGCGCACTACCCTTCCAAGGTGAGCCACAGCTCTTGGAAGTGGGGCTCGGGACCGCCTTGTCCTCGTCCTAGTGCTGAGCACTGCCGGGCACTGGGAGCTGTGGGTAGGTACTTAGTTCCCACTCGGTTTCCTTACCCGTCTCTGTTTTTCCTTGAACTTCTGCGTATATACTTCTCCTAGCTTTTCAAGGCCAAGAAATGTACTTAGCTACCATGCTAATTGCACTGCTGAAAACGCAAGAGCCCATTTGCCTACCTACTCCCCAGACAACACACCGAGCAAATTGAATTCTTTTTTTTTTTTTTTCAGTTTTTTATGGGTATATCTGTGTAGCACATGCATGCAGTGCCTGGTACCCACAGAAGCCAGAAGATGGGGTGGAACTGTGGTTACAGAGAGCTGTGAGCCACAATGCCCGTGCTGGGAACTGAACTCTGGCTCTCTGGAAGAGCAGCCAAGACTTTTAACTGCTGAGCCATCTTTACAGTCCTGTATAATATGCAGTTATCAAAACGGAAAATTGACATCTATGCAATTCTCCTACAGTGTTTTATTTAGTTGCGCACTGACACTTGGTCCTACCTGAGTTGTAAAACTAGAAACTGATTTGGCCGTTCTGTTAGGCATTTTGTGGAAAGGTAATGAAACTTTTAAAAAGCAATTGTGCAAAAACATACCATGTTGATTGCACTTGAGAAGACAGAGCTGACGCTGGCTTCAGAGTTGTCCCAGTCCTAGGGAATACCTGACAAAGCCTCCACCGAGCCAGAGCCTTCATGTTCCACACCTGAAATGAAGAAAGCGGCAAAAATGCTCGTTTTTCATCGAGCCCTGAAGCTTCCAGGTATTCTCGCCCTTACTTTCACGAGCTCTTTTCAAACTAAAAATTCACTTGACAACTTGTTCTCTTTGCAGTGTAGGCCATTTGACAGAAGGTCTGGCCCTTCTGCTCCCTGCCGTGTGAGTCACTCCATTCTTAACAGTTTTGGGGCTCTGAGGGGTGAAGGGGAGGAGAGCAGAATTTGGTGAGTCCCCATTTGTCTGCACTGTTGGCCTCACCTCTCACTTCCTGTAACTACACAAACAGCTCAGGCGTGCCTGGCGCCGTTTGTGGTGAGGGTGTGAGCTTGCTCGCTCTTCACCTGCATGGATCAAACTTGAAGAGACTCCTACCTGAGCCACGAGGAATCTGCTACTACCACACGCCTAAACAGGCTCGCTTGGGATCCAGAGCAGCAGGCACACGTGTGTACCTGCGCTTACGCGAGCAGCCCCGGGGCGCAAAGCCACTGCCCCATGGTGGCAGATGGGGTTTGGGGAAGGAGTTGGGGGCTGGGAATGGATAGGAAAGAATGTGCTTCGAGCACCAGTCGGCACCTGTCTCAAAGCTGCTGTCAGGGCAGTGGCTTAGCATGCCTCTCCCATGCTGTCATCGCTCACCCTGTGAGTTCAGACAGCCCGGAACCCCAGGCATGGAAGCCTGTAGCAAGTACCCACAGGGATCCGCGTGTCTGTCCCCCCTCCTGCCCTGCTTCCACTAAACAGAAAAGTCATCACTGAGAAATGGGGTTTCGGAATGTGCACGGCGTTGCGTTCATCACAGATCCAGGCAGAACCTTCATTCCTTAGCAGCCATTGAGGACCCACATCGGTAAACATCTAAGCACATGCCTCCCGCAGATTTCTTCTGAGCATGAGTTAGCTGGTGCCTTCCCCTGGGACAGCATGACTTGTCCACTCCCCTCTTGTGAAAGGCAGAATGAGTTGTGTCATTCTGGCCTGCGCCAAGCCTTCCTCTGGCCTAGCCATGGCACCGCCTCGGGCACAGCACACAGGAAGCTGCACTTTGTTATTCTGAATTCCTGGCTGGCCTCATGTTCTTGGATGAACCAGTGTCCTTGTACACAGTGTCTCTCCTCCCTCATTGATCAGGGTTCTTGGCGGAGCAGCAGCCAGCTGACAGCTTCTGCAGCCGTCTGGGTAATGAAGCCCAGCTCTGCAGTGCGAGCACCCACGGCGGCCGGCACAGGACCAGACTTGCCTGTATGCTGCGCTGGCCCAGCCCAGGAGCCTCTAATTACACGCCTGCTGTTTGTAGGAGCCCAGGTGGCCTGGGCCCAGGCCCGGGAAGAGAGGACAGGTCTGCTGTCACTGCAGGTCAGCACAGGGGCCCCCTGGAGCAGCCAGGTCCAGGCACACATTCCAACTTCATCAGCAGGCCCCTCTCTGAAACCACAGTGTCATCTGCCTATAGCCCTTCCCAGGCGCCCGAGTGTGCTCAGAAACTGACCTGGCCCAGCAGGAGACTGAGGGTGCTGTGTTTTCCTCCACACAATATGGCATTGTCCCCGGGGGTGGCTCATGTGGCAGAGCCCTGGCCCATTTGACTTGCCTGCAGATGGCCCAGTGTGAAGAGCTCACAGTTGTCAGGAACTTGCTGTCTGCCAAGCACTGGGCGCTCCAGATCCTGTGTGGCGGCACCAAACTTAGGAGGCAGCCTCTCAAGGGAAGCAAAGGGGGGCGGGGGGACAGCGGTGTTGCTCATGAGGACCTGGGCTCTCAAGAGAATGGCACAAGAACAGGGATGAAAAAGTCGCTGCAGCCAGTACCTGCATTGCTCCTGGCCAGTGCCAGCCAACCATGCAAGCTGTGCTGTGGCTACAGAGATGGCAGAAGCCGAGCCTGTAAGGAAAAATGGACAACAAACAGAGATCTGTTTGGCTTTTGTTTTTTGAAGTCACTTTGTTTTACCGTCCCTACTTAGCTGCTAATGAATCTACGTGTTGTTTTTGCAGGGCCCCACCAGACCTCAATGGTGCATTGCTGCTTGTTGTCTGGCGAGGGCATCTTACAGAGACCTGACCAGGGTCTCAGACAGAGACCGATTTAGAGCTGGCGAGATGGGCAAGCCTGGCAACCTGAGCTTGATTCCTGAAGAAAATGACGACATAAAGTCAGTCATCGTTTGACCTCTTCCAGGGCACATAGGCGTAAAGGCGCCTGCGCGCACATAGGCAGATAGACACGTGTGTGCACACATGCACACATTTTTTTAGAGAAACTACTTCATGCCACTAAAATGCTTACTTAAGAATTTTTCCTCAAAACCTGGAATATTAATCTGTGGGAAACGGTTTGTTGTTGTTTTATTTGTTTGTTTATTTTTGAGACAGGGTCTCTCTGCAAAGCCCTGGCTCTTACAGAACTCATTATGTAGTCCAGGTCTCAGACTCACAGAGATCCACCTGCCTCTGCTTTTTGAGTACTGGGACTAAAAACATGCACCATTCTACCCGGCTTATGAGAAATTTCTATTGGTGTAATATTTGTTGTTATTTTGAGACAAGGCTACACTCTATCCCAGACTAACCTAAATTTACTCTATATTCGCTGACCTCAGACACAGAAGTGAGCCCCGACGTCAGATTCCCAGTGGCAGAATTCCAGGCCTGGGAGCCACCACTCATAGGGGTTACTCTTTTCCTCTTAAATTGTATACTTTGGTGTCTTCCGTAACCATAAAAAATCACTTCTGGTACAGAGCTTTTGATGAATTATTATTATAGCCAAAAGGAGTCCTGCCTACCCAACACGCACAACTCCATCCTTGCTTCCTTCCTCCATCCCAATGCCCAGCTCCATCGGCACAAGCGCATTCTTTCCGCATCACCCCTAAACACCACGCCCTGGGGCACACATACACCGACACGGGCTGGAGGGATCCAGGCTGCCTGAGCTGCTCATCTGTGCTATCACCTCATCTCCCTAGCTGGGTCTAGCCTGGGGTCTGGTGGCAAGTCTTTCATTAACAGTTGAAAATACATCTGAGGGTGTGTTTTCAGTTCCTTCTAGCTTAGAAATCCTTACAAGGCTGTCTTTTCCCTCTAAACGTGAATCCCGACTGGAATGAGGCACCAACTGTAGTTGCCGAATGGCTTAGAACAGGAACCTTTCAAGGTTCCGAGCCAGAAGGGGTCACTGCGGGGGGAGGGAGTGCACTCGGTGGTCCTGTCCTTCCACTAAACATGGAAATCTGAAAGCGAGAAGAACCTGTGACAGAAGCTCCTCGGTGTCTGTGGACACCGGAAATGTCCTGTGTTTCTGGGCTTCAGGACTCTATGATCTGATGGACGAATAAAGCCCACAGGAAAGGACAGGCTGAAGAGAATGCAAGTGTTGGCTGTGAAGGAAGCTGAGTTCTTAAAAGGAGGAGGACTGGGAGGACTCCCCCTCCTCAGCAGCGATTCTGCCCCTCCCCAACACTTGTTTCAAGCAGTGGGTGTGTGCCCTGAGCCATCTCCGCCTAGCCAATGCCCTGTCCAGTCTATGCTTCTTCCACTGCTGCAGCCAACAGACTCTCGAACTAGGAACTCTGGTCAACAGGAAAACAGGCATCTTCTAACACAAGCATGTGTATAAAATTACCAATCACTAAGCACTGAAAATATTAATGTTAAGAAAAGCACAAAAGCTGGGTATGGTTGTGCACCCAGTACTTCACCTGTCACCCCACCTGTAACCCCAGTACTTAGCCTGTCACCCCAGTACTTAGCCTGTAGCTCCAGCACTTAGCCTGTAACCCCAGTACTTAGCCTGTAGCTCCAGTACTTCACCTGTAACCCCAGTACTTAGCCTGTCACCCCTAGTACTTCACCTGTCACCCCAGTACTTAGCCTGTCACCCCAGTACTTAGCCTGTAACCCTAGTATTTCACCTGTCACCCCAGTACTTAGCCTGTAACCCCAGTAGTTAGCCTGTAACCCCAGTACTTAGCCTGTAACCCCAGTACTTAGCCTGTAACCCCAGTACTTGGAGGCTGAGAAAACATCAGCTTGAGTTCAAGGCCAGTCTGGGCTACAGAGTGAGTTTCAGGATAGCAGAGGCTACACAGAGAAACCCTGTCTCGAAAAAACAAAATATCCCTTACATGAGGCCCCAAAGATCAATCACCAGCACTGCCGTAGAAACAAAAAGCAAAAGGCGAACATTTCACAAAGCAAGCTGATGTGAAACTAACAACCCTCAGAGATTAAACAGAGTACCCTCTTCACGAAAAACAGACAGGATGTAACATTCAAAACAAAACAAAAACTCAGGGATACAATCCGAGGCAAGAGGAACCGAGGGCAGCATAGAGGAAATAATTAAAACATAGAAAAGGGGTTCAAGGTGGGGAGATGGCGCAGTAGGTAAGAGTACTTGGCGACATGAACCAGACCCCCGAGGGAAATCCCTGGATCACAAGTACAAAACCGGACACGATGGCGTAAATCTCCAGACCTGGCTTTCCAGTGGTGAGACAGGAAGTAGATGTGCCTGAAGTTCACGGCTGGGTAGCCAGCCTGTGGTCTGCTGTACAAGAGAAACCTTGCCTCAACAAGGTGGGGGGTGAGAGCTGGCCCCTAAAAATTGTCCTCTGACCTTTACACAACTCTGGGACACAGCTGGACACACACACACACACACACGTCAATCAATAACTAAGTGGAAAAAGTGAATGGAGACTGCGGCAGAGGGTTCATTGAGCATGTGTGAAGCCCTGGGTTCAATCCTGAGTACCACAAAATAAATTAATAGAACATAAAAACGTCCAGATCAGGAGATACAGCAAATGACAGCATACCTAGATACACTTTTCAAAAACTTCACATCACCAATGATGAGAGCAGTAAAGCTTCTAATACTCGGGAAGACAAGGGCAGTAGACAGCAGCAGAACACAGGACGCTGACTTCAAGGCTCTAAGAAAAGCTTGTTTGAATCCAAAAACGTGTACTTAGCCCACTTCAGAGACTTTCTAGTCCTTTTTTTAAAAAATATTATTATTAGTGATAGATTTTTACTGACTTCATTTTGTGTATTGGGGGCAGGGTGCGCGTGCCTCGGAATATACGTGGACATCACAGGTCAACTTTTGAGAGTCAGCTCTCTTCTTTCACCTTGTGGGTTCTGAGCCTCAAACTTGGGTGACCCGTCTTGGAGGCAGGCACTTCTCTCCTGACCCATTTTGTACAGTCTCAGGACAGGGGCTCAGGCTCCCCAACTCAGGACCACAGAGTCCAGTCCCCACCCCTCACCCCAGCACCCCAGCTCATGCAAATCTGTTTTGGGGGATCTAGAACGCCAAAGAGGCCCCTGGGCCGACAGCCTGTTCCCCAGCCTGGCTGTTGGGAGGTGGGGAAGCGCAGGTCATTGGTGACTTTGCCAGACATGCTACCCAAGTCTTCCTCCTTTGTCCTAGCCACGAGGTAAGCAGCTTTCTGCCCCTTTAGACTCTCTCCAAGAACGAGCCACCTCACCTCAGGCCCAGAAGCAGTGCGCCCAAGCCTCCAACCCTGTGAACTCAAACCTTCGGTCTGTATAAGCTGATTTGTCTCAGGTATTTTGTAACAAATGTGAGGAAAAGCAGACTGACACAAATTGCAACCCAGCAGAACAAACAAAAGAGGTAGAGGACAGGTGCCCAGTGACAATGCTGAGCAATGCAGCCATGACAACTTAGAGTAAAAGGAATTTTATGCATGACTGAAAGTAAACAATAGGAATCAAGGTCCCAGATTAACCCGAGGAGAAAGAGGACAGGAGCAAAGTGAGAGCAGCAGAGTTCTATAGCGATGAAGGATACAGATGATAAATTTCGGGCATCATTGGTACTATTAAACACACTAAAATGCGAGAGGCAGGACAATGTGTGTGTTGAACCACCCTGCCCAACCAACATAATCCCAGGACACACCCGAAATCCTGGTACCCGGAAGGTGGAAGCAGGAAGATCAGGAGTTCAGGACTCTCCTGGGCTGCTTGAGACCCTTTCTCAAAAACTATTAAAAACTCTCTGAGGAGCCAGGCATGCCCGCGCCTTTAATCTCAGCACTAGGGAGGCAGAAGCAGGCAACTCTCTGGAAGTCCAACACAGCAAAGGTTACATAGAGAGCCCCCCTCCACACACACACCCCCCAAAACTCTCTGAGATTGGCTAAGTATAAGATTTTAAGTCCAAAAAAAATTTTTTTTTTTTTTTTCTGAGAACCCGATGACTGCTTATATGCCACCGCTGGGGCATATAGGCAGCCTGTTTGCCTTGGGCCTGGAACCCTAACCTAGAGTCGGGTATCTCATTCCGAACTCCTGTCAATAGTGCCTTCTTTTGTAAGTCAGGCAAAATTCTCTCCGAGTCATAAGCAGATTCTGGTTTTGCTTCCTGAGCCAGATCTGTGTCACATGCAAAGAGTATGGTCACTACCAGCTTTTGAAGCGGAAATGCATGCCATGGCTAGCACCACCCACTGGCAAGGCCGCACCCTCAGTTGCAATGGATAGTAGTGCCTTTTGCCTTTTCTGACCTCTGCAGGACCTGCAGCACACACACACACACACACACACGTATAGGCAAACACTCGTCCACATAAAAATAAATTTAAATATATATATATATATATATATATATATACATACATATATTATAAACAAGCACTTCCACAACATAGAGTTAGTAAAATACTGAATGCCCAGGAGAAGATGGACTAGGAATAGAAGCAAAAAGGTAGTTGGATAGCCGATCAGATCTTGGGCAAAATGGACATACTTGAATGCACAAGATGGCAAACTTGAACACACATAACATCACAGCCTAAAGATACAGAAAGCAAACCCCCAGGCACCTATGAGAAAGCCGGGCACCCACCGTCATTGCGGGAACATTTAATACACGTCTGTTGGGGACCGACAGACCAGCCACAGGTAATAAAAATGATAGGCATCATTGCCAATGTGCGCAGCAGGATTCACAAGCTTGGCTTCAGGACAGACAGACCGTGCCCCTAGCAGTTAAAAGTATGCACGCTTTTGCTGAGATGCTATAATATACGCAGAGGGCAGAGACAATGTTTTAAAAAAATGCACAACTCAAGCCTCAATAAACACTACAACAAGGAGGAGCTTGCAGAACCCAGAGGGCTTCCGTGCTGACCCCCCCACCCCACTAGTAACCACCCCCGACTCCCCATGCTATGAATTAATTTTGCCTGTTTTTAAACTGTACAAGCATGGACCCAGGTTAGCCTGGCCTTCCGGCATGACCTTACTAACAGCAACTTTCGCTACCCCTGGCTTCTGTAACTGAAAGGCTTTCTGCTCCCCTATAAGAAACACTTGGTGTTCCAACTGCGTCCTATTCTTATTTAAAATCAATATTCTGCCATTCCTACCAACGGCTACGTCAACCAGAAATGGCGAGCTTGGAGTTTTGAGTTCCGCGGACCACAGGAGTCCGCGCTCCCATCGGGTGTGTGTGGCTCAGTCAAACCAGCAAATTCAAAAAGGGCCCATCCCTGCCTCTTACTCTTAGTTGCGTGCATCCGTTTTCAGCATCTGGGGGCTTGTCCGGGTTTATCTCCATCCTCACCCTCAGGAAGTGTGCCGCAATTCCACCACGAGCCCCGGCTGAGCCTGCTGTCGGCTCCCACCCTCCTGCTTTCTGGTAATTTGCAACTTACAAAAATCCAAAATTACAGGCCCTGGGTCTTTAGGAAGGGAGATTCCATTACCCAAGGTCTGTAAGAGGTAACTGTGGAGTTGAGACCGGAGTGGCCATCGCGATTGGCTGACCATTCTTGTACTTCTCTTTGTCTCTGGTCAAGTCTGTCACGTTCTGCGCCATGGGAACAGGACAATCCAAGCCCACCACTGTCTCAGAGGCTGCGACAGCCCACTGGGGACGGTTTGCCCAGGAGGTAAAATCCTTGGGGCCAAATGCTGGAAAGTGCCGCCCGCGGACCTTCTGCTGGCTGTCCGTCCCAGGGCTACTGACTTGGAAGCGAGCATGGCCACGCTGACCAGATCCCCTACAATCCTCCGCGAGCATCGAACCCCCGGCTCTCCCGGCCCTTGGCAGAGCCCGCTTCCTGTCCCACCAGCTCCCTCAGGAGAGCGTTCCCCTGATCCTTCCCTCAGCCCACACCTGAGGAGAGACGCACTGCCGGCCACCCCACCCCTTGGACAGGCCCCACCGGTCTCAGACCCGAGGCGCCCATCGCGGTCTGCCGCTTTCTCCACCTCCGGTTTCTGCGACTGGAAGTCACAGCCGGGACACCCGAGCTCTGGTTTCCCTCAAGCCCAGCTTCTTTGCCCTCCCACCTACCAGCAGCCCCTTACAGACGATTCCCAGGGAAAGTCCCAAAGTCCATCCAGGGGAATGGACTACGCACCAGTTCAGGGTCCGACGGAAGTTAACAAGTAAGCGGGTGGGACACACCTACCATCGGTGCCCGTTTTTCCGCCTTCTGCATCCACGCGCCGGCTCGCACGGCGACGGGCTTAAAGAGATGTCCGCTGGCGTGGTCCTTGCTTTTGGAAGGACCGTCCGCAACATGGTTCGGGCAGCTGGCTGTCTTAGACCTGCCTGCCACAGGGCCTCAAACATTCCCACTGTGTTGAAGCAGCAGGGAAGGACATGGCCCCCTTTCGGGCAGATCACCCGGAAGCCCATCTCTGGCCAGTGGGTGGCTCGGAGGAGGCCTGTATCGACCTCCTGAGCTGGGTACAGAAGGGCCGCTAAGAAGGCCCAACTTCGCAGACGGCGCGTCACCTATCTTCTAACCCGCGGTGAGAAAACAAGTATCCAACCAGAAGGTGTTGGTGGTCCCGCTGTTCCCCTGCATTTCTTGGGGCTGTCTGCTCCTGCTCCGTTGCTGGCTGAACTGGCCCAGCCCCTAAGGGAAAGGCCAGAGATCTAATCTGGCTTCCGTTCCGCTCAAACTCAAGCGGACAGACACCTAGAAGCAGGTGGGGGGTGGGGGGCTGGAGAGATGGCTCAGAGGTTAAGAGCACTGGCTGTTCTTCCAAAGGTCCAGAGTTCAATTCCCAGCAACCACATGGTGGCGCATAACCATCTATAGTGAGATCTGGTATGTAGGCAGAATGTTGTATGAATAATAAAATCTTAAAACACACACACACACACACACACACACACAAAAACCCATACCAACAACAACAACAAAGAAGCAGGTGGGTATCTGTTCGAAACTGTCCACATTCCGGAAGCAGCTGAGTCCCTAGCTGGCAAGGGGCCAGGCCTCCACCCGACCCTGTCTGAAGAGCTCCAGGGGCCAGGTTCCCTCCCAGAGACGAAAACAGCTATAACTGCCTTTCCCAACCCCGGTGTAGCAGGAGAGTGGCCAAGTCCAACCCGGACCCCCCAGACTTCCTTAAGGGCCCTAATGGTATTTCTATCATTTTCTAATCCCCAATTCTGGATCCTAGCTCTGCAGCAGGTGCAATGGCCAGACCACACACTACAAGGAAAAAAATCCCACCAATCCCTGAGCTTGCCCCAAAGATAAGGTCACATGGTCCCTCCAATCCCAGGCCACCCTGGAAAGCCCCGCCCCCTAGAAACCCTATATAAACTCCGTGCTCTGCCCAGGTCTCCGCTGGTTCTTCTGGAAGCAGAGGTGGGGCCTCTGCTGGGTTTTTCTCTCCCAGTGAGTTCTTGTGAGGGTTGTTGTGTGCTCCGGACTGGCGGCTGGAGAAGAACCCCTGTAGGGGAAAGCCTTTCCCTTCAGAGCTGTAACACCTACACCCCCCCCCCCGCCCCCTCTCTTCCTGGAGTTCTGTTGTGTGACACGGTCGATTTCTGGCATTCTTTGGCCCTAACCATGGAATGAAAAGGAAAATGGCTAGCTGACCAGGCAGTCAAAGATGCAGTCATGAGGTCAGGAGACTCCTGTCTTACCCACAGTTCCCTCGTATACCTCTGACACCAGGAACCAGGCCTGTGCTGAAGAATTAAATACCCATGAAGAAAAAGTATGGAAAGTGCTACCAAGAATTAGCAAACGAGTCCATCTAACACAGGTAGAACCATACATTGGAATAGGATAGCCTGGTTTTCTTTGTTTGCATTGGCATTTGTTTGTTTGGTTGGTTGGTTTTTCAAGGGAGGTTTTCTTTGTGAGTAGCCCTGTCGCTCTGTAGAACAGGCTGGTTTTGAACTCAGAGATCCCCTTGCCTCTGCCTCCCAGGTGCTGGGATCAAAGGCGTGTGCCTTCACACCTGGCCAGGACAACCTGTCCTTAAGACTACCGTTTGCTCCCTATGGCAGCTGTCAGGGTATTTATTGAACACAGAGTCTAGTACAGCCACTGTGAGAAAGGTTTTGAAAGGGACTTGAGAAAAACAAAATTATATGCATGTGCAGGGGAATTTTTATTCAGAACATGGCTGTTTTAGCAAGAGAGCACATCCAAAGCCCCTCTAGGTCTGTATGATCTAGCTGTAATGTAAACAGGATAGGTGGTGACAACACACGCCTTTAATTCCAGGATTCAGGGGCAAGCAGACCTCTGAGTTAAGGCTAGCCTGATATTGAGCAAGTATCAGGTAAAGAAAAGTTTAGGTCTGGGCATGGTGGTACACACCTTTAAACCTCCAAAAATGAAGGTAAAGTGAGTTTATAGAAGGAAGTACCCATGTTTGAAAGTGATGTCTAACTGGGTGGCAGAAAAAATGTTGAATCGGAGAAAGATCTCACAGAAGAGGATGTGCCCAACTCTCATGAGAAGAGAGAGGAAAGGGAGGCTACCTAAGAGCAGCACAGAATATGAGGAAGAGGAGGCAGTTTCACTGGGAGAGTTTTATAGAGACAGGTTGAAGAAAAAACAAGCTAGACACAGGTGAAGACAAAAATGAGCCAGAGAACGAGAAGGAGCCAGAAGATTAGAACAGACTTCTGGAGTTAGTTTGAAGCCAAGCAGAGCAATTCAGTCAGAAGTAAGAGAAGCCAGACTGAATCAATCAGCTAGGAGCAGAGTCTGAGCCAGAACAGCTGAGTTGAATCAGCCAGCAAGCGATCAGAAGGAACAAGAAAGGGTGAGCTTATTCAACAGTAAGTCTCAGAGGCTGAAAACATTCTTGGTCTAGATTAGATTGTATAGAAGCTTCCAGGACCAGGTCTAGGTTGGCAGACAGGGGCAGCTGGCCTCCAAGATGACAATTACGTCAGGAGAAAAGTCACTTTTACATGCATGCCCAGAGAGTGTGTGTGTGGGGGGGTGTGCTTTGAAGTAGATTGTGAACATGAGACTTACCATCGTGCTCATCAGGGCTGTGAAACTATAGCTGATGATTGGAACCCAGAGCTAGCAGACCAACATCTGAGTGCCAAGACATGCCAAGCCCAGGTCCGGCATCCTCCTCCCCGTATAGCAGTGAGGCAAGAGAGGGGAGTGGGTGCATATGATTGAAGTGGTGGGAAAGCATGCACAGGTATGAAAGTGTTACAGCTAATAAATGCCGATAACAAAAAAACAAAAACAAAAAAAGAAAAAACCTTTAAATAAAGAAATGGAGTGTCCCAGTTGTCACAGTAGCACTCTAGGTCTGTTCTCTGGCTGATGTTTTGTTTGTGACATTCTAGTAGGCAGAAATATTTTTTCCATCCTCATTTTTTTTGTTGTTTTTGTTTGGTTTTGTATTTTCAAGACAGAGGCTCTCTCTGTAGCTCTGGCTGTCCTGGAACTCACTCTGTAGACCAAGGTGGCCTGGAACTCAGAGATCCGACTGCCTCTGCCTCCCATGTACTGGGGGGTAAAGGCATGCACCATCACCTGGCTTTATTTTATGGCCCTCACCCCACCCAAGATTCCAAGGATCCTTGGGGATGAGGTAGCCCCCAGCTGCTCTGGTCCCTCTGGCCTCAGGACTTAACAAATCTGTAATAAATGTGCTTCCCTATCTGTCAAAACAGGCTTGGAGCTATGGCCAGGCCCATCCCTAGGGAAACCTTATTAGTAAGAGATTGCAGTCTCCTCCTCTCTCTGCCTCTCTCTGTCTCTTTATCTCTGTCTCTGTCTCTCTGTATGTGTGTGTGTTTTCTTTTCCTGGATATCTGTTTTGCTCTCTCACTTTAAACTAACTATACAATGTTTTACCACCTCACTCTCAGTCACACTTGCCTCTGTTGTTATGTCCTGTCACTCAGGATGCCTTCCTATCTCATGGCTGGACCATGGTCCCCATGGTCATGTCCCCTCACCCCACTCGATTAAAGCTCATTGTCTGAAGGGTAATTTTGTGTCAGCTCCTTTCCCTGGGTGCTTCTTTCTCTCTCCCCTCAACAATTATAGTGCCTCTCCTACTGCTCTAGGGAGAACAAATTTAAATGCCCATCAACTGAGTGATGGCTAACTATCTCCAGTTTGTTTTAAAGAATGAGGCCAGGCTGTCGTGGTGCTCACCTTTAATCCCAGCAGAGGCAGGCGATCTCTAAGTTCCAGGCCAGCCTGGTCTACAAATGAGTTCCAGGACAACCAGCGCTGCACGGAGAAACCCTGTCTTAAAAAGCCAAAACCAAACCAAAACAACAACAACAAAAAAGAAAATGAAAAAAAATTTCTGCTTACTAAAATGTCACAAACAAAACACCCACCAGAGAGCAGACCCAGAGCGCTATTGTAATACTCCATATCTTTAAAGATTCTTCAAATCAGTATTTATTAGTTGTACATAATGTTGAGTTTCTTTATGACACTTTCATGCGTGCTCGTGCTTCTGCCTCTTTGATCCTGCGCACCCCGTTCCCCTCCCCTCCCTCCCATCCTGCTGATGTGCTGAGGTGGAAGAAGGGTGCAGGGGCTTTGTCAACTCTCCTTTCAAGGGGCAGGGCAGAGCAGGAGGTGGAGCTGGTCTTCGGGGGGGGGGGGCTGTGGCTGCACAGTTCCGTTGCTTCGCTGACGGTTGCTGATCTCAGCTGCCTGAAGTGGCCCCCACCTGCTGCATGCACTTCCAGCTACTCCCCTGCCCCAGGGTGTGGTGCTGCTTGGACAAGGGTGAGGAGACCTGTTCTTCCCTACCACACCTGGAATATATCCTGGAATGGCCCACTGTAAAGGAAGGAACCAAGGCCAGGCTCCTTGATGGTGCCACACGCAAGTTACAGCCAAGAGCACAGAGATAACTACAAAACAAAATCTTGAAAATAATCAAAACTGTGTATATGTGTACAGGTGACATATAAAATATAGCTTTGAGTATTTACGATAGAAGAGAAGAAAATCCCTGTTTATTTTATTTTATTGAGAGGGAAAGACAGGGTTTCTTTTGTGTAGCCCTGACCATCCTGGAATTCACTCTGTAGACCAGGCTGACCTCGAACTCAAGGTGTGCACCACCAAGCCCAGCTGAGAAGAATAATCTCAAAATTAATGCGATAAGTATCTGATTTTAGACAGAAAAAAGCCCAGAAAGGAAAGAATAAGAACAGCAGTTTCTAGCAGCTAAGGTGGTAGCTCGGTCACTGGGATCCTTGAGGTGGAGGGAGAGCTCTCTTCACAGGTTTTCCTCTGACCTCTAAACCTCACCTCCCTTCTCTCCCACCCCTTTCACCTGCTCCTCACCCCACCCCCAGCCCTGTCCCCGGGGCAGGCCATCCTGCCGAGCAGGCCAGGTGGATCGGATCTGTAAAACTCTTCCCTCCACCTGCCACCCAAGGCCTCCATTTCAGTTCCTGCCTCAAGTTCCCTCACAGGGATGGAGTGAGGCACGGAGCGCAAGATGAAGCAAACCCTTTCTTCCCCGGTGCTTCAGGTCATGATATTTTAGCACAGCACAGAAGCCTTAGCAGAGAGGGCAGGAGCGTGAATGGCTAAGAAGCAGTTAGACAACAATTGAGCAAAACACCAGGAGCGTTTTCCTCCCCTGCAGCCTGTGACCTCGGGCCGCTGGCTTTAGTGCGGAGCCTGAAGTGCCTCCTTCGGAGCAGGCCTCAGTGTGTGGCTGCCCTGTGACACTCATGGCGCTGCCAGGCCCATGAGCACATCTTGACTTACAGTTGGATGGCAGCATGAAGGGCTTGCTGTAACCCCACTGAGGACTTTTCTTCCAGACACTAAGAATGCTGGGAACCAGGAGGAAGTCTTCAGGTCAGGCCAGCACAATTCCTCTCCAGGCTGCAATCGGGGCAATGAATTTAAAGGGACCAATTCATCCGAAGAAGCACAGCTGAATACATTCCAACCCTGTCCCACAGACACACTCCGCCACCCTCACACAAAGGCAGTCAGATACCGGTGCACTTCCATGTCAGCTGGATGTAAAACAATCCAGTTTGAAAGCAGTAGACACCATGGCTCCTATTGTTCATGTATTTGCACATAAACATCCTTGTGTAAAGCAGAGCACAAACCGTGCGGATATAACCTTGTGTCATTACACAGCTTCTAAGCTCACAGAGAGACTGGAAGGACACCCGGGGCTTCCCTGAAGAAGAGGGAGGGCAGAGACAGGAAGGAGACATTTCAAGGCCTGCTTTATAAAGCATGCATCAGTTGAGACCTTTCTACAGAGAACGTATTGACATATTTGTATAATTAAAAAAATTTTAAAGCCGGGTGTGGTGGTGCACACCTTTTGATCCCAGTTCTCAGGCGAAGCAGTCGGATCTCTGTGAGTTCGAGACCAGCCTGGTCTACAAAGTGAGCCCAGAACAGCCAGGGCTACACAGAGAAAATGTGTCTTGAAAAAGTGAAACAAACCAACAACATTAAAACATTAAAGTCCTCTAAAACCTAGTTGGCACTGAGCTGATGTCACAGACTAATGACATGGTGTCATCGCTACCGGGGACCTGTGGTTGAGTTCACCTCGTGGCTGTGGCTCCTGCACAAGGCTGGGCAGGCATAACCAAGTACTGGACATGCGGCCTCATTCTTGCCTGTGAGCTGTGCACATTTCGTTTTTCCTGTGTAGGTGGCTGCGAGGCAAACACAGGGACCAGGGCTCCCCACTCCGCCCCTAGGGCTGATCACCAACAAGTGCACACTGACCACACAGCCCCACCAGCTGAGGACATCATCCCACAGAAAGGACGTGTGTGAGACACAAGACCTACCCCACTGCATTCCAGCAGGGTCCAGAGTCAAAATCGCCATCTCCTCCATACTCTGCACCTTCCAAGCTCTGAGTCCCCAACTCCTTGCCTAGGTGCACAAAAGCTCCCGCCAAAAGATGCAAATCCAACAGGGCAGCTCTGGGCCTGCACCTTCTCCTGCCGGTGTGCCGTCCATCTGATCCGCATCCCCCACTACCATGCTTTTACTTTTGAGGACAGTACTGCCCGTTCTAATGTCCCCTCCTGACAATGAAACAAATCGTGATGCTGCCGTGGCCACTCAAACCCCGGGCCTTATGCATGGTGGCGCTGATGATTGGGGCTTGTTAGGGAGGCTGAAGCCCTGCCCTGGGCTGCTGCTGGAGGCGGCTGCCGGAAGATGGTGGTGGTGCGGTGATGGGGAGGGGCCAGTGGCCGTGGCGGTAGCTGTCTCAGTCAGGGTTTCTACTGCTGAGGTAGAACCCATGACCAAGGGAGGAAAGGGCTTATTCCCTTACCCTTCAGGCCACAGTTCAGTGGAAGAGAAGTCAGGCCGAGACTCCGCAGGACAGGAACCTGGAGGCCCACTGGTACAGAAGCCAGGCAAGAATACCACTTACGGCTAACGCAACTGACTTCTTGCCAACTCCTCACACAAACACATCACCGGTAAACCATAATTTTCCTTTCTTCTTCATTCCCAAGATGTCATATTAATATCACGATATAAAACATCCCAACTTTGAGAAGTCCCAGCTTTACAAAGTCAGACACTTTAAAGGTCCAGTCTCCTCAAACAGCCAAAGTCTCTTTCAAAGCTCAAGCATTTCTGAAGAATCCACCTCCTCTCTAAAGTCTCTCAATGGTGCAAATGCTCCTGCAAAAATCAAAGTAAGTTAAAGACTTTCTTATTCCAAGAGAAAAGAAGCAGCACACATTCACAACCAGGTCAAAGCAAAGCCAAAAGTCCCACCATGAAGGCACAAAGTCAGACTTTTACTCACCACTTTCTGGGCTCCAAAGGGCCTGTCCCAGCTGCTTGTCTCCTCAGCCGGCTCCATACCACAGCAGCTGCAGTCCTTGGCAACAATCGTATGGTACTGGCATCCCCAAAATATCGGGGTCTCTGCAGCCAGATGTAGCTTCACCCACAGTCTCTCCTGGGCTCTCTTTGGAATTCTGACCCTGCCACGTGGTTCCAAGCCTCAGCTTCTATCTGTGACCCCTTCAGTTCTGGTGCTTCTCCTGCTGGTCTGCACCTTCAGCAAGACCTCGCCTGGGCTCTCTCCAAGGATTCTAGCCTTGCCGCACAAAGCCACAGCTGCTCCCCATGAGCCCTTCAAGCCTTCACAACCAATACCACCTGGGTGAGTCTTACACATCACTGAGTTCAACTGCCAACGTGAGATGCAGCCCCTCTGGACCATAGCTTCTGAGTGCTGACTCTGGAGAAAAGCTTCCGGGTTTATGACCCTCCATGATGCTGGGCTCTTCATCTCTGCCAGCTTCTCAGCTCCAGGTAATAAACGCCAGTTGTTTCAATAAAGCAAAGTGGTGCTGGGCTCTTGTTAATCAGGGCTCATTCTTTAGCCTCAGCTGATTAGAAGCACAGATTCTTAACTCAAAACATGCAATGGCCCAGGTAGAGTCTTTAAGTGACTTTCAAACTTCCCTCTGGAGCTTCCCAAGCCAGGCCTCCATCATCTGCACTGCTCTCGGGTATGATAAGCTCTAATTTTCCAAGCTCCCACAGAATGACCTAATGACATCTGGGCACTCAGTGGCTCCTCCTGCCTGAAGTTCCAAGACCTTTCCAAAATCCTCCCAAAACACATACCCCACAACTGTACCCATCTGTCTTAGTTCTACTGCTGTGATAATACACCATGACCAAAAGATAGAGGAGGAAGGGTTTAGTTCAGCTCATAGTTCCATAGCCCAGTCCATCACTGAAGAAAGTCAGGGCAGGAACTGGAACAGGCAGGAACCTGGAGGCAGGAGCTGAGGCAGAGGCCATGGAGGGGTGCTTCTTTCTGGCTTGCTCCTTATGGCTTCCTCAGGTCCTTTCTATGGAACCCAGGACCACAGCCCAGGGGGTGCACCACCCCCACTGAGCTGAGTCCTCTTCTATCCATTATCAATCAAGAAAATGCACCACAGGCGTGCCCACAGGCCAGTCTGGTGGGACGCTTTCTCAATTGAAGTTTCCTGTCCCAAAATGACTTCAGCTCATGTCGAGCTGGTAGAAAGCTCATGAGCACAGCAGCGATGGCGAGGGTGGAGTTTGCCCCGAATCCAAGAGCTGCCTCCTGCCCAGGGCTGAAGCTCAGAATCGCTCAGGACACCCCAGGGCACATCAAAGGCAGGAGAGCGGGAGAGGTGCCATGTGAGCCAGCCCTGAACAGCTCCTCGGGGCCTGAGGCCTGGCTGCCGCTCACTCACCAAGGCAAAGATGAGGCGCTTCCTAAAAACACCCACAGGCTTTTGCAGAATGAGCTTCAGTGAATGTTCTCCTCTGTCCTTAGTGGACCATTGGTAGAACACGGAGTGAGGGACCAGACTCCAGGATGCATAGTTGGCTACACACTAAGTGTTTTAAGAAACGTGTTTCCCTGCATCCTGTGGCCTCTGTAACACACCATGGCAGAGGACAGATGGGGCCATGACTTCTCAAGACAAGGTCTTCTTTTCACAATGAATGGCATCGATGGCTGCTGCAGGCTGAGATGGCCGGTAGCTAGACCAACTCAATGGCAGAGAGCAGCTCTCTCGGCTTTCTTCTATCACTTTTTGAGACAGTTTCATGTGGTCCAGGCTGGCCTCAGATTTGATATGTAGTTAAAGATGCTCTTAGAATTCTGGTCCTCCCCATCCCAGCACTGGAGTTACAGGTATGTACCACCCTTGTCTTTTTTGTGGTGCTGGGGATCAAACATGGGGGTAAGGGTGTTAAGGTACACCTAAACCCAGTACTCAGGTTGATGCAGGAGCATTATTTGTCTTTACAAAACCAGAAGAAACTGCAGGTAACAAGGCCATTCCTAACAGAAGAGCCCACACTTAGGTGCCGGGCACAGAAATGCCCTGAGTATAGTCCTCCTTTGGGATAGCACTTTGCATCCAGAAAAGAAGGGCTGGTCCCAACTGTCCTGCCCGCGGCAGCCCTCGGAGCAGGCACCGAATTCAGCCGAGGAAAGCAGTTTCTGCAGCTGGCTTAAGGCCCTGAGTGCCTGGCCCCACAAACACTATCCTGTTTCAGTCAAGCTCTGGGCAAGGGTCAAGATTTCTGGACTGGGTGGGAAGAGCCTTCCTAGCCTTCCTTGGGCTATTGGGGTCGCACTGGCATAGCACGTTTAGATACGAACAAGTTTTAACCAAAAAAGGGAGAAAACACACACCATGGGGAGGTCTCCAGGAGGGACAGCCCACTCACTGGCAACACCCCTTCCTAACCCCAGGCCGCCTTTCCACACATACAGCCCACCCCCACTCAAGTTCCGGGTCCCCAGCCACCTGTTGGGAGAGGAGCAGGCTGGACGAGCATGGCAGGCAGAGCTGCCCAAAGGCTAGAATCTTATCAGCCCCAGAGCCAGCAGGCCACAACTAGCCAGACCTGAGGGTTTGATGAGCTAGCTTCCTGGAGGCCCCCTTCCCCCAACGGGAGAAACCTTCACTCCAGATGCGAAGGCCGATAACACTTCCTCTCAAAGTGTTTCAGGGCTGGCTCGCCCAGCCACCTTCTGCTGCTCCAGGGCAGGACAGGGTGAGCACTCGCCTCTTCCGGGACCCCCTGCAGATGGCATTCCAGGAAAGCGTGAGAGCTGGGGGCTGTAGCCTGGCAGGCTTGGGAGTGGGAGAATGGTCATGCCCAACAGTAAATGACTTTCAGCAAATAGTCTGTGGCTGCCGGGATGCTGTGTCCCGAGATGAGGGTCTCCCTCACTCGAACCCCAGCTGGCCTGGAATTCTGTGACCCAGGCTGGTCTTGAACTCCTGGGGTTACAGGTTTCCGCCACCACATCTGGCCTCTGGCTTCCTGGACCATGTGAAGAGCATTTTACTGGCACCTCAACTTCACCCTGACCCTGCCATCTCCTTCACCAGCTCCTGAGAGAGCCTGAAATGTGAGAGCTGCCTCCTGCAGCCCCCGTTTCCCATCGTCACTGAACACCCCCCAACTGGCATTAGCCCCACCTTAGCACTGGCGGCTGGGTGTTCCTCGGCTCCTGGGGCACAGCCTGTGGCAAGGCTGGCAACTCCTCCACTGGCCCCTCGGGTAGCTTGGCCACCTCTTCAGCTTCCACTCACAAAGCCGTCCTCACCCCGCCCCTCCTGCTGCTCTACACCCCAAGCCAGTGGCTGCCTAGGTACCTCTGAACTTTTCCTCTGCTGGAAGCCTGTTAATGGAGGCCTCCCTAAGACTGTCATCAGGGAGGCCTCTGGTAGCAGGCAGGAAGCCTCACTCCCTCTCCCAGAGGCAGGCTGGGTAAAGACAGAGCCCGATGACTTACTCCCAGGACCTGGGAGGGGGCTTGGCTCACAAGAGCGCACTCAGTGGACAAGGAGCTGCGTGAAAAGATTCTGCTGCAGCCTTGAACACTGTGAGCGCACTGATCTGTGAGAATCCTCCTGCCTCGGCCTCCCCAGGACCAGGATCAAACCAGTGCTCTGCCACACCCAGCCCGATCCCTGCTCCTACTGTAAGCATGGCCTTTAATATCAGAGTTCCATCGGCCTGCTCATCCCCACCACTGTCAATGAAGTCTCCTGTTTTTTCCCTCAGCACTCGGTATTATTTTTACTCTTGCTTATCGAAACGTGCTTTTATCCCCAGCACAGTGGCGGAGGCAGGCAGGCAGGCAGAAGGCCAGCCTGATCTACAGTTAGTTCCAGGACTGCCAGAGCTACATAGTGAAATAGTGAAACCCTGTCTCAAAATAACAGTGCAGTTTCCAGCCTTACTCTCTAGAACAGGAGTTGCCCAAGTACACCCTGAGGCCTGAGGGTGTGTTTTCTTCACAGGGACAAGATGGCCGCCAGTACTCCATCTTTGTTTCTTCTTGGCCACCCCAGCAGAGAAAGAATAACCAAGTTGAGCCTTGTCTACTGACAGGCCTAGCCTGGGCTATGTGGTCATGGCAGATATCCCCAGCACACCTTACTCCCAAGTGGGAGCCAGGTGACACTCAGGAGTGCCTGTGTACTCTCCACCCACCAGGTGTGCAGGAACCCCAGGAAGCTCCCTACCAGCAGAGGCTCCCTCCACAGGGGGAGGGGGATTGCAGAGGTCTCCCACCTCCGAGGACACACACCAGCAAAGAGCACTAGGGATGGGAGAACCCTGCCTGCCACAGGAAGCGTGCCTCCAGGCTTCCTCCTGGTGAGGGAGGAGCTCTGCAGCCCCTGTAGCCCCTGCAGCCTGTGGCTGGACCAACAGCAGCTGGACCAACAGCGAGCAGCTGGGAGCAGCCCACACCACCATAAAAGAAGCCAGACACAGAGGCGGCTGCCAGGAGCTTGGTGAGCTGTTTATTCTACTAGCAAGGTTCAGACCCAGGCTTCAGGGTGAGGTCCCTGTGTCTCAGCCACGTCACACACTGCACGTCCCCAGGTTCGCTGGCTCCTGGGCTCACTGTGCTTCCCATGGCCTCAGCCTCGGGGTCCAGGGTCAGGCATTAATCTTTGAGCAGGAGGGGCACCTTTACTTGGTCAACCATGTCCTTGCCGCTGAGTGCTTCCACAATGGCCAGTGCAAACTCGAAGCTGGTGCCAGGCCCTCGGCTGGTGAGGATCTGGCCGTCCCTCTCCACGCGGTTCTCTGAGTAGCTGTAGTGACCTACAGAGAGCAGACACAGTTGGTCTAGTGTCTACTGGCTAGACAGCACCCACTCACAACCGCCACAGCCATTTCTAGTGTTAGGTGAGTGAAGGAAGGACAAGACCACAGGCTGCTGCTCGCCACTGACATCTGTCTCCTGAGCCCTCCAGGCTCCACAGCCCTGTGGCAAAGAAACAGAAAGGATGGGCGGAAGGAGCCAATGGCACAAGCAAAGAGAGAAGTCTGAGGGGCACCACTGATGCTGTTCTCCACTTCCCGCTTTGCTGCAGGGACTCAGCATCAGGCCAGGGTGCTGGAGCAGGGGCAGGGCAGGGCAGTGATGGGAAGAGAAACTGCCCGGTCCACAGTGAGAGGCCCTGGTCCTCTGCAGCCTCAGACCACACAAGCCTGCAGCTGAGAGGCAGAGACCAGCACCACAGGCACGCTTCCGCTGAGCAAGCAAAACAGTGTGGAGTACCTCCACAAGGACCCCCAGCTCTCCCCCACCTTGTCTCTGCAACAGAGGACCCAGGCTCTATGTCCCAGCTGCCCCTGGGGTTCCTGACTCATCTCCTAGCACTTACTCTACAAGCCAGGGCTTCCTTTCAGTTAGCCGTTCCCAGCACCGGGCCCTTGCGCCATGATTGGTGGCCCTGGGGCGGGCCTGCTGACCCCGCAGCTGGGGCCTGCTGCCTGCCACACCACCTTCTCATCCTCTCCAGCACGAGCACTAGCTGTCAATTTTGCTTTTGTGTTTATCATCTGGTACTCAAAGTGCTTCTTGAGTCTGTGCTCTCGGTCTGTCTGACCAGAACCCCGAAGCAGGTTTTAGTCCAAGGTGAAAGTTCCTGGAGTCAGTTCCCCGAGGCCGTCTATCCACAGTTGAAGGGGGGTTCTGTCTCCTCAGCACCAATGGCACCATTGCAGAGAACTCCACTCTCTCAGGCACCCATGCCCAAGCTGTCTGGGCTCTTGCCGTGGTACTGAGGCAATGAGAGGAAGGGGAAGTTTGGGACAGAACCTCAGTGAAGAGATGGATGTGGGGAAGTCAAGGGCAGCCAGAGTACGGGAGGGCCTACAGGGCTCACATGCTGACCGTGAGGGGAAGGCACACAGGATGACCATCATCTCCACATCTAGCTCAGTGGAACCACCAACAGAGGCCTGGGCACAGCTTCCCATCTCCTGCTTCTATCAGAAATGAAGAGCTCAGGCATCCAGGGCTCACTGAGAGGCCCCCAAAGCACGCCTCTCCTCCGAGTGGGCCAGCCACATCGGGAGGAGCCTGCCTTCCTGCCTCACTCAAAACCCAACTTCGTCCGCTGACCAGACGGAGTATTCCTGAAACTTCCCATTTACACTACGGTAAAGAAGACCGAGACCATCATCTGAAGGGACGTTTCGGTTCACCCAGACCGACTTTCTGATGGCTAACCCAAGACAAGGCATTTTAAATGACAAACTGGAGACCCAGCCTCGGCCTAACCAGGACATTGAAAAAGCTCAACCGGGGCTGATCCTTGTCCACGGCCCCCACCTAGTGGCCACAGGGAGGAATAGCCTCACAAAGTGAACTACTGCAGCCATGGCAGCTCTGGAACCTGGGAAACAAGGCCGGATGGGATTTCCAAGTTCAGAATAAATTTGCAGACTTGGAAGAATCTCTTCAGAGAAAAGGCAGCTGGGGAGGCAGGACATGAGGTAGTGACTGAAGGCTGCCGCCTGTGTGTGCAAACACAAAGACGTATGCGTGAAGCCGCTCACTACTTAGGCCTTGGTGTGGTAACTGAGGAACACTAGTGTGGGGCAGTTACCACGGAGACCTGAAACCCATAGAGCCCCAAATCCTTGTCAGTCAAGGAAAAACAGCCAATCCCTGAGCACGGTGTCTCTGGGGTCTGCCCTTCAGTCACCTGACCGCTCTGAGCCTTGCTGAGGTGGGAAGAGCGGGCCCCCCACTCTCTCCCACACTTCTGAGAAGCTTTGCCATGGGCAGAGGAGGAGGAAGCCCTTTTCCTTCCCAGTGGGAAGATTCACACTGGATTATCAAGTGCATTACTGAGCCCAGCAGAAGGGTCTTTGCTAGAATTGTCACGTGGAGGAACTACAGTCCTCCCAGAATGCTTTCAAGGGGCACAAGGCCTAAGAACAGGAGTCACTGACCTCATGCTTAGCAGTGACATATGGGAGAGGGGGGCTGCACTACAAAAAGGGGGAAGAGGGAGGGAGGGGCATGCTCTGGTCACCTGCCCTTTGAGCCTCAGGGTTCTGGCTGGGCAGCAGAAGCTGCACACCCCAGGTAAGGGGGTCACTGTGTAAATTCTGAGGCCCCACTATGCATTCTCAGCCTCCATGCTTCAGAAGCTCAGGTGACATAGGACTAGCTCTTCCTGTATTGTCCCCCTTGTCCCCCCAACAGCTTGCCAGACCCACAGTACAAGCCTCCTTCTACCCTGACCTCATTTCACTACTTAACAGACTCAGTTCCTGTACGTATGTACAACACCCAAGAGCCAAAGCCTTTAACACACTGCCTGCCGCTGAGGTAACTGAGTCTCCATCTAACAGCTGAAAGAGAGTGACAGGCTCTCAGGAAACAACGCTGAGAACATGCACAAGTGTTCGTAAGAGTGGCCCCTGAGTCAGCTTTTTGTCACCTGGACATAGGCCAGAGTCACTTGGGGAGAGGTGCTCCACTGAGAAGAAGCCTCGTAAGACTGGCCCTAGAGAAGCATCTTCTCCAGTCACAGTCGATGCGGGCGGGCCCAGCTGTGGGGCTTCTAAAAGTGGAAATGTGCCAGATGTAGTGGCACATGCCTTTAATCCCCACACTCGGGAGGCAGAGGCAGCCTGGTCTACACAGTGAGTCCCAGGGCAGCCAGGGCTACACAGAGAAACCAGTGCTGAAAAACAAGTTGGAGTAGTACCTATTGTGACACTGGTAATAACAAGATCTTGGAGGTGAATAAGGGAAGGTTGTGGCTTAGTGACCTGTGTTTCTGTGTCAAGTTGACAAGCGGTCAATTATTCTAGTCAGATTTTATGTCAACTTGATAAAAGCTAGAGTCATTTTAGAAGAGGGAGCCTCAACTGAGAAAATGCCTTCACCAGACTGGCCTGTAGGCAAATCTGTGGTACACTTTCTTTTTGTCTTTCTTTCCTTTTTTTTTTCTTCCTTCCTTTCTTCTTTTTTCAGATTTATTTATTTCTTATCTGTACAGCATTCTGCCTGCATGTACACCTGCACTCCAGAATAGGGCACGGGATCTCATTAAAGATGGCTGTGAGCCACCATGTGGTTGCTGGGAATTGAACTCAGGACCCTTGGAAGAACCTCTGAGCTGTCTCTCCAGTCCTGTGGCACATTTTCTTAATTGACGTTAATGTGAGAGGACCCAGCTCACTGTGGGCAGTACCATAAGAAGGCACCCTGAGCAAACCACAAGGAGCCAGCCAGGGAGCAGCATCCTCCACGGCCTCTGGCCAGCTCCGCCTCCAGGTTTCCACCTGACTTCCTTTGATGCCGGACTGACGGGGGGGGGGGGGGGGAAGTGTTGAGATGCTTATGATCACAGCAACAGAAACTAAAACAGAACTCCAACACCAGCTGCAACCCGGGGCAGCTGTGAAGTCCCAACAAGACCCTGGCACAGTGCTGACCCTGGAGGGTGGGTGCGCCCAGGGGCGCGCTCCTCCCCTCTGCGCTGCCGGGAATGAGGGTTAGCATTAGAGCAGGGTCCTGTGCACCCAAGCACGTGCTCTGCTGCTGAGCCTTAAGCCTCTAAAACAACTTTAAATGCAAGATAATAGAATGTCACTCTGAAAGGCAAGCTCTGGATAAGCTCAGTCTACACACTCAAGGACATTCTCAGGGGCTGGAGGGACGGCTCAGGGTCTGAGAGCACTTTACTGCTCTTGCCAGAGGACCCTAGTTCAGTTCCCAGCACTCTTGTCAGGCAGCTCACACCTGCTCTAGGGGATGTAACCCCCTCCTCTGGCTTCTGCGAACACCCCCACTCATGCATAATCACAAATGAAAACACAACAGTAACTTGAACAAGTTTCTCTACAGCGTGGGTTCACACAGGCAGAGCAGCAGAGACAAGCACGGTCCACACCCAGGAGCCGAAGACACATAAGACCCAACATATTCCAGGTGGCAGTGAGGCCACCTTGCAAGCTGACAGAGGAAAGATGAGGCTGAGGCGAGAAGCCACTGCCTCACAATTAGGTAGCACTGCACACTCCCAGCCACGTGAGGCTGAGGCAGGAGGGTGGCTTCAGTCTAGGTCAAAGCTATGTGTGGGAGACATCGAGGTCCCGTCTCAAGAACAGAAGCAGGCTGCAGAATGGCCCAATCAGATCTCTTCTGAGCAAAACAACATTGAACAGAAGGACACAGGAACTGCTCTAGAGCGTTATATAAGACAATTCACAGCGTTATCAACAAGTGGGAAGGAGGGTAGAGGAAGAGGAGGAGCGTTTAGCCTCACTTCCTCTCTCCTACTCTGTCCTATGCCTCACCATGAAGAGAAATGCTTTCATAAACTTAGTAAGAGTCAAATGTCTAGCTGATACTTAGAAAAGAAATGTGTCACCACAGAAGCTGGCCTGCCACTTGAGACATTCCCTGAAGGTCTCGTTCAGTGTGGACTGTGGGTAACGGGACACTTGTTGAAACTGCCATCAGGATTTATACTCTACCCTTGGGCTGCTGTCAAGGCATTCTTGTAAAAATGTTAATTAAACTAGCATTTCATAATCCTTGCCATTTTGACCATCAGGGATCTGGTGCCCTGTACACTGAAGCTGGCATGCTCCTCTGCACCAGCGTGTTCAAGTGCCAGCTGAGACACACATGCAGAGGAGACAAGGCCGCCATACCATGGCAGGGAACCCTTTGCAAGGCACCCCTCCAGCAGTGTTTTCTTACACATGAAGGCACAGGGCATACTTACTAACATTCGTCATTTTGTCTTTTGTCAGTGGGTGTGCTGTAATCTTGCTTCCGAAACCTATTTCATGAGCCATCAGAACTGTGGGACCTAGGAATAAAATGAGTAGAGATGACTGCAAACAGAAAACCCGTGCTTTAAAACTCAAAGCACAGCCATGTGAGGCGGCAGACGCCTTTTGATCCGAGCATCAGGGAGGCCGAGACGGGCAGATCTCTGAGTTCCAGGCTGGCCAGGTCTACACAGGGTTCCAGATTTGAGTCCCAGAAGCAGCCCCTGAGCTGGTGAGCTCTAGACCAAAGCCACCAGCTGCTACAGCAGGGGCGGACTCCACAGGCCTGTGTACGGGACGAGATTCCGACCCAGCTCAGTACCCTCTTCAATAAAGCATACATCCCTTCCTGCCTCCTGTCTTCTCTACACAAGACAGCCACGGAGGGCAGAAAATTCCCAAGATCTGTGAAAATGGAGTGATTCCCACTCAGTGGTTTTCATTGTTTTTAGACCAGAGTCTCTCTACATAGCTCTGACGGCCATCAAGCTTCCGATGCTGACTTCGGGAAACAGCATGACCAGGTCGGGAGGGGTGTGTGTGTGTGTGTCTCAAAAGTCCGATTTGAAAATGAAGACAAACTTACCACTGCCATTACCTGAGACCCTGATGAAGGTCAAGTAAGCTACAGACCTTACAGCGCCACCTGGTGGGCACTTGAAGCCAGCTGGCACGCCCTGCCTACCCTTGCTCCTGGTGAACTTACACTCCTGCTTCTCATCACCTGCCAGGACTACTCCACCCCTGTCAGGCTTCCCTCTCTCTCCCACTCAAAGTGAAGCTCCTGCTATCTCCTTCCCAGAAAGAGCCTTCCTGCCAATCATTTCCTTCTTCTCTCAGCAGCAGCAAGGGTGACGCTAACAACAGTTCAAACACAGACACTTGCCCTGCAACACCACAAGACTACCTTGACCTCTTGCTGACTGAAGCTCGGGTTGCCTTCATCAGAGCACTCTGCACCCTGCCTCAGCCACCCCAGCCTTCTCCGTTCATTATTCCAAGACTGCGGCACAGGGCAATCAATGCAATTAGCACATGGCCAGTACTGATTCTTTTTTTAGTTCTGATTTGATTCGGAGGAAGGTCTGGCATTCAGGCCTGCCTCAGCACAAGTGAGTGAGCCAGCTGTTGCTGGTCATGTTCTACTCAGTGACACGGAAGGACAAGATGACACTAGAGTTTATTTCAGCCAAGCCTAAAGACTCAAGCCAGGCAAACCCTAGGGAGGCTGGCCTCCTGGATCAGTGGGCACCAGCCTGCCTATGACTTCCTCCCTGCAGGAGACAGTACAAGGATGCAGGATCACGAGGCCATCAACCACCAGGAATCTCTGGGTCTTGGCACGGCAGTCAGAGCTGTGTGAGCCCAGGACGAGGTTGCTCCCACTCCGTCTCCAGCATGTTCTCAAGCACCCAACCCTGGGTCCTCTGAACCCCTCCATCCCTGTCATGTCAGGGATTAAGAACGGCTTTGCCAGGCTGGAGAGACAGCTCAGAGGATTAAGAGCACTGGCTGTTCTTCCAAAGGTCCTGAGTTCAATTGCCGGCAACCACATAGCAGCTCGCAACCATCTATAGTGAGATCTGGTGCCCTTTTCTGGTGCACAGGCAGAATACTATACAAATTAATTAATTTAAAAAAAGAAAAGAAAGGAAAAAAAAAGGCTTTGCCTTGTCTGTCTTTGCTGAGAATGGAATAGGGCTTTCCACATGCTAGCCCCATACCCTACAACTGAGCTGTGCTCTCAGTGCGAAACCAAGAACTTCCGGAACTTTCCCCCACTCATACTTTTTTTCCCTTTTCTTCTCTGCAGACAGGCACTTGCCATGTATCTCAGAGTAGTCTTGAACTCATGATACGCCTAGTTTGACCTCCCCTGTGCTGGGATTAGAGGCTGGTCTCCCAGCTAGCCCCAAACAGAGATAACTTTAAAACTGAACAGTACAATGCCTTGCCTCAAGGCTGGCTTCAACAGTCTGATGTCATTTCAGTAAGAGGATAGAAACAACCACAGATGTCTCTGTAGTGTCTATGTTGTCCCCCTTGGGGCAAAGCCAGGGGACCAGAACTAGGATAGGGTCTCTTGGTCCCTGAACAAAACGATCCATCCTTTCAGTCATTAGTTCATTTGTCACTTAAAAGGCATCTGACAAGGAAGACAATGGCAAAAGTCACCCTGATGCCAGATGCCAGTCACATGACATTAAAGCAACAGGAATGAATCTGGATTTTAAATGGGGCCAGCAGGCAAATGATTCCACTGTCAAGGCTCAGGACATGAAAGACCTCAGCAGACCTCATTTGAAACCGTGGGTGGTAAGAGCACTCAAGCGAAGACTCAGCAAGTACCCAGAGGCAGGCGAGCCCAGGGTACATCTGTGGAGTTCATGCCGGTCAGATTCTTGCTGACTCTCCTGGCAGGGCTAATTGCTGGCACAGAGATGTGCTGGAACAAGCTGTTTGCAGGATTCCAGAGGCCTTGTTTTCCCCGAGGTCAACCAAACAGGGACAGCACTCATTTTCACGGACTGGAGACCCAGGGCATGGAGAGACTGAAAGCTGGGCTCAGTGCTGCCATGACACAGCCTCATGCCACCCAAATGAGTACCCAGTGTGGGCGTCTCTTGGCTTCATGAGGGCAAGCGGTGTGCAGTCAGGCCAGCCCCTCAGCCAGCCCCGCACTTACTCACCTGCGCAGATGGCAGCTATGAGGCCCTTCCTGCTCTCTTGCTCCTTCAGGACCTCCTTCACCATGGCCGACTAGAGAGAACCCAAATACCCAGTCACCACTGAGGCACACATTCTCTCACAGCCCAGCTCACTTCTGACTGTTTTCTAGAAAGAGCTGTATCAGTAAATACAAAAGCAACCAGGTTCCCAATGTGTCTGTTTCTCAAGCCTGACCAACGGTATCTACCCCAGAGAAAGGCCCACGCACCAGAGATGAAAAGGAGAAGCAGTGTCACCCGGGCCAGGACCCTTGCCCTGTGCTCTGCAAAAGGCAGGAGCAAGGGGACACAGTTCAGCAGCGTCGAGAGGCAGAGGGAAAAAGCCCGGACAGCCCACCGCCTGCCCCTCCTCCCGCACAGCCCCGAAAGCCCGCTCAGCTACGTCCGCCACCGTTTCTGTGTGGCTTTTCAGAGCAGTGGCTGCTTCTGAGGACATCACTGTTTAAGATTTATTTATTTATATACATCTATATGAGTGCTCTATGTACACCTGCATCAGACCTCACTCTAGATGGCTGTGAGCCACCATGTGGTTGCTGGGAATTGAACTCAGGACCTTTGGAAGAGCAGCCAGTTCTCTTAACAGCTGAGCCATCTCTCCAGCCCTCTGATGACATTCTACATTCACTCTGTCACCTCTGGTCCACAGCTGCCCTCAACCTCATTGACAGAGCAGGCTGCACCTTCTAGGCTTGACTCACTCTGGAGCCAGAGCAGCTGGGAAATGTGCAGCCTACCCTCACTAGGCCTACCCTCACTAGGCCTGTTTGCAGCAGCTGCTCCACCAGCTCAGAGAATGTTCTCAGAACCGTGCAACGTTAGATACCCCGGGGCTAACTCGTGCTGCTTCTCCTGTGTCTACAGCACCATCCCTGAAGCACACCAGGAACAAGCGCAACAGAACAAAAGAGAAGCTGCAAGGCTTTCTCCATACGCCCTTCACCAAGGCATGACTGAGCCGTTTTTACCTCAGATAAGTTCTGGGCACCCAGATTTCCTCCTGGAAGAACCACCACATCGTACGGTCCCTGTGAGTTAGGAAATAAGAAGGAACACTTCATTTATACTGTGTTAAATGGCAGCCAGTATCTGCTAAAGAGCAGTGGCATGAGTTTGTCAGGAATTAGCCTGGCAATTATGCTCATGACCTGTCTTTACCCCCTTTTCTGCCATGTCTCTGCTCTACAGGGCATAGCCCCTCTCTTTGACCCTGAACCACGACCTCTGATCTCTGGTAATGTATGCACAGAGTCAGAAAGCACATGTGCTTCCAAAAAAGCACCTGGCATGTGTGCAACACTGAGAAAGCGACCACCTATCAAATACACCTTACTCTAGGGTAAGAGGAATCCTGTAAGCTGGGTACAGTGGAGCACGCCTGTAATCCCAGCACTCGGGGAGGTAGAGGCAGGCACAGCTCTGTGAGTTCAAGGCCAGCCTGGTCTACAGCAAGACTACACAGAGAAACCCTGTCTTGAAAAACAGAAACAAAACAAAGAACTTTGCAATTTCACCTGGCCTCTAAGAGGAAAGGTGAAAAGTCATTGTAAGAAAAGGAAAAAGAGCTAGACCCGTAACCTAGCTACCAGGGAAGCTGAGATGCAAGAATCACAAGTCAGGCTTACCTAAGCCAAAATAAGTGCCACTTCCAAAACCCTGTCTCAAGACAAACAAGATGAGGTTGTGAGGACTGACATGGCAAACAATTCGCCTGGCACATGTGAGGCCCTAGGTTCAATTACTAGGACTGGAAAACAAGTGAGGGCATGGTGGCATACACCTTTAGTCCTAGCACTTACAAGGTAGAGACGGGTTACACAGTGAAATCCTATCTCAGAAAATAAAAAAAAAAAAAAAAAAGTAAGGAGGCCTTTGAGAGAAAAACACCAATGACAGAGCACAGCTCCATCCAACTCTCGCCTATCCGCCCATCCCCACCCAGGCAAGAGTATCCTCCTAAAGTCAGTCTGTTCTACCTGCAGTCATAGATGCAGCCAAAAGCCATTTCAAGGGCTAATAAACCACAGAAGGAGAAGCCCATGTATACAAAACAAACCTGCTTTCTTGCTTCTTCAAGGCTGGTATCGGGACAAATCACGACATCACGGCTACACTGCACAGGGTCTTTCCCAGTCAAACCTGCAACGGTGACATTAATCTGGAAAATAAGCAGGTGTTCAAGAACGTGAGAACACACACAGACACAGGGCCGTAATCTAACACACACCCTGTGGTTTGTAAGTAACTTGTCAAGGGAATACCACAAGACCAAGCCCAGGTGAGGGCCAAATTTAATGTCCGGTCTCTTCTGGTTTGCCTGGGACAATCCAAAGTTGTAGCTGAACCGCTACTCTAGCTGACTGGCTAGAACACCCTTTGTTCTCCAAGTGTTGAGCTGAAAGATGAATTACAGGGTCATCCTATTAATAACCCGCCCTTTGAGGTTACTGCTGTCATTTAAACCTCATGGTCTTTTCCTAAAGCAGAAGTGTAAGTCAAACAATTAAACAACACTTTATCCTGCAAAATGTTTAGTACACCTGGTAGCTAGTACCCAAAACCCAGGCGTTTCCTTACAGTGCTGGGGACAACAGGTTAGCTCACTGGACACAACCTGTCAAAATCTAGTGATGGTGATTACACAGTCCTAGTCCAGCAATCCCACTTTTAGGTGCAGAACCTAAAAAGCTGTCCTGACATTTGCACAAATAACTCCACAAAAGAGTATTTATTACAGAGAGTGGACAGATGGCTCAGTGGTTAAGAGCACCTGGGTTTGGTTCCCAGCACTGACAGGGCAGCTCACAACCATCTATAACTCTGATTCTAGAGGATCAGACAACCTCTTCTGGACTCTTCAGGTACCAGGCATTCAGGTGGTACACAGACACACACGCAGGCAAATATTTACGCATGCACACACTCATACACAATTAAAAACCTTCAACCATTTGCTGCAGTTCCCAAAGGTGTAATGGAGGGGGAGACAGTGGTTCTCACAGTGTCAAGTCCTGTGCAGCAATGGGAAATGAAGAAATGAGTTTCATTTGGGGGAGCTGAGTGTCCACCAGCTGCCTGGGACTGAGTCCTGCCCAATCTGGAAATAAGCAAAGCGAGCATCTCCACTGGGGTTTTTGTGGAAAGCGACAGAGATGGCTAAGTCAGCATCACTGCCAGGTGTACACAAGCAAATGCTTCGGGTGAACCGGGCAAGCATGAGGGCATGCCATGTTCACCATGCTATATAAGGGAGACGCCACACATGCCAACAGAGCGAGGAGCCCAGGCTAACCCTGAGACAGCACCCCTCCTGACCGCTACACCTGCACTTCTGGATGCACGCTCACACACAACAAACACGTCAAAATAATTCAGAGGGCCCTAATCTAAACACAGGGAGGGGCTCTCACCCCAGCTCGCCGCATGATATCCACAGGAACCACCGTCTCAATCTCCTCTGCTCCTTTGGCCAGGATGATCAGAGCTCTTTTGGAAGCCATATCTGTTTCTTAAAGACTTAAAGAAAGAAAATAAATCCTTCAAAAATTTGTCACTGCAACAACTGCCTGTTCAAGCAGAGTAAATACCTTCTGTGGGGCAGGATGGGCTATGTGAAAGCAAGCAGCTCAGGTTAATACTGCTAGGGCTCAGGGCTCTAATCCGGGGATGGAGGGTGACTGCGGAGATGGGCTGCCATTATGAGAACAGGGCCGAAGCTTAGTTCCCAGCACCCTCACACAGCCCCCAGTTCCAGGGAATCCAGCGCCCTCTGCTGGTCCCACCGGCACTACGCACGTATACGTGCAGGCAGAGCACTCATACAAAAAAATCTTTTTTTTTTTTTTAAATGAAATCAAGGATTGCTAACGTGTTGGTGTTGTGTGGGTCTTCCCCTACTGTGCTTAAGTCCAAGCTCCACCAAAGGCAGGTCACATAATGTGCCCTACATACGCGTCACACAGTGGAGAGCCGGACTATGACAAAACAAACAAAACCACCAACACAGCCGGGCACTGGTGCAGAGGCAGGAGAATCTCTGTGAGTTCGAGGCCAGCCTAGTCTACAGCGTGAGTTCCAGAACAGCCAGGGCTACACAGAGAAACCCTCTCTCGAAAAAAAACAATCGACCAAAGAAAACTGAATTTCACTGGTTAAAATAAATAAATAAAAATTAATACACAGTCTGGAAACCTGTACATTTTGAAGGTTTTTTTGTTGTTGTTCCAATAAACTGCTAAAATTTCAGGTGCAGGCTGGGGTGATCAAAGGTGCTAAATGCCTGACCACGCTATTAATGATTAAGATGGAAATTCCCTTCTGAGGTCAACCCTGGCAGGCTGCTCTGCACCGGGCAAGGGGCAGCTGGACGCCACTCTAAGTACTTTCCGCGTGTTTTCCCTGCACGTGGGCCGTGCGTGAGAACGGTGGTCCCCGCTGTAGCTTCATTACCCCCCGCGGTGCTGCGCGGGCGCCGCCGACCCCGCCCGCCCACCGGGAACCTCCCCCGGCAGCGAGCGGACCGCAGCCCGCTGGGAAGCCCGGTCGGCTTCCCGGCCCGGCGGCGCTGACCTGCTCCCGCGCCTCCTCCGCCCGCGCGAAGCCTCGGCTACTACCGTCGCAATCACGAAGCCGGGCAAGTCGCGCGGCGTCGCAGACAGCACGCATGCGCGCCGCCCGCGCCGAGGCTGCGCACACCCCTCCGCGTCCGCCTCGGTGTGCGTCACGTCCGGCCCGGCCCATTCCCAGGGGTGATTGGCGCGCGGAGGATACTACGGCCCGGGAACCGGATACTGCGGCCGGCCCGGGGACCGCATGCGCCTCCCACCAGCCCATGTTACCGTCGCCCTCCAACCCCCGGAGGACACCGGGTGCGTTTGACCCTCTGCCACCGCGACACTTCACTGTGACTGCAAGTTCGAGGCCAGGCTGGGCTAGAGCGTGAACCAACCCTCCCCATCCCCACCGCGCGCCCACTGCCTCTAACTCCAGTTCCAGGGAATCAATCCAAGGCCTTCCTTCAGCCTCCAGGGGTGCACTCATGCACACACTCACAAATAATAAAAGTCCCTGTTGCACCCACAAGTTGGAGCAATCTGACATCTCCAGTGCTTTAAATTACTTACCTAATTTTATTTCAGCTTTTTACTTTTTTTTTTTTTTTGGTTTAATTTCTTTATTGTGTGTGCACCCCAAGCAGTGCCCAGGAGCGCATGTGGACGCTCAGAGACTGCTTGCCCAGTCGGTTCTCTCCTCAGCACATGGGGCTCAGGGGCGGCTTAGAGCCTCAGCTGCCCGCAAGCACCCTTACCTGCTGAGCCCTCTCGCTAAGCCCTCCCTTAGGTTTTTAATAAATACTTCACTGGCTTATAAAGGAGGCTCATCTCATCTGGGCCTTTCTGTACCCACCACAGAGAAGTGCCAGTTCTTTGGCCACCTCTCAGTACATTTCGCAAGGCGCACACAGGATGTATACTTACCCTTTCTGGATAGAGTGAATACCCCACATACATTGGCTGGCCTCCATTACAGCTTCATATTGGAAATCGGACAAACTGGAAATTCTCACAGTGATAGTTGGAGTGGTTTTCTCCTTTCATTTTAAAAATACTAAGTAAGTCATGTATACAATACTACTTGTGAAACTGTTTAAGGAGTTCTGGAATGTGGGCTTGGTGGCTCACGCCTGTAATCCCATGTTCTTCTATAAAGAATGAAATCCACCTCTGTGTGGACACATGCCCTTGTCTCTTCCCTTCAGGGTTAATTCAGTGTGGTAGTTCAGGGACCTGGTTAGGGAGCATCTCAGTAAGGCAGCTCCACCTTGAGAAAGCTAGCGTCTCCTTCCCGGAGTCCCCGCCCACCCGTGCTGTCCCAGGTTCAGAAAGGCAGAACTGTTTCTTTTTCTTCTGTTTCTCGTCCTGATGCTGGCTGAAGCCTATGTTTTTAAACTCCCCAAGGAGCACTGAGCTTCCTCACTCTTTCCTAAAGCCACTCTGCACAGTGTGGCTGCCTGCCGCTGTGTGCTGACCCTGGCCAGGGTGTGCTGACCCCTTCTCTCATGTGTGGACCCATGCTGCCACGTGCAGACCTTTGTGCCGTCCTAACTTTTCCATCCTCTCACTCCAGGCAGCTTCAAGAGGAGCAGCTCGCTTGCCCTGGGTTTTCTTTTAAACTCTGTTACATTATCTTCAAGCTTCTGCTGAGTCCATTCTGAAATTATTTTAGTGATCAAGAGGAGACGCTGATTTCCCTAGGATCATATGATGGCTCCATAGAGACTTCTGAGGTTTGTGGTAATACATTCCCCTTGCCTTTTAATTAAAGACTTGGCAGAGAATATGAACCTATTCCTGCACCTCTACACAGCACCACTTGGAAAGCTGAGGCAGGATCTCAAGTTCCAGACCAGCCTGGGCAACTTAGGGAGACCTTGGCTCAAAGCAACAAGAAAATATGGCTAAGGTTGTACCTCAGTGGTGGGATGCCTGCATAACATGAATCAGGGCTCTCATTCCAAACTCCAGCACTGAAAGGAAGAAAGAAGAACAGCCTTTCCTGAGCACCAGGCTCAAAAAGCTGGTTGTCATCTGTCTCAAGAAAAAAGTAAGACACACGGTGGGGTGATGGCAGCGCCATAACAGTGCTTTGAGAGGACACACAGAAGTTCGCACACGACATCTCTGTGCCACCGGCAAAACCAAAACAGCTGAATCAACGCTGACCTTATCCAGCGAACACCCTGCACACAGCTTTAAACCTGAATATTGGGCTGGAGAAACGGCTCAGTGGTTAGGTGTTGCAGAGAACCTGAGTTCAGTTCCCAGCACCTGTACTAGGTGGCTCACAGCTGCCTGAAAGACATCTTCAAGGGCATCTGCATTCACATGCTAATATTCACACACAGGAGGAACTAATTAAAAATCAAATAAATCTTTTTTTAAAACCCTCAAATAGTACTTAGTGTCATTTGTGGTAGCTGATACCCCAGAAATAGTCCTTTCCCCTTCCAGTTGCATGTAGGACCTTTCTCCTTCCAGCTGCTTGTATGGTGTGCTTTCTTCCTATTCATTCTCATGTCAGTCTTGCCAATAAAATGCTAACTCAGGATTGGGCAAAGCCTTGAAAAGCTGTGGAAAGCAACTGCCACGGATCTTCAAATGAACACTTGTGTGGAAGAATTTGCTATCAAATAAACACTCACACAGAGGGAGCCCCCAGCCCTCAGTCCTTCCTACTTCAGCACTTTAAATTAGCTCCTCTGCCAATGAACTCAGGGTTTTTTGTTTGTCTTTGGTTTTTTGAGAGTGCCTCACTATGTAGTTCTGCCCAGTCTTGAACTCACTATGCACACAAGAGATCTGCCTGCCTCGGCCTCTTGAGTGCTGGGGTTAAAAATGTGTCACTCACCCGACGAGCTCAGTGTTTTTAGCTTGAATGCTAATATTTATTTTCTCACTGACTTTGGAAGGGCTGTCTGTGATGGTTAATATTGTCAATGTGACGAGATGGAGAATGATCACAGAAACAAGCCTCTGGGCGTATGTACAAAGAATTATTCAGACTGGGTTGAAGTGGAAAGACCACTGTAAATGTGGGTAGTAGCATTCCGTGCGATGGGGGCCAGTCCCTGAATGCACAAAAGGCAAAATGAGCACCAGCATCCGTAGGTCTAGAGTGCCAACCAGACGCTTCCAGCTCCTGCACCCAAGTCTCCCTGTCAAGATGGACAATTGCCCCTCCAACCATGACCTGGAATAAACCCTCCAGTCCTTAGATTACTTCTTGCCGGTATACCGTCACAGCAAGGAGAAAAGTGACTAATACAGTGTCGTAATCTTCATTCTACAGACACGAAGACTGAGGTAAAGGAGAATAAAAAGACTCTATAAGGTCTTGCAGTCTTGGACAAATTCAGATTATCACAATGCCAAAATCCACACTCTGCCCAGCATATGTGATGCCAGCATTAGCTAATAGTGTCAGTGATAGTCATGACAGCTCAGACATATTTCTCCACATATTCATAGATCAAAGCCAAAAATCCAACCATTTACCAAAATATATTGTGGTGATACTGGTCATGAAGACACCTCTCAGAACGGCACCATGCTATCCACGAACTTTTTCACTCAGTGTTTGACAAATGCTTACGGCACTGTGGGGAGAAGTACAAGCTAACACTTCTCCCTGGTTTCAAGGAAGTCGGTGCGCTGAAGCAACTGCCATATTTAATCTCATTTCTTACATCAAGACCATTTGAGCAGACGGTGTGTGCCATTTCTAGCGGAAAGTTAACTTTTTCATAGCTTTCTTGCTTCCCTGAATTTAAACCGCAGATACTGGGCAGAAGAAATGTCTTTGGGACATTTACCAAATAAATACATATGTACATATATATTTACATTACCAAATACATTATATATATATATATATATGGTGTGTTTGTGTGTGTATATATGATATATATAATCTTTTTTGGAGAATGTCCCACATTGCAGCTCAGGCTGGACTAGAATTCGAGCTCGCGGCCATCCTCCTGCCTCTGATTCCCCAGTACTGGAGATAAAAGGCTTGTGCCACCACGCCCAGCTGACACTCGGGTTCCAATGGAGAACTTCCCCCTCGGAGCCTGCGAAAGGTCAGATAGGCTCGACCGGAGAGTGGGCGAGCCCTGACCTTTGCAGCCGCGAGGGTGCGAGGAGGAAATTCTGACTCCGACCCGCTTCGCCTCGGCCTGGTGGTGTGAAAAGTTTCTCGGGGGTGGACCACTCGGAACACTCCCACGGAGCACCAGCCGCCGGAAGCGGGTCGGCGGACCCGCAGAGACACGCAGCGCACGTCCGTCAGCGGCGGCGCCGCCGATTGGCTGAACCTAACCGCAGTGGGCGGGCGCGCGCGCGCACCTTTGGCAGGACTCAGTGCGCTCGCGCACCAACACGCCGCCGGAAGGTGTTTGTTTGTGTCGTCCCCTGCGGTCCCCGGTGCCCTGGGGTCAACGAGAACTGCGACCTTGCGGACTTCCGGGGGAAGAGGGTCGTTTGCCGGTCTGACCCGTTTGCTGATGACAGCTGCGAATGGGCTGGCCCGGAGATGACACTGTTTACCGAAGTCCCAGCCCTGGGGTCAGGGCTGTCTTGAGGACGTGTTTGAGGACACTGCCGCGCTCCACGAGTACTGAGAGCTGGTTCTACAAGCTGCAGCGAGTCTTCGGTGTTAGGGTTTTGTAACCGGCCTGGCAGAAATGAAAATACAGAGGGGCGCTGTGTCTCAATCTAATAGACTGTTAAAACAAGGGACCCAAAGAAATGGGCATGTCCCCAGGACTCTTGGATGAATCTGCAGATTTGGGCAGTGACTCCCACGTACTCATTACAATTACTGTAGGCATGCCACCCTTGCCACAGTGTGGCTCAGACATCTGTAGTCTCATGGCCCTTTGTCCCAAAACATTATAGGGCCATGTGTATTGTGTAAACAGTTCCCTCCTCTCCCGTCTGTGAAGCAGCTGAACAGTGTTGTGTCCCATCCTGCCTCACAAAGCAGGGAGGTGTTTGTGACAGTTTTTATCGCGCTCTGGGTGTCGAGGATGTAACAGTGGACAAATGGTGCCCTTCCTTGGTTATAGAGCAGCTTCTGTTGAGTGGGGGAAGGCAGGCCAGCACGGATAAAGCCCGTCTGTGTCAGCTGATGAGGTGCTCCGAGAACTGCACTGTTGGTTTGGTGTGGACGTCACAGACATGCCCTCAGCCCCCCAAGCCCCTTTGGGACTTCACTGGTGTGTGTATGGTCTGCTGCTAGTATCTGCATCACATCACTGTGTGTTTGTGTGTTTCTAGTATTCTGGGAAAGACGGCAGAAGGTTTGAATAGCGTGTGTGCATGTACACATTTGTAGCACAGTCACGAGACACTTTTCCCCCTCTGAGAAGGAAGACCGAATAAGATTGGGCTGTGAATCACAGGAGGAAGAGCATTTCAAATAGAGGGCAGCCACCAGCAGGCCGGCCTGTCACAGAGTGTGTTTGGTGTGTTGAGAGAAGCAAGAAAGGAGAACGGTGGTAGCGTGTCCAGCAGAAGTGGGCAGCCAGGACCAGGTGCAGACGCTCAGACAGTCCATAGATGCTGGGTGAAATGAATTTGCTGATTCGAGAAAAACTTTATGCGTCTATTTTTGGTAGTTGGTCAAATGCATGCTGAGCATGTGCTTTGCCACCAAGCGACCCTGGCAGCCCCCAAGAAAAGCTTAATAACCGTAATAATGAATCTTGGAGATTGCTTGCGGTTGAATGCAGCATGTGTGTGTGAGTGCACACAAGTATTTTAGAACTTTTAGTGTGGTGACATTGAAAAAAAAAAGACAAAACTGAAACCAAAGTTTATACATCGATCTTTCAGCACAAAAGAAATTGAAGAGAACAGGAGACAGACATGCAAGAAAAACTAGGATGGTCTGGAATTATTTGGACTGTCCATCACCATTTAAGAGCTCAGGGTGGCTGGGGGCATGGCTCAGTGCTTGCTGCAGAAGCAGGAGAACCCACATTGTAGCCCAGACCTTGAAGTAAATAAATAAATGAGCCGAGCACTGTGGCCTGTCTGTAATCCCAGCACTGGGGTGGCGGACAGGAGGGTCATCTGGGCTCTCTGGCCAGCCAGTCCAGCCAATGGATAAGACCAGGCTCATGGAGAGTATAAATAGGGAGGGAGGAGCTGACTCCCTGATACTTGAACAACAAGAAAAATCGAATGCTAGTTGACAAAATCTGAACCTATGAAGGAATCAAGTAAATCTGGGAATTGATTTGGATAGTCCTGTCCCATCAAGCCATGCCCCGCCCCACCCCACCCTGTGCTGTGGGAGAACTTGAAACACAAAAGCTATCAGCTCTGGTTGTTGCTTATGGGTGATTCTGCTGTGATTGTCACAATTGTCACTGCAGTCCTGGGAATACATTTCTCCTGAGTGACATTCAACTACTTTCTAAAATAAACACAGCACATTTATTTGCTTAATAATTTTTGGTTATTGATTTGTTCCTTTTGTTTCAGAGAATTGAACGCTGGACCTCCTGTACATGTCAAGTACAGACTATACCACTTTATTTTTTTTTTAAGATTTATAATTTTTTATACAGTATCCTGCCTGCATGTGTGTCCACAGGCCAGAAGAAGACACTAGATTGCATTATAGATGGTTATGAGTCACCATGTGGTTGCTGGGAATTGAACTCAGCCAGTGCTCTTAACCTCTGAGCCATCTCTCCAGCCCCGACTGTACCACTTTAATTGTCAACCCAAAATCACCTGGAAAGAGTCCTTAAGAAGGGAGCATCTTAATCAGGTTGACCTGTGGGGGCTGTCTTGCTAGTTGATGGAGGAGGAAGCCCGAACCCACTGCGAGCAGCACCACTGCAGTGGTCCTCAGCTGTGTTAGAGGAGAGCCTGAGTGGAGCACAAGCAAGCAAGCAGACATGCACACATTCATCTCTCTCTGCTCTTGACTAGAGATATGCTATGACCAGCTGCCTCAAGCTCATGCTGCTGTAAGTCCCCTTGGCTGCACCGTGAGCTGGCATCCTGAGATAAAATAAGCTTTTCTCCTCTGAGTTGTTTTTAATCTAGGACAACCACTGAGTCAAAAGTAATTGTGTGTGTGTGTGTGTGTGTGTGTGTGTGTGTGTGCGCGCGCGCGCCATATGTGTGCAGGTGCCCACAGAGGCCAGAAGGGTTCAGATCCCTTCAGACTGGAGTTGTGTGCAGTTGTGTGATGCCTGACGTGGGTGCAGGGATTGGATCCTCTTGAAGACCAGACCACGCAATCATCTCTCCCAATCAAGATTTTTAAAGCATGGCTGTCATGTAGCCACTGACGCTGCTCTCTGTCATGTCTCTACCTAAGGGGGGCTGGACTCTCCATTTCTGGGTAGTCATTTACGTAGCTGTGGTTTCTGCCCTAGCTCTCAAACCACTGAGTCTACTGTCTCGTTCTTGGAGCTGCTGAGTCAACATACTTTTCTTCTTTTCATTCACAGAAATAAAACCTGCCAAGTTTTTCATCATTCTTGCTGCCGAGTTAGTCATCAGTCTTGCTGTGGGTTCAGGTGGCTTTCGAATGAAGTCCTGGGTTCCAGTCTGGCATCTCCCTTCCTCAACTCTGGCAGGGTGGTTGCCATTGGAAACCCTGTTCCCCCTAGTGGCAGCCTGCATAGGCCTAAGCCTGGCCCCTTGCTCTCTAAGCATTCCTGAACGAATTGCTAACTCCTCCTGCCTCAGGCTCCCTTCCTACAGTACGAGGCAGAGCTTAGGCTCTGCTGTCCTGCCCTTAGCTGATAACCTGAAAAGGGCGGCAAAGCAGGAATGGCCAGGAGGCAACAGTGGGTGAATGCAGCAAGGACTCTCAGGAGATGGGCTTCAGTGAGGCAAGTCATTTTAATGGGGGAACAAGCCCCTCTGAGGGATGAGTAGAGGCTATTGCAGTGAGTGTACATCCTTGGCCAGGGCAAGGTGCTGGGGATGCTTCATTTGCATAAGGAGGAATTCCAGTCCTTATAAGGCGAAAGGAAGTTTGACTTGGCTACTGGGCTACGTGGCAACCTCTGGTTCTGCAAAGGTGGAGACTCAGGGCTACATCCACCAGGACACAAAGGCCTTGGTCATGGAGAAAGCGATCCTACTTCTGCCCATGTCAGGACAAGATTTTTGAGGTTTGGACATGCCTTGACCCCACTCTTGTTGCAGGCCGGCTCCCCCAGTCCTGTGTCTTCCTGGCCCCACATCTCCCCGCTTTTTGCTTTATAGAGGGAGTTATCAGCTTAGCTGTCAGCCTCTGGGTTGTGAATGATTTGGTATTGAACCAGAACCTGGTTGGTGGTGACTTTGGCACTGTTGCTTATTTATTGTTTTAGAAACTGGATGAAACAGGGCCAGGAGGAAGAAGGTCCCAATGGCAAGGGGGGCCAAGGAGTGGCAAAGGCCCCTGGCACCCTTTTGGAGGGCAATCCCTGTTCCTATAGCTTTGTTGTGTTTGTAATAGGTTTCTCTAACGAAAGATCTCCAGTGGTAGGTATTGGGAAGATAATGGAAGGGCTGAGTGGTAGCAGAGTTAGAATGGAGAAAAAACAAAGACAGTTGTAAGAATGGCCGAGAGAGGCCTGTGGGGCACATGGGCTGGGCAGTGGCCACAAGGTCCCGGTGTCCTTCCAGGAGATCTTGTTCTGTTGGGGATGGTGTCTCCTCCACCTCCTCAGTCCTTGACCTATCAACGAGAGACAGGCCACCTTATTGGTTGGCAGGCCTGGGCAGGTCCTGTGGAGACACACAGACAGAACGCTTTCCATTGAGGAGAGGGTTGGGTCCCTTCCACATTCTGTCTAAGGGATCACAGCATCATACCAGGATGGGAGAAGTACTCCTGGTGTGCCCCAGTGGAGGGAGCTGGGAGGATGTTTGGAGCTTTTGCAGATATTAAATGTACTAGAGTGGCGAGGGCCATCGCTAACTGTGTGTTAGGCGGGTGGGCGATTGTTTCTTGTTTTTTAAGTTGGGCTTTTAGAGTTTGATGTGTCCTTTCCATGATTCCTTGGCTCTGGGGATTGTATGGAGTCCTGTGTGGTGGGAAATCTCCCATTGTGGGCAGAAGGTTTTGAGTTGAGAGCTAGTAAAGGCAGGGTGACGGTTGATTTTCATCTGTCGAAGTATACCTGTGAAGTGGAGAGCATGTGGTGAACTAACCCTTTTGAGATTTCCTCCATTTGGGCTGCACCCATATGAAATGTGAGTGTGTGTCGACAGTAACACAGACATATGTTTGGCAGCCGAATTGGGGAATGTGGTGACATCAATATAGACCATGGGGGTTAGTGCCCACAGTTTGTAAAGCTGATGTAGTCATAAGGGAGGAGCTGAGCAAGAGGGACGCGGGGGGAATGAGCATGAAGCCGTGTGTGTGTGTGTGTGTGTGTGTGTGTGTGTGTGTATGTGTGCAAATGGAATTGATCTGCTTGTTTGACAGAGGCTGGGAACACTCCTGTAGAGTTGGTCCAATCATTGAGAGCGTTTCCCACAGTACCAGACCTGGCAGGGACCGTGAGTTGTGACAAGCCGGATGTAGAGGGGAGTGGCTCTTCCCTGTGGAAAGGTGGAGATGTGGACTCATAGCGGGGATAGTGGGTTGGTGTCTAATTTAACAAAGGATCTTAATAACCAAGGAGGCAGATAACAGCATAGACAGTGTCTATTAAAAGCATAAAGGTCCCACTGACTTCTTTGAGGGCTAAACAGATAGGACATGGTTTCTTATATTGGGGGAGTGATGGGGCAACTCTCTGAATTGAATAAGGGGGGTCATCCCTGGAAGAGTAGTGTATTATTGCCTCAGCTCCCCTTTTCCTCCATCAGTAAATACTGAGGGGGCCTCTGTGATGGGCTTCTTTGAAAAGAGCTGCTGTGTGTGTGTGTAGCCACCACAGCAGAGGTAGGGCGAAAGCCATCTTTCCTTAGGGGAATGATTATCAGGTTGTCCTGGGAATCCTATTAAGCTAATAGCAAAGCAGGAGTGATTTCTGAGAAGCGATTGAATATCAGAGAGAGAAAAGGGGATGACAAGAATACCATGGTTTTCCCGAGGTCTGTAGGATCCTTCTCTGCCATTTTTAACCACAACAGCGAGTGCACCCACCTCAGTTAGGACTTTAGATGTGAGGAGCCGTTCCAGGGGATCCAATGCTCCAACAAGGGGAGGACTAAGAACTCAGAACGGGCACTGTTGGAGCAAACCTAGTAAGTGCTGTATCTTTTAGGGCTGCATTAATGGCACCTAATGTTTCATCTGCCTCAGAAGAGGAGCTGGAGGAGAGGAGAGGAGAGCAGAAGAAGGGAGGGGAGGGGAGAGAAGAGAAGGGAACAGGAAGAAAGGAGGGGTTTTATGCCCTTTTAGGAGATCAAAGAGAGGTGTAGAGTACCTGTGGGGAGGAAAAGCCATGGTCAAACCCAATTAAGGGGTTGCAAAAAGCTTTGGAGGAAGGGAGAGTTAAGGATTGAGGGAAGGAAAGGGTGGGTTTAAGGCGTCGGGCTGAGAGGAGGGAATTTCCACTCTCAAGAATGTGATGGTGGGATAAGATGGATTGTGTCAGGACTTTTTTAAATCCTAGGGAGGAGAAGGAAGGTGTTAATTGACCCTTAAGTAAAGAGGGGGAGGTGGAAGAGGCTCTCCACAGCAAGATGTCACCCATGTAATGAATGCCTAATACCTTTGCTTTTGTTATTGTCATTTGTTTGGCTTTTGGTTTTGGTTTATTCAAGAAAGGGTCTCCCTGTGTATCCTTCACTGCCCTGGACAGCCTTTGTACACCAGGCTGACCTTAAACTCACAGCGATCCACCTGTCTCTGCCTCCCTGAGTGCTGGGATTAAAGGTGTGCACCACCTCGCCTAGCTATCCCTTTGGGAATTTAAACACATTGCTTGGTGCTTTTGTTATACCCAGTTCAAGAGCCCCCAAAAGATCTACAGGAATCGACTCCGTTGCAAAACACATGAGGGTCTTTTTATTGTAAATTACAAGCTGCAGCTTGGGCCCACAACACCCACCACCAAAGTGGTGGGAGCTGAGCGCGATACGCCCAAGTTAGTTGGGTGATATATAGATCCTGGTCCATCCCAGCAAGCCCAAGGCAGGGGCGATTACTGCCTGGCAAGCATCTATTGGTCAAAATGCTACATTTTGAATTGATTGGCTATAGGAAGGTCCCCAGACCATAATGACCTGGTGTCCCTCCCTAGGGGGGGGAATGGTCCAGTTTCCTAGCAACTGTATCTCTAGTGGGTGGGGAAAGAATGCAGTGAGGTGGCTCTTCCCCTCAGGGTATTATAAGACTTCTTTACTGTACCCATTTTAGGTCTTAATAATAGCTGCTAATTTATCTTTTGGTCTTTCATTTTATGCCTTGATAGTGTTTGGTTTTGATTAGAAGTTTAATTATCCTGTTGGAGGTACCTGCTAGCTGAGGTTGTGGTTCTTGCCTGGACTGGATAGCCTTCACGAGCTAAAGGCAGAACTCCCTCCCCTCGGTGGGGTCCCCTGCTCTCTGCCTGACTTCATCTGGAGAGTGTCTTTAGACACAGATACCCCAACCACATTGATGTATGACCTCTGACACAGCTCCCTGCTAGCCCTCCCCTCCCCAGGCCTAGATGTTAACTAGGTGCTGAGTTTCTGTTCTCATGACAGGAATGTGCTGTTTAATGCAAACTAAGCATCCCTGAAGCGCCTAGTTCCAACCAATTATTTACACCGATCCTTGGAGCCCCCACCGTTCCCCAAGGGGTATACAGCCTTTGTTCTCTGGAATTAAAGTTGGACTAGCCATCAGCTGTTCCTGGGGTGTGTGACCCCTGTACAGTTCTCGCAGGCCATTCCAGGCACCAGGCAGGAGAACTAACATTCCCCTAACTTTTTTCTCCCATAAAGGGACCATTGATAATGAGTTATTCCCACTATCAGGGAAAAAAAATCCCCATGAAGGGACCTTTAATACTGAGTTTTTTCCCGCTATTAGGGAAAACCAAAAAACATTCAAACAAAAAATCAAGCTAAGAAGCAAGAAAATTCTAAGTTCTGAGCCAGCTGTAGTATCTTAGGCTGCAGCTGCAGCGGCAAAACCCCGCCCATCATCCTTGGAATTCGCGTGTTGCTGCTCTGCGCAGGTGGTCTCTTAGCAGACAGGTGAGAGACATCCTGCAGTCAGAGCTCTGAGTTCCAGCTGTTAGTTTCTTCTTTGCCTTTGGGTAAGTTTCGTGCCACGGGTCTTGAACAGGGCTCACAGCCTCTAATTTGGGGCCCCCTTGGATGAGATGAGGTATTACCCGTGATAGAAAAGGTTTGGAAGCACTGAGGACAGAGAGGAACTTTCCCTGGCACCCATATGGACATGAGCCTGCCTGCAAAATTCTGAGGAATGGGCAATAGCCCTAAGGGCCCTTAACTGGTCATTGCATGACCAGACTTTTTCAAGGAGAGATAAAGGTAGGGGGTTATGGCCAACACCCACCTGGGCTGTTGGGGGCTGCCAGGGGCCTTGTACCAATGCCAAGGAATAGCCTTGGCCAGAAGGTATCAGTTGCCCTTTCCCTGTACCCAGCCCCACTCTATGGCCTAAACCAAAGAGAAGAAAAAACAGATTGACAGCCCTTGTGATTGGAAGGTGGGATGGGTGGGCCAATGATGTCACGGGGCAGGGGCGGGGAGTGTTTATCTTCCTCTTGTGCACAGTGGCAGGCTCCACTCAGCTCTCACTCAGGCTCTGCTTCCTCACCTGCAGTGTGGTGGCTCCTAAGAGTGGAGGGAGAGCAGGAGGAGTGCTGAGACCAGGAGTGAAGAGACCACAGGCAGCAGGTAGGCACAGGAACAAACTCTTGTGAGACAGCTCATTTTAATCGGGGAGGGAGGACAAAGGTTACTTAAACCTTTGGGGGTGAGTAGGGGCTTTCGGGTGAGTGTCCATCTCTGGCCTAGGCCAAGGTGCTGGGGGTGCCTCATTTGTCTAAGCGGCATGTGGAGGTGCTGCTGGATGTCACCTTATAAAGGGACAGGAAGTTTAACCTGGGCCACTGACCTCCTCTGGTGGGACACAGGTGGGGCGCAGGGCTAAGTGGCCCAGGGCAGTGGGGAAACCATCCTATTTCCGCCATCTCGGGATGAGATCTCCGGGGTTTGGACATGCTTCATCCCCACTCTTGCTCCAGGCCAGCTTCCCTGGTCCCACAGGAGCGGCATCTGTGTACTTCAGAGTCTTGTCATGGGAATGAAGAGGTGGCAGCAGAAGTTGGGACATTGACCTGCAGGAAACACAGGCTTCTGTTCCTCCCACACTCGAATGGCAACCATAGTTCCGGGTGGTTATGAGGTTAATTAAGAGATTCAAGACAGGAGTGGTGGCTCAGCACTCAGGAAGACACGTTTCTTAGTCAAGTCACTGCTCTATTTTTTTTTTTTTCTTGAGACAGGGTTTCTCTGTGTAGCCTTGACTGTCCTGGACTCACTTTGTAGACCAGGCTGGCCTGGAACTCACAGAGATCTGCCTGCGTCTGCCTCCCTGAGTGCTGGGATCACAGCTGTGCACCACCACACCCGGCTCTCAAGGCAACTCTTAGAAAAGAAAGCATTGATGGGGGCTTTAAGTTTAGCTTCAGAGGCTTAGTCCATTATCGTCATGGTGGGGGGTGTGGCGGCAGGCAGGTGTGGTGCGGGAGAGCTGAGAGCTCTACCCTGACCCACACGTTAGGAGAGACAGACTGCCCGGCTGGCTGAGCTTGCCACAGGCTTTGAAACCGCAAGCCTACCCCCAGTGACACACTTTCTCCAGCAGGGCCACACCTGATAATCCTTTCAATCCTTTCCAATAGTGCCACTCCCTGGTGAAAGCATTCAAATACATGAACCCCTGAGGACAATTCTTTTTTTTAGTTTTTGAAACAGGGTTTATCTGTTTAGCCCTGGCTACTCACTTTGTAGGCCAGGCAGGACTTGAACTCACAGAGATCTGCCTACCTCTGCCTCCCAGAGTGCTGGGGTTACAGGCACAGGACCCCTCGCCTGGCATGGGTGCCATTCTTATTCAACACCACACTGAGGCAGGAGGATAGCTGTGTGAGCAAGGCCAGCCTGAGCTGTAGTGTGAGACAGATGCTCATGCTACACACAGGTCTTGAAACCTGCCTTTGTCTCCAAGTGTTGAGAATGCAAATTCGTGATGTTGGGAGCACAGAGATCCTAGCACCCACAGTGCAACAGGAAGCCAGGAATGGTGAGTGCACAGGGTCGCCTTTTCAAAGGAAAAGGTGTGTCCTGGTCTCCCATGAAAAAGGCTGGGAATTAGAGGTGATCACAGCCTGGTGCTCTGCATTCTCTGGAGGGCCAGGCCGTATCCAGCTCTTACACTCAGGACCACGGATATTTGGAGTCAGACTCCAGAAAGTTGAACCACCCTGGCTAACTGGGTCATGCCTCTCTCAGTCTGCTTCTCTGCTGGACATAGCATTTGCAGGGATCCCCACAGTGCTACCAGCCCGGCTTTGCTTTTGTAATTAATTTTAAATCATGGCAGGTGCACGTTAATGGAGACATTCACACAGATCAAATCCCACCCAGATGGTATTTACCGTTCTGGGTGGGGCTAAGGAAACGGCTCAGCTGGAAAAGCACTTGCCTGCATCCAGAAGAGGCAGCTCACGTTGCCTTTGCCTCCAGTCCCCAGTGGTCCCGTGTACATGCTCAAGACACACACACACACACACACCCAGGGGTCCTGTGTACATGCTCAAGACACACACAATTGTAAGATACTAAAGAAAGCAACAGTTTTCTTTAACCCTGCTAGCTTCCAAAATAACAGCACAGAGAGACCATCATTTACTCTACAGGTGTAAAGCACAGGGGCTGGGCGGATACCAGCCCTGGAAGCTGTTTAGCTTTCTCTTAGCTACACAACCCAAGTTACTTGCAATAAGTCGTCCTTTCTGGGCTGGATCTGCTCCATCAGGCCGTGCCTTCTTTCTCCATCATCTTCTCCTGCCTCGTGGTCCTCCCTCATCCCCAAGCCCGGGAGCCTCAGCTTCCCTTCTCTCTCTTCAGCATTCACAAGCTTCAGCATTTTAAAAAATTAACCATTCAGCTTTAAATTAGGTAGAGAAGGTTTACACAACAAAGACAGGTGCTTGTGAGAACCAGTTCTTAGAGGGCCAGTAATGAGCGTTAGAATGCATAGCACCAGACCAACCACTAACACACAAGTGAAATTATCTAAAATTTTATGTTTGGCTGGTAGTGGTGGCACACGACTTTAAACCCAGCACTCAGGGAGGCAGAGGCAGGCAGATCTCTGTAAGTTTGAGGTCAGCCTGGTATACAGGGTGAGTCCAGGACAGCCAAGGCTACACAGGGGAACCAAAACAAAAAAAAGTATGTTTGACTTTAAAATATGTTTTTATAAAGGCTTCAAAATTATGTTACGATTAAATACAAACTAGTGAATCAATAGCAAATGCCGTTATTAAATATTAATATTTAATAAAACATTTAAAATATTATCTCTGGGATTTTTTAATGTTTCAGATTTTTCTTAAGTTGTGTTAATTTTTTTTTTTTTTTTTTTTTTTTTTTTTATCCAGTCTCGCTGTGCAGCCCTGGGTAGCCTGGAACTCGCTATACAGATTAGACTGGCAAATTGAACTCAGACATCCGCCTGCCTCTGCCTCCCAGGAACTGGAATCACAGAGGTGTGCCGCCACCTTTGGCTGTATAAGAATTCAGTTTATCTACAGTTCTCAAGTTCAGTTTTATTCTAGATAATTCCAATAAGTATTAAGTTTTGTGTTGTGTGGTCCATACATCCATATTTGAGGATGATGTGGAATATTTTAGGGTCACAGAATATTGCTGCAGCTGTTACCAATTCCATTACTCACAAGGATTTCCTCTAGAACTACAAGTTGGAGTAGAAGTGGGATGAAGAAAACGGATACATAGGCTATGTGGGAGCCATGATTTCCTGAGCATCTCTACGTAAAGTTGGTGGTACAGGAGTAGGTTTCACCATCTGTATCTGGAGGCCGGGACAGTCTCGCAGCCCAGTCTTCCCAGGATGGTGACGGGTAGGTCACCTGCCAGGTCCCAGCCACAGGTGCAGACACTTGCTAACTGTGTCTGTGGCCGCGGGCCTGGCTGGAGACACTTTCTTTGTAACAGATCTTACCTGACACATTTCTTATAAGTAGCTGGATGTGACATTCGGGTTCTGTGCTCAGCACAGTGGGACTGGGACACAGCGGTTGCTCTGAAGTCAGTTTTCATGAGCCACGGGTGTGCAGTGGACCCACACAGGAGGGCAGGGAAGCCAGGGAGAGCCCAGCAGGCTGGCCACCAGCACCTCACATCTCCATACTCTCGCTTCCTTCTTCCTGGTCACCTTCCTTCATGGGATTTTTATTCGCTTTCCTTTCTCCAGGTTCTGTTTTATTTTTGCTTTTGGCTCAGCTTTTATTGCTATCACAGGAAATGAATGTGTTTTTAAAAAGATGTATTTATTATGTATACAGTGTCCTGCCTACATACACATGCAGGCACGCCAGAAGAGGGCGCCAGATCTCATGCCACCATGAGGTTTCTGGGAATTGAACTCGGGACCTCTGGAAGAGCAGCCAGTGCTCTTAACCTCTGAGCCATCTCTCCAATCCTCAGTGAATAAATGTCTTAACTGATTATTCCCTACTGGACAGTTGCTCAGGGTATGGGGTCAAGGTCACAAGGACAGGTATAACAGTCCTTAGATTCTTCTAAAATGCCCCTGACGGCACAGAAGCATTTTTCACAGGAAGGGGCTGTTCTCTTTTCTAGCTCTTTTCTCTTTTGTCCCCCCTTCCCAATCCCTGTTTCCTTCCTTCCCTGCCTCTCTCTCTATAGACTCTCAAGTAGTCAAGGTTGGTTCTGAACAGACTATGCAGCTGAGGCTAACCTTGAACTCCTGGCCCTCTGGCCACCACATCCAAATACTGGGTTTTGCTGTGTGCTGCAGAGCTTAGCATCTCTACAGAGCTTAGATTCTCTTTTAGCTCCTTTGAGCAGGAGAGACCTCATGCTGCCTAGGCTGAGAGTCTTTCACTTGGGATGTTCATAGACACATGGGCAACTAAATTGCATGCAGCAGGTCTCTGCTCAGATCTTAGAATGTGGCAGTATCCACATTTATTGATGCTGTCAGGGCTGGTCTCTGTCTGGACTTGGGAAGATTTTGTAGTTTTGTGGGTTTTTTAGGATTGCATTTGGAAGATTAGTAAGACAAGATGGATAAAGCTAAGCAAATGACTATCTGAGCTATTTGCTGGCTTGGGCAGTGCCTCATGTCATCACCCTCTGTTGCCATGGAGATTTGTCCCACAAAACTACAGGGATGTGGTGACAGCGGAGGAAACTTTTCATAGAACACTGCTGAAGTGGTTGTTTTGGTTCAGCTTCAGGCTGATAAAACCAATCTTGAGAATCTCTTAGCTCAGTGGAGACGTGTGTCATAGGCAGAGGAGCCTGTGAATGTCACTGTGGTGGGAAAGGAGTGACATCATTTCAGGGGAGGTGGAAGCTCTGCCCACAACCACACAGATGGCAGAAGTAGCAGCACTCAGTTAAATGTCGCGGTGTAGCAGGGGCTCAGCACATGTGCACATGATGAGAAGGGCGCTGGGTTAGCCCACGACACTGAGGCTTCAGGTGAACTGGCCGGCCGTGTAGCTGTGTGTTATGGTGTGACAGACTTCTGGTCGCCAAAGTTGGAGCAGGATGACTGAAAAGCTCACAGGGTACATTCCTACATGGTCACTTCCCTTCTGGCCCTCTCCTGTCACCCTGGTCTATGGCTCTTTGTGGATGATTGCTCTGGGAGGCCAGAGATGGGATGTTTCAAAACCCCTCTCAGGAGAGTTCTGTTTTCTTCAGAGACACAGGCCAGGTGTTGAATTATGTAAATCACATCAGTTTGTTTCCTTTATTCCTCAGTACATAGGGTGGGAACCAGAATTACTGCACTCTAAAATCTGATTGGATAAATGGAGACTTAAGAATGTTCAGAAATCTGCTTAAGGTCAGAGTCTGCATAAATGTCAGAGTCTAGATTCATCCAGGTCCGACTATGGCCAAGGGTGGCTTGTAATCACCACACCATGCCCTTTTGGGATTCAAGTGAGTCAGGATCCTGAGGCAAGCAGGGAGTTACCGCCCCAGCACCTTCCAGAATGGCCTACCACTTTTCTTTAGTGGGAAAATGACAAGTGTTAATGTGTGGAGGGCTTGAATCCTTTGCCTGGTGCAGATGGGGCTGTGAAAAACAATCACCCCAAAGTGAAACAACTACTGCTTGGCACAGGAGCTGCACCCCCAGTGTACACCCAGGGATTGATTCAGGCGTGCACACGGCACATGCCATGCCGGAATGGCAGCGTAAAGGCCACAGGTGGAAGCAACTCAGTGTCCATTAACTGCTGAATGGATAAACCAGATGTGCTATTTCCCCCTAAAGGAATATTACTACACCAAGAAAAGAAGTGAAGTATTGATACATAGAACAATACAAATGGATCTTGAAAATATGCTAAGTGAAAGAAGCCAGTCACAGAAAACCACCGATTGGCTAATTATAGTTTACGAATGTCTAGAAGTGACAAGTGCCGAGAGGCAAGATTAGTTTCAGGGAGGCACAGTGTATGTGGGACTTTGGCCACCACCACCCCCGTCCCCAGGGTTTCTCTTTGTAGCCCTGGCTGTCCGGAAACTCACTCTGTAGACCAGGCTGGCCTCAAACTTGGAGATCTGCCTGCCTCTGCCTCCCAAGTTCTGGAATTAAAGGTGTGTCTCACCATGCCCAGCTTTAGGGATTTCTGGTTTTTTTTTTTTTTTTTTTTTTTTTTATGTTCCTTAAAAGCTAGGCATAGTGTCACATGCCTTTAATTCCAGGATTCAGGAGGCAGAGGCAGGTCTAAGTGGATCTCTGGGAGTCTGAGCCCAGCCTGGTCTGAGTTCCAGGCTAGCCAAGGCTACATATTGAGAGAAACACTGTCTCAAAAAAAAAAAATTTTTTTTTTAATGTATATGTGTTTGCCTGTGTGAGTGAATGTGCGTTATACATACGCAATGCATGAAAAGGCCAGAAGAGGGCATCACGTTTTCTGAAACAACTTATAGGCAGTTGTGAGCTGCCATGTGGGGTGCTGGGAATCAAACCCAGGTCTCTCTAAGCACAGCCAGTGCTCTTAGCCACTGAGCCAACTCTTCAGCCCAGGATTTATTTTTGATTGATGGGAATATTCTGCTATCAATTAGAGGTGATAGTTTCATAGCATAGTGAATATACTACCATCTTCTGAACTTTGTATACCTTCCATGTTGAAATTTATGTTATGGGACACTAGACCTTATTAGAATCAGACCCAAGAGGCCCGTGGGCCCTGAGCTGTAGGGGCCAGGTTTTCTGTGTGAGCACAGAAAGCACTGACAGTTTATTTTTAAAGATTTATGTTCTAAAGACTTAACAGTTTTAAAACGGTGTACATGTGTGTGTGGGGAGGGTGCACACGTGTACACCAGGGCCTGCTGGGGCCAGAAGCCCTGGATCCCCTGGAGCTGGAGTTACAAGTGGCTGTGAGCCACTTGGTATGGGTACTAGGCGCCGAACTGGGTCCTCTGTGAGAGAGGTAGGAACTCTTAGCCACTGATCCACCTCTCTAGCCCTTTTTATTTTTAAATTATGTATATGTTGTGTCTGTGTCTCTGTGTGTGCACACATGAATGCAGGTGTGGGGTCCAGAAGAGAGCACTGGCTCTCCCTGGAGTTAGAGTTACAGGCAGTTGTCAGGTGCCCAGTCCCCCCGTCCCTCAGTCCAAGAGCAAGCCTACATCTCTCTTGTGAAAAAATATTTCCTTGCCGTTTGCATTCTAGTGGGAAGTCCATCTACTTTAGATAAAATCACCCTTTTTAAAGACAAGATCTTGCTGTGTGCAGGCTCTGTCACTATGATCCCTCCCACCCAGCCTGTAATCTCCTGAGCATCTTTAGTCACTTGATGGACAAGTTCATATCAATTTCCACAGCAACTGCTTCTTCCTCCTCTCCTCCTGCCTTCCCTCCTCCTGCCTTCCCTCCTCCATTCTTCTTCCCTTCCTATTTCCTCCCCCTCCTCCCTGTCTATTCTCTCCCTCCTCCTCCTCCTCCTCCTCCTCCTCTTTGCTCTTCATCTTTCCCCTCTTTCTCCTCTTCCACTTCTTTTTTTCCCATTCAATGTAAGGTTTCTCTAAAAGTCACCCATGGTTCTGGGCTTTGTTCAGTAACATCACCTAGGGCTGCAAGCACCCTGCTTCCCTTGTCATTCTGCCCTGCTGATCCTCCCTCTGAACATACAGCCAGAGCCTTCTCATTGGCATGAGGGCATCCAGACAATGACAGTGGTGAGACTAACGCCTGGGTGCCCTTCCAGGGTGGAGTAGCATTCTCCGTATTGCAGCTCAGTGCTGGGTTTAAGAGGCGTGGCTCTCGGTTTTTATGGTTTAGGAGATCATTTGTGGCAAAAACATGTAGTATGGTCTCAGCCCTTAAGTCTCCAATATTTTAAGGAGACGTTATAAGCTTTGACATGGATAAAGGACTAACTAAGTTAAGTGACCAATTCTTTTCCTAAAGTTGTCTAGGAAACCCTTCAAAGTGGCATTATCAAGTGGGGACTGGGGCTCTGGGGATTTTGAGGGCAGTGGGGAGGTGAGCCACCTCACAGAGCAGCGTGGGGATTTCCCAGGAGGCTCTGCTCAGTTGAGTCACAGGTCCTGTATTTGACCTGTGGTCTTCTGGAGTGGCAGAACCTCACTGAGCTTCGGAGGAGCAGAAGGTTCTTTGCTGCTGAGATCACAAGGTTTGTCTGCTTGGGACTGGTGGGGACTGGAGGAGTAAGGACACCTTTTTCTTTCTTTTTTCGAGACAGGATCTCATATAGCTCAGTCTAGTCTCAAACTCCCTGTGTAGCCAAGGATGACCCTGAACTTCTGCTTCTCCTGCCTCCATCTCCTGGGTGTTAGGATTACCGATGTGAGCCACTGTGCCTGACGGAGGGCCAGGGCTTCAGGCTAGGCATACACTCCACCAACTGAGCTTTATTACTAGACTAGATTTTTTTTCCCCTTGCCTTTTTTGTTTGTTTTTTTTACAAGCTTCAAATCTCAAAATTGGTAAGTTGCAGGTCTGTGCTTAAGAAACTATGGTAGTGAATTAGCAGAGGTCTTTCAAAGTAAGACCAAGTAAATGTCCAATCAAAGAGGGCAAAGCAAGAACCGCAGGTCCGCTGCTCACTGAGGGGACCCGTTAGCTGGTACCTCGTCATCTGGACTGTGCCTTGGGGCTGGCATGGCTGCAATCTGGAGGCCAGTGCCAACGATCTGGAAGTCCCTAAGGTTCCTGATCTCATTGTCCCTGCATTTGTGAAGAACATGAGATCTCACTGTTGGCTGTGCAGACACGAACAAAGCCAGTAGCTGTGGTAGAACTCTGTGAGTTTGCTTTTTCCATAATACTCCAGGTTTTGTTTGTTTTTTTAAAGATTTTTAAATTTAAAATTGTGTTTGTGTGTGTGTTGGTACACTGGAGCGCAGAGAGCCAGAGGCATAGGATCCCCTGGAGTTATTGACAGCTGTGAGCCCCCCAACATGGGTGTTGGGAACCGAAGCTGGGTCCTCTCAAGAGCAGTGTGTGCTCTCAATCATTGAGCCATCTCTCCAGCCCCAAGATTCCAGTCTTAATTGCTCCCTAAAGCCTGCAAGCTGTTTCAAGTCTTTGTAGATGGTTCTGTAAGGGAAACTCACCCTGCCTTTGCTTTACAGAATGACATTGGTGAGACAGCCCCCTCTCATGGGACAGGGTCTCATGTAGTCCAGGCTGGCCTTCAGCTGACTCTGTGGTTGAGAATGACCTTGAACCCTTGATCCTCCTGCACTCCCTCTTGAGTGCTGGGGTGACAGGCACCCGCCTCCAGCCCGGGTTTCTGCATTCTGGTTCGTGTTAAGCCAGCACTTTACCAATGCGGCCACCACCAGCCAGAGAGCAGCTCATCTGACAGATGCTTTCGGAATCTCCTTTGCCAGTGCCGTGTGTATGTGACATTCGTTATGGGAAGCAACCGTTACAAGCTGGTGGTAACTGTGCTGCTGGTGTTGGGCACCGGGAGGACAACAGCCCTGCAGAATGCCTGTGACAAGTGTGAGGCTGGTAAGTACTAAACAGGTGCATTTTCCAACTGGTGGACACAGCTTGCTTAGCCTGGTCAGACCACTCCTTCCCCTGCAAAAGCTTGTTGGGACAACAAAGTGGCCATGGGGACCCAGCTCGCCCACTTAGCCTCGGCACCTCAGCTTCACTGTCTGAGCACAATCAGAGAAGCTGCCTCAGGTTGTGTGGAAGATCCCCGGTCCTGCTCCGAATAGCACCTGGTAAATGGGAGCTTTGTATATGAGCTACATTCAGCAGCGAGGAGCACGCAGGCGGCAGCATCGCTCTTCTCCTGCGTCCCGCCCGGGGCTCTGCCCTCCGCCCTCAGGAGTCACAGTCTTGCCCTGCAGATTCAGGGTTTTCTTCTCTTGATGTCTCTGTTACAGTTTCTATGTTGTCCCTACTTGCTGGATTATGCCAGGGCTCACCCTGCAAATGTATACAGTCTTAAAATGCTGGTCAGTAAACATGTCTGTCACTGCCATGCCCAGAGGACAGACGGGACATTTATTCTGATTTCCCTGCAAGTGTCACAGTGCTTTGAGGGATGCTCGTGGGATGCCCCACAGACATCTGGGACACACTTCTTCCAGGCACGTTCTGCAGGAACCACAATCCGGTCTGCACCAGCTGTCCTCCAAGAACCTACTCCAGCACAGGTGGACAGCCAAAGTGTGACATCTGCAAAGTGTGTGAAGGTAGGTCTGTCTGTCTTGCTGTTGCCCCACTGGACTGGAACTCACAACTCTTGTCCTACAGCCTCCCAAGTCTGGGGGTCTGCTGTCAACCGTGGCGTCTTCCTCTTTAAGACTATTGGGAAGACCTAGCTGACTGATCTCCGTTTAAAAGCTTGAGGCTCACAGGGTGCTGGCTCCTCTGTCCACGGAATGGAACAGCAACTATTTGCTGAACTTTTTAAATAACAGAGCAAATACTCTGTGAAATGAGAGACTTTTGTTTTGTTCTGAGGCTGGGTCTCATTATGTAGCCCTGGCTGACCTGGAGTTTACTATGTAGACCAGGCTGCCCTGGAACCAGAGGTCTATCTCTAGAGTGCTGAGACTAAAGGTGTGTACTACCATGCCTGGCATTTTTTTTTTCTTTTAAATAGGGTCTCCTGTAATCCAGGCTAGCCTCAAACTTGTGATCTTCCTGCCCAAATGCTAAGGTTATAGGCACAAACAAAGCACCACACAGTTTACGACAGTGGTTCTCAACCTTTCTTAATATTGCATCCCTTTAATACAGTGCCTCATGTTGTGGTATCTGTGTTTTCTGATGGTCTGAGACAACCCCTGGTGAAAGGGTCATTCAGCCCCCAAAAGGGGTGTCGACCCACAGGTTGAGAACCACTAGTTCATGAGGTACTGGGGACAGAATCCAGGGTTTGGCCCAAGCAAGCACTCTACCACTGAGCCACACCCCCAGCCCAAGTAAAGCTTTTAATGAGCAAAGCTTAAAAACATTGTAATGGAGATTGAAAATAAAACAGTAGGAGCCAGGCATTGTGGCATACAAGTCCAGCACTGGAGCAGGAGGATTTTTAGTTTAATACTAGCCTGGGCTACAACAATGAGACCTCATTTCAAAAGAAAGAAAGAGAGAGGGAGAGAGAAAGAAGAAAAAAGAAAAAGAAAGAAAGAAAAGAAGGAAGGAAGGAAAGAAGGAAGGGGGCAAACACAACATTCTAGTTATAATGTCACAAGCAGAGCAATCGTGTGTGTGTTTGTGTGTGTGTGTGTGTGTGTGTGTGTGTGTGTGTTATTTAACTGCAGAACAAAAACTTGTGTCCTGAATTGGAGGTGAAGCGTAACGCAGCTGGGCTTCGTAGGTTATTTCAGGTTGAAGAGGCCTTGCACGCCCACCAGCAATGCAGAGTGTGAATGCACGGAAGGCTTCCACTGCTGGGGGCCAGACTGCGCCATGTGTGAGAAGGACTGCCAGCCGGGCCAGGAGTTAACGGCGCAGGGTAGGTTTGCGCTGTCCGCACCGGCCCCGGCGGGCTGGGTGAAGCAATCATGCTCCTCACGGTTTGAGAAGGTGACAGGCAATGGAGCAGAGACAGCACTGGGGCTGTGCTGTGCTTTAGTTCCTCATCTCCACTGCCTCGCGTTCCCGAACAGAGATAACTGGAAAGCAGAACACCCTGTTAATCATCAGCGCCATGTGTTTTGCATGTCTTAGATGCACACAGCATTCCCTGTACGGTTAGCTTGAAAATGAGCGCTCAGGCCTTCAACGATCATTGGGCAGGTGCTGGGGAGATGGCGTTTCCGAGTGACTGCTGCCCTTGCAGAGGACCCAAGTTCGGTTCCCAGCACCCACATCAGGCAGCTCACAGTGGCCTGTAACAGCAGCTCCTGGACTCTGTGGGCATCTGCACTCACATGCACACATACATGGGATAAAACATTTTAAAGGTTTGAAATGAAAATCAAAATAAGCGATCTGCACGATTAACCCAATGAGCCATGTGGTTTGCTCCTCACAAGGAAAGCTGTGGAATGGGGAAATGTCTCCTGTTGATTCTCAACTTTTCTTCAAGGTTGTAAGAGTTGTGGCTTCGGCACATTTAATAATCAGAGCGCTAGCGGCGTCTGCCGACCGTGGACAAAGTACGTATATATTCTCGTCTTTCTTACAACACAAGGGACCTGGGATAAGCTGAAAGGTGAGGGGCTTGTCACTGGGATGCAGCTCTGCAGTGACGCACCCGAGGCGACTCGGGGACTCCGTGAGCTTACAGAGCCTCGTATGAATGTGGGCATTTCCTCAGAACACGTGCCCAGTGTGTGGTAGAGGGCAGAGGCTTCTGTCTCTCCAGCACGTCACACATTTGTGGTGTGCTGGCCGCTGGAGGACACAGCCAGCATTGTGGATTCAGGCGTGCTCATGCATCTGGAACGTTGGTACTGGGCCCTGGGGGTGAGCACTGGTCCAGGGGAGGTTTCGATGGTGCCTGCATAACGGCGGTCTAGAGCACGCTGCCTCAGAGACTATGAAGGCCAATTGGCAGCTATATGGGCTGCTGACTCCGATGATAAAATCTCATTTCAAATGCCCGTGACCTTCTCCTGTTTCATTTCCTTAGTAGAAAGTGAGTCTTTTGTTATTTTGGTTACATGTTTATTTATAATGTTTTACAGATGTACTGGTAAGTTACAGACTAGAAATTTTTTTATAGGCCTTTCAACTTAAATTGATTAGAATGTTCAAGTTAGTGTTTGTAAAATGGGGGCATGAACAGGGATCTAAAGAAAAGGAGAGAGCCTATGTGACAGTGGTGAGAATGGTGATGATGATGGTGGTGATAGTGATGATGATGGTGGTGGGGGTGATAATGACTGCAGTGATGATGGTGGGGGGTGATAGTGACTGCAGTGAGGGTAGTGATGGTGGTGATGACGGTGATGATGACGGTGATGATGGTGGGGGTGATGGTGGTGATAGTGATGATGGTGATGATGGTGGTGGGGGTGATAGTGACTGCAGTGAGGATGGTGATGATGATGGTGATGATTGTGGGGCTGATAGTGACTGCGGTGAGGATGGTGATGGTGGTGGCGATTGTGGGGCTGATAGTGACTGCGGTGAGGATGGTGATGGTGGTGGGGGTGATGGTGATGACGGTGATGATGGTGGGGGTGATGGTGATGGTGGTGATAGTGATGATGGTGATGATGATGGTGGGGGGGGTGATAGTGACTGCAGTGAGGATGGTGATGATGATGGTGGAGGTGATAGTGGCTGCAGTGAGGATGGTGATGGTGGTGGTGATGATGGTGGGGCTGATAGTGACTGCGGTGAGGATGGTGATGGTCGTGATGACAGCAGCAACAGTTGCTATTTATTAAATATGCCCAGCATGTGAGATTCTGCCCCCGGGACTTGTTCACTTGCTTCGATCCCGATCCTGGGAGCACAGGCTTCTCCCCCTTAGGCTGCTGAGCAAATCAAGGCTTTGCACATTTGCTGAAGGTCACTCTGAAGTGGCAGACCCAGGGCTTCGCCTGCATGTCTGCTACTGCCGCTGATCCCATCCCTACTGTCGCCCTCACATGTGCCCAAGTCAGTCAGGGGAGCAAGAACTGGGGGGAAGAGTTGAGAGACTAGTGGGTCACAACATGCTGAGCCACACTGTCACAGAATAAGACAGTGTGTGTGTGCCTCCTCACCCTGGGGAGACAGAAGAGCCTGCTGGGTGGGTGGGTGAAGCTTGGGCACCCTCACAGCCGAGGGGAACTGGTGGAGGCCACATGGCCTCTCGGAGCTTCCTCACACGATCTGTCCACTGCTTGTGAGCCCAGGTCCACCTGCTGTGTCACTGGCTGCTTCACGGAGTGACAGATACCGAAATTTTCCTCTGTTCCTCTGACCCTAAACTAATCCCCTGAACCCCTTTTCTTGACCTGTCTAAGCTGTTCTCTACATGGACAGTCTGTGCTTAAGAATGGGACCAGCGAGACAGATGTGGTCTGTGGACCTGTTTTGGTCAGCATCTTCCCAGGTACCTCCCCCACAACCGTTCCTACTCCGGAGAGACTATCAGGTGATTGTTTTGTTGCTATTAAATACAAGTTAAAGAGCAGCTATAGTGGCACACAACTGGAGTCACACCACTGCAGAGGCTGAGGCAGGAGGTCAGCAAGTTCTAGGTTAGCCTGGACTACACAAAAATAGGCTTCCCCTTAGCAAATGCATGATGTCTGTTCAGACCATGTGGGAACACCCTGGACCTGCTGATTCTCCCAGCCTGCCCAGAGCAGGCAGCTCTGACACGCCATCCTCTTTGTACCGTCTTGTTTTCCTAGGTGTGGTTACCCAATCAGGAATCAGTAATGGGGACCCTCATCCCAAACAGGCCAAGTCCTGGGGACTGACGGACCTTGTACTTTCTCTGTCTTCAGTGGGCCTAGGCTACCTAGTTTCTGTAGGCCTCTAGGATAATCGTTAAACTTGGGTTCATTTTTAAAGTCACTTGGGTTTAGGACTTGTGCCCCAGTTGGCAGACCCTGCCTCGCATGCCAGAAAGGCCCTGGATCCATCCCAGAACTGTGTGACTTTGGCGTGGTGGGGCACACCGGCAGTCCCCACTCTGGTGGTGGAGGCAGGAGGATAGGGAGTTGGAGGGCATGTGGGGCTTGAGGCTAGCTGGATACATGAGACCCTGTCTCAAAACCAAAACAGAACAAACCAGAGACAGTAAACCCATCCAAGCTTAGTGAGCTACAGGTTGGGATGCCCAGGCCCCTGCCTCCCCAGACTCTGCATTTTGGGGTGAGTTCAGGTCAAGCCTGTCCTCACTAAACAGCCTGGCATTTCTCTCCTTGCTCTCTAAGGAGAGCGCTCCATGAATGTCCTCACCTTGTTCCTGGCGTTGACATCGGCCGTGCTGCTGTTCCTGCTCTTCATCATTCTCGGGCTCTCCGTGGCCAGATGGATCAGAAAGGAATCCCTCTACATAATCAAGCACCGTAAGGCCAATACAACCCGGAACACGGAGGGAGGCAGGACACTGGTCTGGGAGTCGGAGGACAACTTTGCAGGGGTGGGCTGTCTTTCTGTTCCAGGGACTGAACTCAGGTCCTCAGGCTTGCATGGCAAGTGCCTTTACTCACCTAACCATATTGTAGGCTTGGGGATTTTTTTTTTTTAAGTTATGGGCATACAATTGGCTAGCACAGTGGTTACAAAGCCAGGAAGGCTTGCTCCCACAGGATATTGGCAATGTCTGGAGGCAGTTATGTAGTGAGAATTTTGATTTCTTTAAAAACACAGAAATATTATAAGAATGTTTGGTTTTTTTTTTTTTTTTTTTTTTTTTTAATCCCAGGTGTGGTTTACTGGTCTGCTTCAGATTGCCCACAGCAGCTGGCTATGATTTGCCTCATGCTCTAGCAGGGGCATGATTTTGCCAGCTGAAGCTAGTTTCTGGGAGTGTGTGACAATTGGAATTCTGGGGACTTTTTAGAGGGTATAAATGCCAGCACCCCGACAGAGGGGCTGGTTGGTGGTTGGGTGCTGTTGGTCATGTAGTTGTGTGTGAAGAGATGAAAAGAAGAAATCAGATATCCTGACTGCAAAAGATCACACTTGCCCCTAATCAGCAGGAAGTAGTCTAATGATACCGTCACCCCTTTTCTCCTCTGTCCTCCTTTATCTAGTGTTAGGGGGTTGAAAGGGAAGAAGTAAAGGGGTGGAGAACGGTGGAAGGAAAAGGAACCCACAAAGTAGCAGCCAAAAGTCTGGCTACCGGGTGGTTGTGACCTGGTGCTGGGAGGCCCAGCTGGGGCAGGGGCTGTGTAGACTGCTGCACTCTCACAGGGACAGTGTGGCCCCTCGAAAGGATGAGGCTCTACATGTCACTAGGGTGGTGACAGAGGCAGTGCAGGATCTGGAGTGTGGAGAGGATACTGGACACATGTGCCCCAATCCCAGATAACTGTTCACCTGTGAGTGTGGGCACCCAGCCAGCCTGTGCCCACGGCACAGAGAAACCAGGAAAGGACTCTGGATGTTGCTGCTCTGGATGGGTACATAGCCTTGGCTGGGGCTCTGGTCTGTACCTAAGGAAATGGGGAGAACTGGATGGTGTTGAAATGGGTGTAAGGTGGACTACTGCAGAGTGAATTAAAGATGTCAAAAGCAGATTCCATCCATTGATAGGCTAATTATAAAGACTCAAGCTGGTGTCCAGCACGGCATAAGTAACCCCTCCACAAAAGCTTTCAGTGTTTATGTGCATTTCTTGGCTCACAGATGGGACAGCTTATCCTATGACCTCGTGAAGGACAGGATGAGGGCTGATAGGCCACTTAAGAGATGGTCAAAGACATAGAGCATCCGGATGGCAAAATTGCAGCCCCAAGTGCTAGAAGGCAGGAGTGCATCTATCTGAGGAGGACTCTGTGGGTAAAGGCACTGTCTGATGACCTGAGTTCAAACGCTGGTTAGTAGGAGAGAACTGACTCCCACAGGTTGTCCTCTGACCTACACGCACACACAGTGTGGAAAGATGGCCCAGCAGGGTAACTGCCTGCTCTGCACATCTCAGTGAATCATCTCCCACACTTCGTTCTTGCTTTTCACCCTGTGGTGGGGAAAGATGTGGCAATGAGGAACTCAAGTCCTGTCCAAGTCGGTAGGTCAAACCTTTCCCAAATGGTGGGGACACAGCGAACACCTCCCTAGTGGGGTGCAAGTGCTGTTTGCTCCACTTCCGTGTGAACGATGGGTGTAGGGCACTATTTTTATCTGTCTAGTGGGTGGGGAATAGTGGCTCATTGTGGTTTTGATTTGCCTTTCCTTGATGGTGGTTGAGGTTAGATGGTTCTTCAGAGCTGATTGGCTGTTTGGATTTCTTACTCTGAGAAGTCCTCCCATGCGGCCATCTGTCCTTATCAATGAAGGGGACAGTGTGTATCTGCCCAGCTGCAGATGTCTGTTCCCCTTCTTTGGTGTTTCCCAGTTCTGTTTCTGGTGGAACAGCTTCTAAGCTACCAAAAGAACCATCATCACATCCCACCCAGAGTGGCAACAGGTTTCTGTCAACATGGCTTCAAAGGGATTAATTACAGAGTGAATTGCAGTCATTAAAAAAACCTTTTCATTTTTATATAATTATACATTCACAGAATAGGATCACAGGCTGTTCACGAGTCTCTAATGCCACAATGCAGCCAGGACAATGATGCCCAGAGCACACATAGCTATATGTCACTTTGTCAGGTGTGTAGATTCACGTAACACAATGGAAATACGGAACTTCTGAAGTGGGGTGCGTGCCTGGAGCCCCAGCATGTGAGAGACTACAGCAGGAGGCTAAGGTCCTAGGTTACACGACACAACAAGGAAACAAAAGCCCCCACCTCTCCACAAGCAAGACCCAGCCCTGCTGGCCCTGGTCCCCCAGCCCTGCTCTCTCTCTGGTAGCCCCTCATCCAGTTTCCATTCTTGACTCCTAATTTTTTAAATATTTGTTACATGTCTTTGCATGAGTTTTAGGTGTAGCACAAGCATGCAGGAACAGGTGGAGGCCAGGTGACCTGGACCTAGGAGTAGCTGAGTCCTATGTGGGTGCTGAGAACTGATCCGGGGTCCTGTGCAACAGCAAGTGCTTTTAACTGCTGAGCCATCTCTCTAGCCCCGTGCTGTTTTTACTGTTAGATGGAAAAAGAAAAATATATGAATACTTATGTGAGGTTTCACGTCTCTTAAGAGAAATTCAGTTGAGGGTCATATAGTTGTTTGAGGTCGTTTTTACTTGTTTGTGCCTGTGCTACTGTGGGCTTGCTGAGGGCAGAAGACAACCTGCGGAAGTAGATTCCTTCTGTCCCCTTGGCTGAGCCAGTCGCGTTTCCTCAAGCTCCCCACCAGTCTGTGTCTCATCCATCTTGCCACAGGAGTACTGACCTCACAGATAGTCACCACTGTGTCTGGCTTAAAAAGTTTACATTTCTCCCTCCTTCCCCCCTCTAAACAATTGGGCCTGATATAGTGCCTTAAATCATGAGTTCATGACATCTAGACGCAGTGCTCGTATGAACCTGGTTTCTGTCCTGTGTCTGAGGAGCATCTTGCAGATCCCTTCGGGTTTTCTGCATAGACCACAATGTCATGTATAAACAGGGACAGTGTTTGCTTTCCTGTATGGTGGGAGACACTTCCTGCCAGCCTCCATGATTTCTGGTAAGAGATCTGCTGTGATTCTACTGGGGTTTCCCCTGAAAGTGGCATGGTGCCTCTCTCTGGCTGCTGTAGACTTTTCTCTGGCCGTTGTCTTCAGAGCTTTGGCTGTGATGTGGTGTGGATTCCTGGACTCATCCGGTTTGAGGTTCCCTCAGCTTCTAGAACTTGTAGGCGTTGCTGTTTGCGGATCTGTGGTGGTGGTGGCGGCGGCGAATTGGGTAGTATTTCCTCAATGCTTAGCCCCATTTCCCTTCTCCTGCCCTCCATGCTCCAGGGATATGAATTCAGATCTTTTGTCAGAGTCCCACATGTCCTTGAGTCGCTGGCTGTTTCTTGCAGTTATGCCTTTCTAGATTGGATACTGACATTTCTGTCCTCTTCTGTTATGAAGACATTAATTTTCAAAATTTCAGTTATCATAGTTTTTCGGTTTTAAAATAGCTACAGTTGATCTTTCTCTGGATCTCCCTTCTGGTCTCAAACTCCTGGCCTCAAGCAATGCTCCAACCTCAGTCCCCAAAGTAGCTGGACTGTAGGCATGCACCTCTGCACTCGGCTCTACAACCTTGCTTTATTCTTCACTTGTTTCTGATGTGTTCCTAGTTGCTGCTTGGACATTTTGTGGGAGGCTATTTTAGACCCTTGGCATCCGTGACTCAATTATGTCTTCTCAGATTGAGATTTTCCTGGTTGCGTGACTGATCCTGCATTGAAACCTACTACGTTATGATACTTGGAGCCTAATCTAAACCTTGTTTTCTCAGACGTTCCCTGAGGCCACTCCCAGGGACGTCTGCTCTAAACTTCCTTGGAGGAGGCCTTGCTAACATGACTCTGGCCTAGATGGCCAAGCACCCTTCCTTACTGCTGTCTAGGTGGCCTCTGTTGGCATTGCAGGGGTGGAAGTATAGTCTGAGGCCCCATCAGCTTCTTCTGCGGAAGAGCAGTGAAGCTTGACACAGTCTAGGGTGAGAGCCCTTCCCCGAGGGGCCTCGGAGGGCCCGGCCTTTGCTGTGATGATCCCTGATTGTCGAGGACAGTGGTTTTCGATCTTCCTCACACTGTGAGCTTCGTGGAACACAGTGGCAGCCGCCAAAGCTGCAGCCCCACACAGAGCAGTTCTTTGCTTTCATGGATGGAAGTAGCAGGACAGCTTTGAACTTGGTGCCCCAGGATCACATGGAAAAGAAGTGGTTCCCCCAGTGAAGGCCGCACTTTGTTACTGTGAGCTGGGCTCAGGCGTTGGCTTGTTATTGTTGGTTGGAAGCCATTGTGTAAAATATAGAAAATGGTTTTTAAAAAAATCAAGGCAGGAAGGAAGGATAGAAATCCTGGCACATTGGGGCTTACCTGTAATTCCAGCACTTGGGAGGCTGATCAGCAAGGCCGGCTTGATCTACAGACAGAGTTTTAAGTCAGCCCAGACAATAGAGACCCTGTCTGTAAACAAAACACAATCAAATATAATACAGTAAGGTAAAATAAGCAATCCCCAGAGCGCTCATACATACTGTTTCCTGGCTCACGTTAGCGTGGAAACATCTAGGGGTGTGGCTTGTGTAACAGCAGCAGACTGGAGGTGTCTTACATTGTTTCTCTCGTTCCTAGCATTTAAGAAGGCAGTTCAAATGGCTCAAGAGGAAGACGCCTGTAGCTGCCGATTTCCACAGGAAGAAGAAGGGGAGGAGGCTATGAGCTATGACGCGCTGTCCTAGAAGATGTGGGGATCCTCAGGAAAGTGAGGAGAAGCAGCACTAGGACCCCCCATCCTGATGAGCAGCACACAGTACCCCACACTCTGCTCTCAACCACCACCCTAGATGAGGTGTCCACACGCACCCATCCGAATCCCTTCTACTGCTGTTCTAGTTTATTTTAAATCCTTGTTAGATTTTAAATTTGTATGTGTATTACTGTTTCGCCTGCGTGAGTGCATGTGTGTGTACATGAGTCTTTCCTGATGCGTGAAGAGGGTCGGGGGGTTGGATCCCGAAGAACTGGGGTTATGGAAGGCTGTGACCCACCATGTGGGTGCTAGGAATCAAACCAGGTCCTTTGCCAGGGCAGCCAGGGCTCTTAACCACCACAGCATCTCTCCAGCCCTTGACATTTTTCATAGGAGTGTGGGAGAAGCAGGGGGTGAAGGAGCAAGTTCTCGACTCTCCTTAGCAAGGTAGATATGTTGTTTTCTTCAAGCCAGGGTTTCCCTGTATTAACAGAGCCTTGGCTGTCCCGGACCCTCATTACAGACCAGGTTGGACTCGAACCCACAGAGATCTGCCTGCCTCTGCCTCCCGAGTACTGGGATTAAAGGCATGAGCCACCATGCCCAGCTCATACAAATGTCTAATTAAGAAAACCGTTTCAGTTCGATCACATAGACCAATGGTCCAGCTTAAATCACTGTGAAATTAATGTAGGTGTACATGTGTGTTCGTGTATGTAAATATGCATGACGGTAAGAAGCAGTAGTTTCCCCGACCAAATTTCCATCTAGTTTCTCACTACTCCATCACCCTCCACTGTCTGGGGAGGGGGAGGCCCATGTGTCTCTGTGGAAAAGGCCTGTTCGAGGGGGGCTCTTCAGAGGCGGTCAGGAGTCTGCCTCTCTTGTGCCCTCATCTCCTCCATCCCTCTGTGTCAGGCTCATCAGTGAACGGGCCACACAGGGAAGGTGCAAGGCGCTTCAAGGAGGGAGGCCTGTGAGCCGCCGAGGAGCAAGTCCTCCCAACCAGCCAGAGTCAGACCTTGCCTGCCTTGGCTCAAGCGCTAAGAATGGTTTTTACTTGTATTGATCTGAGACCGCATCTGTGTTCCCCGACTGTCCGGAACTCACTGTGTACACCACACTAGCCCTGATCTTACAGAAATCCTCCTGCCTCTTCCAGAGCACCAGGATTAAACCTGTGCCATCACACCCAGCTATCCTTTCAGTTTTTGAAAAAAACACACAAAAATATAAGAATTGGGCTCTTGTAAAATGTAAGCCTCCTTTTCTCTTGGTTCCTGAAATCCTTATCGCATAGTTAGGCACCAGATAATGGAGCTGCGTGTTTTGAGCTTTCTGATAGCATGCTGCTCGGTGGCAGCTGTGAGCTGCTTGAATCATTCAGCATTGTATGTGACTCCTGTTGCTCTGTGCCGCATCCGTGGTGTCCTCTTCTCAGAGACCAGCTGCCGTAATTTACGAGTCTGTCCTCCCCAGAGCTACATTCAGGTACCTCAGCAGCTTTTCAGAGCCCCAGGGATCTCCGAGGCTCCACCTTTCCCAGAGCCGGGATGAGTGCATGTTAGCACACAGGGGTTCTGGGGATGGAACTCAGCAAGTGTGTACTCAGCTGAGCGCCTCCCCTAGCTCATTTCCTACTGTGATCGCAGGCCTGTTCTAGCTATGGCTCTATGTTACGGCTCCAGGCTCATGCTTGAATGCTTGGCTTCCTGCTGGTGGCTGCGGAGCCTGGCTGATGGGAGGAAACTCTCAGGACAACCCCTTGATGGGTCTACATATCCCGGGTCCCAGCTTGCTCTCTCTGCTTCCTGATCCACTCAGTGTGCAGAGCCTTCTGGGTCGGCTCCTGGAACCATGCCCTCTCTGCTGTGATAGACCAACCTCCCCCCAGAAACTGTGAGCCCAAATACATCTTTCCTCCCTCAGACTGTTACATCAGTTCCTGTGTCAAGCAACAGCACAAACAGCACCCACATCCCCTCTGAGCTATCTCTAGGACCTAGGTGGAGGGAACAGCTTCTAATTGGAACACTGGACATCTTCCGGCAAAGAGAGTTGTTCCCTCAGGACCACATGAGTGGCTAGATGCCAGTTCTTGCAGCCGGGTAGGTAGCTGAGCCAGGCAATGCCTGGCCATGAAGATTATTAGGTGGGCATGGTGGCACACACCTGTAGGCCCAGCAAGGCAGTGCCAGGACTCTCGTTCCTGCCATCCTACTGCTTCAGTAACTTGCACACACACACACCCCCACCCCCGCCCTTGGCTACTCTCAGGTTCCCTTAGCTTGGTGCAAATGGCATTTCCTTCATGACAGATGAGTGTCCTGTCACATACCATTTTTTACCTTTAAAAAGGAAGAGTTAGCTGGGCATAGTAGTGCACACCTTTAATGCTGGCACTTTGGAGGCAGAGGCAGAGGCAGGTGGATCTCTGAGTTCAAGGCCGGTCTGGCTACAAAGAGTTCTGGGACAGCCAGCACTACAGAGAGAGCATGTCAAAAAAGAAAACAGTTAACTAAAATACTTACTGTATGTGTCCTCGTGTTCATGTGCAGCATGCACCCATTGGTGCCCACAAAGGCCAGAAGAGGGCACTGGATCTCCTGGAACTGGAGTTACAGGAGGTTGTGAGCTGCCCCAAGGAAATGGTGGGAACCAAACCTCTGTTCTCCGCAAGAGTAGCCAGTGTTCTTAACCACCGAGCTATCTTTCTGCCCTTTGCGTTTCTTCTTAAATGACATTTTTGCTCATGTTTTGTCCCATTAAAAATCACTTGATCATCCTTATCAGCTCATAAACTCCTTAGAGATTCTAGATGAAATCATCAGCTGATATCCTAGTTTCTTTTCCTGTTGCTGTGATAAAATACTCTGATAAAAATAAATGAAATTATTTCAGTTTTCAGATTCTTAAAAACAAGCCCACGTCTGATTACACCCATCTTTGTTTTGTAAACCTTCCTAAGATATTCGTGATTGGTTGATGAAACAGTCTACCTGGGCAGGGCAGAATGGGGTAGGTGTGGTTAAGGGCTTTTGGGTTCAAGAAGGAATCAGAGGGTCTGGAAGAGAGGAAGGAGGGCGCATAAGGGTTAGCCTGGACAAGAAACAACATGGGGCCAGGAGGAAGGACTCCAATAATGGTGTGAAAAGGCCTAGATGAAGAATACAATCAAGCACCGTGGGATTATGGATGGAAGGTAGACTAGATGAGGAGGATTGAGGTGGATGGCATTAGATGGGGCTGGGAGATGGGTGGTGGGGATACTGAGATAGTACAGTGAAATATTGGCCAGACACAAGGTAAATAAGGTCATTATAAATCTAATAGGTGTCTCTGTCTTGCTATTTGTGATAGCAGGTTAAATAATATCACTGTGATAATCTTAGGGCAAATAAGAATAAACATTATTAACCCCAACACTCCTTTTTTAATTATTACAACACCCACGTTATTCTGAGACAGATTTTGATTGTTCTTAGTGGAAGATCTCACTCTGATGGAAACTTTAGCTCTCAGTGACGCCTGGCTACGCAAGTGGGTGTCTTCACCCGTGCCAAGAAGATGTTTCCACTTGTGGGTCGGATGCACCAAAGAGCACAGCCAGAGGGGCTCCGTGTGCTCTGTAGGGTGGGGTTAGGACAGTGATCATTATCGGCGCTCTCTCAGAAAGACCATCACAAAGCCCAGGACTGTCTGAGAAGTGAGTTTGTGTGTTTGGGGAGGGCGCATGTGCATGTGTGTGCCAGTTCTGGCCTCACATTGGGAGTACAGGTGCTCTGCCCATTTTCTGTGGGGCCGAACAATCTAACCCAGCTCCTCATGCTTACACCACAGTCACTTGGCCTGGCTAAGCCATGTCGCCAGCCCAAGAAAGCGTGTGCTGAAAAAGTCCATAATACTACTGCAGCATTACCAAACTCGAGGTCACACCCAGATCCTGAGGATCCAGGTGTGGCCGTCTGTCCTCAAAAAGGCAGTTAAAGCAGCCAAACTCAAGGCAAGAAAAACCAAGCCAAACCAACCAACAACCAACTAACCAAAACAAACAAAACAACAACAACAAAAGAAAAAAAACAACCCAGCACTCAGAAGACTCAGGTAGGCAGATCTCTGTGAGTTCAAGACCAGCCTGAGCTACATAAAGAGACACTGTCTTTAAAAAAAAAAAAAAAGCAGAAAAAGAGTCAATGCAGCCACAGTGGAGAGAGGGACCCAAGAAAGGGGTCATCTTCAGGAGTCCTATCGTGAGGTTAAAATACACACGGGGCCAGGGATGTGCGCAGCTAAGCAGTCTCTGCTGTGGTGCGGCTCTGCCCACTGCAGCGCTCTGAGCTCCAGCCTCTCCAGCACCCTGGAATCTCTCTCTGGGAGGCAAGCTGTCCTCTGGCTGGCAATAGGCTTCAGCTTGGTCCTTTTCCCAGGAGAGATTCTGAAGGAGAAATCCAGTTTCTTGGGGTCCGTTGTTTCAATGCAGTCTGAGGGCCAGATTGAGGAGACACACCGGCAGAGGCCAGGCCGATTACAGCCCATTAAGGCAAATCACGCACCAACACGCCATTCCTGCTAACTAATGAGAACCTGCTGGGCCCAAGTTAAAAGCTTTGAATGCGGAGCCTAACGTGGTGTGTGCCTATGGCCCCAGGGCTTGGGGCAGGGGCTGCAGCAGGAGGCCCATGAGTTTGAGGCCAGTTTGGACCTCACCCCACCTCAAAAATGACTTTGTAGTTTAGACACCGATAACATACTTATTAAGTACATAAATAAGGAACAGCGATTCTGGCGAGGTCACAGCAAGCTGGCATGAAGCAGGATGATTCCGCCATCCATCAAGGCTGCTGGGGCTCCTGCTTCCCATCCTGTACCCTGTTAAGGTTCAAAGCCACCAAGATCAGCTCTTTCCCGACTGAGACCTGAGTCAAGGGAATGGCAAGGTGGACCAGAGACGAACCAGGCAGGGCACAGGTTCTCTGGAGGACCCCTCATGGCACACGGCATTCCAGGCAGGGCGCAGGTTCTCTGGAGGACCCCTCATGGCACACGGCATTCCTGAGGTCCTAGCATGTGCTGGGAAGAGACAGTGAGTCAGACCAGGACATTCCGATGCCGGCCCGCAGCTTTGTGCCTAGTGCCGATAGCGTGAGGGTAGAGCGAGCTCGGGCTAGCAAGCTGAGAGCAGGGCTTCTGGGGCTGCAGGAGTTGGGGGTCTGCTGGGGTCGGAGGTCACGGAGTGTGCCGTGCCAGCCCAGGCACGGTGGTGGGAGAGGCTGGGGCCTGGTGGTCATGTTTTCTAGGCTAAAGGAGGCTGCTGGGTTTTAACCTGTGGACTCCAGGCACCCTGGAAGGAATCTGCTGTCAAGAATGACCTCGACCATCAGAGAAATGGTTTCAAGGGAGGCGTGGCCAGTCTGATGCCAGGGGACAGTGCAGGAGCCCAGTGCACGGGTGACCAGGGAGCTAGGCCTGCCTTTGGGGATCAGAACGTGGTCTCAGTGGGGGTGGGAACTGGGCAGAGAGTCACTGGGAACCATAGAGAAAAGCAGGGTAGAGAAAAGTGGGCCAACGAGAACCCTGACATCAGTGTAAGGGCGAGTGCAGAAAGGACAGCAAGGGACAGCAACTCAGGGACGGGACAGGGCTTCTTGCCATTCAGTTGACAAACCTGCAGGACTCTGGTGTAAGAGTCCAACCTGGCTGTCCTTATAGCTTGCTCACCACAGCTTGCTGGGTTACACTCTTATCACGCTCAGGAGCGCCTGCCTAGGGCTGGAGCCACCCACAGTGGGCGCAGCCCTCCCACATCAACCATTAGCGAAGAAAATGCGCCACAGGCTTGCTCACAGGCCAGCCCGATGGAGCTGCTTTTCTCAGCTGACGTTCCCTCTTCCCAGAGGACCCTTGTGTCAAAAACTAACGGGCACAGCTGACCCCTTGATTTGACGCACTGACATCACTAACAAACTGCAACCCGGCCAGGAGTGGTGAAGCCTGACTTTAACGACTTTAACCCCGGTACTCGGGAGGCAAGGCAGGCAGATCTCTGTAAGGGCAGCCTGCTCTGTTTTATCCCTAACACCTCAAGCTGTTAACGCCGCATAGGACACGGTGTAACCCTAAAAGTCCCACAGTCCAAAGTGAATCAAGTGTAATTAATTAAAAAATCTAACTGGAAAAAAATAATATTAATAATAATAAAAAAAAGTCCCACAGTCTTTAATGGTTCAAACACTCTAAAAGTTCAGTCTCTTTAAAATATCCAACCTTTTCTTAAAAGACCAAAGGCTTCTAACTGTGATCCGTAAAAGAAAAAATAAGTGACCTACTTTATCATCTCAAAAAGGAGGCAGCAGGGCACAGTTAAATGAGAACAGAGCAAACAGCCAACATCCAGCAACGCACCTATCACGCACCTATCACGTCTCTGCAGGCCGCTCCTCTGCTGAGCACACTTGTGGGTGGCTTGCTCCGCTCCAGCCAAAGCCAGAGGCCAATCCCAAAGTGGCAGGACTAGAAGGCAGGCAGGTTTGAGGGTGAAGCCCTCGTGGGTGGAATTAGCACCAGGACAAAGGGCTGAATGGATCACCTTGTTAGGACGTGGTTACAGGATCCATCTAGAAACCTGAAATGAGCCCTAATCACAGCCCAGATCTGCAGGCTCATACCCACGCAGGCCCACGATAGCTCACGCTGGCCCACTCGGGCCCACTCTGGCTCACGCTGGCCCACACAGGCCCATGCTGCCCCACGCCTCACCTGCCGCCATCCTTGGTGGTTTTCCCACAGTCCTGGAGTCTCCAGGTGGCCGGTGAATCCACTACAACTGAGACTGCGCCTTCACCTCTCTTGACTTCTTCCGGGGCTAACCCTCCCGCCCGATGCCTCAGCTTCTCTCTTGACCCCTTCAGTCCCAGAGTCTCTACCATAACCTCAAAGGGTCAAGCCTCGGCTACTCGCCATGACCCCTTCATGCTGCAGGGGAGACGCTTACACATCAGCAAGTTCAGCCTTGACGTGCAGCCTTGGCCCCTGGACCACAGCTTCAATCCAGCTCTAGCACACGTGGCCCCGATAGAGCCTTTCCTCGCTCCTGAACTTCCAGACCCACATCACCTGCGTTTCTCTCAACACTCTTATCTCCACAGATCAGTAACACATTGAACATTGTGTTTTTTTCAGCATAACGTTCTATGCACTTCCCAAATCCTCCCCTAAATCACATGGCCACATCTGTCACCACGATGCTCTAACCTGGTATCCTGTTTAGTTCTATCTTGTTTCCTGTTGCTGTGACAAAGCTCTGACAACTTCCGGAAGAAGGGCTTGATGAACAAACAGGGTCTGCCATCGAGGGAAGACAGGAGCGGCCCCAGCATCGGCATGGAGGCCTGCTTGCTCACTGGCTTGCTCCCCGGCTCACTCAGTCTGTTTTCTTAGAGCACCCAGGAACACCTGTCCAGGGATGGCCTCCGGTGTGCTGGGCCCTCCCCCGGCAAGGATCAACCTATAAAAAGCCCCACAGACTCGCCTAATCTGGTGGGGACATTTTTCTCAGTTAAGGGTCTTCTTCCCAGATGACCAAAGCCTATGTCAAGTTGGCAAAAACAAAACCACCTCCCCCTCCCTCTAAAAGAACCCCCCCTAAAATAAAAATAAAACTAGGCAGCACACAGGGATTTTTTTCCTTTTTGATTTTTTCCCCCAAGACTGGGTTTCTCTGTGTAGCCTTGGCTGTCCTGGACTTTGTGGACCTGGCTGGCAGAACTCACCTGCCTGCCTCTGCCTCCTGAGTGCTGGGATTACAGGCTGCGCCACCATGTCCAGCTGCACACCAGTTGTACTGAACAGTCCAAACAGACTAAGGCAGCTCCCCTGCTGGTGTGACACAATCTTGCCCTTCTCCAGCGCATGCAGGGTGGCTCCCGGTGACTGCCGGAGACCCGTCCTTCCCTTCTGGGGTCTCCCGGGCACCTCCAGATCTAGTTACAGGTTGCCGAGCCTTCCCTGATCCCCACAGTCTCTGGACCCACCTCCTTTAAAGCCCTTTGCGTGGGAACTGGGGCTTCCTCGTCCCTGGCATACAGTGGGCGCTTCATATGTGCCTAAGATCTCTTACAGTTCAAAAATTTTTCCAGTTGTTGCTAGACAGGGGAGACACTCTTTGTGTTTTCCTTTTTTCTCTTTTTGGGTGGGGTCTTGAGAGGTAGCTCAGGCTGGCCTTGAACTGGAGACTCTTGGAACACAACCCAGACCCCCCCCACACACACACAAACACATACACACAGCCTGAACCAGGCAGCCTCTCTTTGGCTCTCTTCAGACGTCAGCTAAGGAACAGTCCATGCTGAGAACTGACAGCTTTCAACGTGACGCTTCCTGGTTCCTCCATGCTGTCTGTCCTAGTGGAAAGGTTAGAACCAGAAAGGTTGTTAAACATCAGCTCTTCCTTTAGTTTGGGGAATCCATCCTGACAGGCCTCAGGGAGATTTGCTCTGGAAGCTCTGAAGGCTGCTGTCCCCCTCACAGACATCCCTGTGAAGGGGATGTCTCCTTTCTGTCTCTCACAGGCATGAGTGTTTGCCTGCATGTGCTTAGGGATGTCCACCGTGTGTGTGCCTAGTGCCTGCAAAGGTCAGAAGAGGGCGGAAAATCCCCTGGCACTGGAGTGGCCATGAGCAACATGGGTGCTGGTTGCTGAACCTGGGGCCCCTGTAGGAGCAACCAAACGCTCTGAAGTGCTGACCGTCTCCCAGTCCCAGGGCCCACTTTAAACAAAGTTCCTCCTGGTGTGAAGGAGACGGCCCAGGCCCATCATGCCAATTCCTCACGGGGGGCCTCTGGCCGGTGCTCTCCTGTCTCTCCGGAGCCCACACCGAGTTGAGTGCCTGCAGGGAATCACGCACTGTTAGGCCCAGCAAGAGCCTAAATATAAGAAGGTATGAAGAGAACTCAGGAAACTAATCATCCATCGATGCAAAATCGCAAGAGGTTCATTTTGACCATTGTGCAATGGGGTCACCCCTGCTGGCCAGCAAGGAGTGGCACCGGGAGACAAAGACCTTAGGTTTTTAAAAGACAAGGCGTGGGGAATTTTAGGGATTGCCTTCTTGGCAATTCATGATTGGATGACGTATTTAACTTTTAAAATAATTGGTTGGTTCTGGGCACCCTTAGGTCTGGTCAGCCTTGTCGTAAATATCTGATCTTCAAGTCAGTTTGGAATTTCCTGCCATATGAGATATAACCACAGTTAAAGCTGGGAGAGTGATTAACTCATCCCGTGTCTGTTCTGAGGAGTGGGGGTTACAGGCTTTGGATCAAAGGTCAGGAGAAGGATTGAGGCCATTTGGCCCAGTTTCCAAACAAAGCTCATCTCACAGGCGCCAGCCGGTGATTTTCTCTCCATTTAGTAGAGATCTCTGCTTGTTCTCTTCCTTATCTCTGCCCTCACAGATGGCTAATGTCAGGAACTTTTACATTCCTGGGCTCTCTGGAGAAGCTCTAAGAGGTTTTAATTAACATGGGCCTAAAACTTGAAAATATAAGTTATAAGGCAATTTAAAGAAACATAGGTTACAAAGTTAGTCTGTTCTTTCAGCACCTCACACTTTCTCCCCAGCCGACTCTGGCTGCTCTAGGTTATGTTGTTATGACAGGCCCGTCTCAGCCTCTGGGCATTGTACATGCCCACCAGCCAGCCTCAGCGTCACCATGAGGCACACTACAGGGCATGGCGGCAAAGCTCCCCAGTCAGGCTTTAAGCTGTCTTGGGAAACTGCCTACAGCCATCTCCTTGTGTGAGAATATGCTGGGTGTATCCTCCAATGTCCTCACGGAGAGGCCCAGGCTGCAGGACCCAGGGAGCAGAATTCCATTTGCCCCAGGGGAGCAGTTAGTTGCTTGACAGGTGTACTTTTCTAAACGCGTTTCTCCTCCTGGAGCATTCTGGGTAATCCTCCAACAAAGTCTGGGCTAAGAAAAAGAGCAAGCCGGCCTCGGCCTCAAGACTCTTGAGCTGCCCCTTGCAGATGGAGACAGTTAGGAGGCTTCAGGGGTGGGATTTGAGAATGCCGCAGCTCTAGCATTCTTAGCACAGTGGTAGAGGACTGGGGGCTGACGGCGGCTTGGGGAGGGCCGAGCCGGCTCGGTTCCGAAGAGGGCGCCCTCTCCCTCCCCCCCCCCCCCCCAGTGTTGTGTCCTGTGTGCGCTTTCCCTTCTGGGTCTCCTCGTCCTTTCCCTCCTCCTCCTCTCTTTACAGTAAGTTTTATTATTTTTAAAATCAACATGTGTGTGTACATGTGTGTATGTGTGTGTGTACATTAGTGCAGGGTCTGAGGAGTCCAGAAGGGGGTGTCAGATCCCCTGGAGCTGGAGTTACAGGTGCTCGTGTGCCACCAGGTGTAGGTGCTGGGAACCAAACTCAGGTCCTCTACAAGAGCAGCCAGACCCCCCCACACCTTTTGTTCCAGGCAGGGTCCACGTGGCCCAGGCTGGCTGTCCTTCAGCTCTGCTTATACCTGAGGATAGCCCTGGACTACAGACCCTTCTCCCTCTACCTTCAAAGCACTGGGCCTCTGGGGATGGAGTTAGGCAGTCAGCCTGCGAGCCTGGCCCCAGCCTCTCTCTCCCCTGGGGTCTCTCGTCACCCATTCGGCACCCACTGCTTCACCTTCAGCAGTGATTCTAGGTGCGCCCACGCAGGTGCGCTGTGACTCCACGCTGCGCTGCAAATTCTGTGGATCTCGGACATGTGCATGCCTTGACCAGGCTTCCCTGGGGTTCTGTGGCTCCTTGGGGTTTGCACACTCACCTGGACAGGCCTCCTGTTGCCCTTGTCCTTGGTGCTGCCGGGTTGGAGGCTTGGTCACTACGTTGGCATGAGCACTGGACGCAGGGTTTTGGTGCTGGGTTGTGTTTTGCTCCTGGTGTTGATCTGACTTTAGTGTTTTGTCCACACTGTGCTTAAGGTGGGGGAATTTGAAGCGTTTCTAGGTAAGAAAGTCAAGGATGAAGTTTTAAGGTGAACAAGTGCTTTAGCACTTGTCACCAAGCCTACCAGCCTGAGGAAGGGGCAGGAGCAAGCCCGGGACTGTTTACAGAGCTGCCTTCTCCAGTTCCTTCCGTGACTAATTCAACTGACGGGGCCGAGCTTCCTGGAAATCAACTCAGAACAGGAAGTGCCCCTGCGGAGTGGAGCCGCAGGTGCCAGATACGATTCTCCGAATTCCACACGCGCTGAGGAAGTGCCCGCTGGCTTCTCACAGCTCAACCGGATGCCCAAATTCCTGCTCTCCTGATAAGACCTCTTCCCTGACATGAAGCCGCGGACGGGGCGCCCTGTGTTTCCGGCGGGGCCAGACCCCCTGGACGCCGCCCACCTCATGAAATTCCTAAGTGAGGCCCTGGAGGGGCCAGCAGAGCCTCGGGCCGCAGGCTGTGTTGGGCGCCTCTGGGAAGAGCTGGTGTCAGCCCTGGCGGAAGGCCTGCCGGCAGAAGCCCCTCCTCCAGGGTGGAAGAGCGGTCGGTGGGCTAACGAGACCCTCTCTTCTCTGCCTCATCACCCTACAGTTGTGATGCTTTTATTAGCATATGTTAATCACGCATAATAATGGTTCATCATAACCTTTTCCATGTAGTGTATTTAAGCCGTAGGTCACACCCACCCAGACCCCTTCCTTGTCTCAGCCTGCCCTCTCCTTGCTTCTCTGTTTTTGTGTGAATGCTGCCCAGGACTCTTGCGCGGTAGCTACACCAAGGAAAAGGGCTCTCCTGCGCCCCGTGACCGTTTACCGCCAGGGCGAAGCGGGCACCTCGAGTTCCCCGGTTCCACAGCAGGGTGTCGGCTTAGGGAGACCCGCTTGGTGGGGAAACACCGCACAGCGACCTCTAGCGTCGAGCCCGAGCCACGCAGCAGGCCCGGGCCGCAGCGCCCAGCCGCCGAGCTGCGCCTCAGCCAGGCGGATTCCTCCGTAGCCGCTTTCCGGGTGCTTTCACCACAAACGCCGCCCAGCGTGCGTTTAAACGTAGGTTTTAGGCAGCAGCGACCAGGACCTTCTGAACTGGAGCGGCTGAGAAACAATCCTCCGCACCGGTCCGGGCTGTGCTTGCTAGCCAGCCCTCACCTGGCGGGGCCCCGTGGCTGCCAGGCGGTCCCCGGGGTGAGGCGCAGCCCACCTCTGCGGTCCCCCAGTCGATGGTAAATTTAACTGCAGAACCTGTGGAAGCGGGGATGCCTTCACACTCCATCCTAAAAAAGGTTCCTCAAAACCTAGCCCAGTAAAGTTTTACAGCAGGGTCTGGGGAGTTGGCTCAGTAGTTAAGGGCACTTGGCTGCTCTTGCGGAGGGCCTGGGTTGGGTTCCCAGCGCGCATATGCACTCCGTGAGCAAAGGGCATATAAAAAAACAACAATAAAAAAACCAAACCAAACTAAAACAAAACAAAAAGCCAAGCAACCAACCAACCAACAACAACAAAACTCCAGGGCTGGTAGATGGCTTATCCGTTATGAGCACGGCTGCTCCGGCCGAGGACCCGCCTTCTCGTTCCCATGTCGCTAGCAGCGGGCCTCAGCCTTCCTGCGCTGCGACCTTTAATAGTTCCCTCATGTTACAGTGACCCCAGCCATAAAATTACTTGCTGCTTCATAGCTGTAATTTTGCTACTGTCGAAAACCGTAACTTAAACTTCTGTTTTCTGACGGTCTTAGGCGACCCCCGTGAGGTTAGTCAGTGACCCCAAGAGGTCGTGGCCCACAGGTTGAGAACTGCTGGTCTACATGGGGCTCCCGGGTCTCTGAACGCTAGTTCCAGGGGGTCTGGTGCCCCCTTCTGGCCTCCCTGGGGACTGCATGAATGTGGTGAATAGACATGCGGCGAAAAGACCACACAACAATAATAAACACTTCCACTAACCCCCCAGCCGGAGGGGCTGGAGAGCTGGCGCTGCGGTGGACAGCAGCGCTCTCGCAGAGGAGCCAGGGGCAGTTCCCCGCCCCCCGATGGGTGGCTTATCTCAGCCTGTTAGGTCCAACCTCAGGGCATCCGACGACAGTCTCCTCCGGCTTCTGCAGGCACCTGCATGCCCTGGGCGCGCTTTCACACACACTCACGTGCAAATAAAAACAACCTTAAAAGAAAGCCAGAGCCGTCATATTTCAACAGTAGCAGAAGTGATGAAAATATATATTCCAGCCTCAGAAGGTCTTCATTCTAGGATCCAAACGTTTTAAGACTCACGAAAGCAGGAGACCCCAGTGTACCGGGGCACCATATGTTCTGCCTTGTCCTCAGGTGCAGAGCATCTCGGATGGGGGTGACATGTGCAGCTCCTGGCTGGAATCTGAATCTGGGGTCTTCAACAAGCAGACACGGGTGTCAGGCTGTTTGGTGACCTGATCTTGCTTAAACGGGTTCCTTTTCCGGGTGGATCCCTCTCCCTCCTTCCATCCCCCATTTTCTCTTCATGTCATTATGTAAGACGCTCAAATATAAATATTTGACACCCACATGCACCCATTCACTTGTGCCACACTGGCTGTTGAGAATGTTTGTCAGTGGAGAAACTGGAAAGAACAAACACCCCTCCACCACAAGAGGGCGGTAGACACCACCACGGAGCGGGCTTGGGCTGGGACCAGGGAGACTGGACCACCTTTCCTCCTTGGGAGATAAGAAGGGGAAATGACACAGTCATCCTTGGGGACTTGCCAAGATCGCACTGTTGGCCAGGGTCTGTTATCCTCAAAGGTTAACTTGCCCTCAGACAGCTGGAGCCATGAAGTTCCTTTTCAGGGCTGCCCTTGCCGGGTGACTCAATTCTAACCACGCGCAAGCATCTCCTCAGGAGAAAACACGGTCCGGGGCAGAGAATGAAGATTAGAAGAGGCAGTTCAGGCAACTAAGGCCATTCTAAAGCATGCACGGCACGGTGGTTCTGTCTCAGTTTTGAGACAGGGTCTCATGTAACCCAGGCAGGCCTTGAACTCATCATGTAAACCAGCCTGACTTTGAGCACCTGATCCTCCTGCCTCCACCGGGATTGCAGGTACATGCCCTCATGCATGCACGGTTTATGACGTCCTGGGGATGGAGCAGATGGGGATTCTCTCAGGGTTCAGTGATGACTTGGATGTGTCCGTGATAGCACGAGGGCCTCTTCTAGGCCCTGAGCTGCTGTTGGACCAGGCTGAGAGCCACAGCTATGGCCCTGCACCCCCACAGAGCCCAGTGGCTGAGACCTCAAGCTGGGTCACAGTGATAGCCGTGCCCAGCAGTCACCCTTGCTCTCCCCTCACTCCCTATCTCAGCTCCGCTGGGCATGGCTGGGTCTCTTCCTGTGCCACACTCGCTTCTGGGATGTTTGGGTTTGCTGTGGTCCGTCCACCTCCATGGCTCAGGGTTACGCTGGCTCAGCCGCAAGGTGCCCTGGACCTCTAGCCTGCACAAGGCCTCGGGCCTGGCCTGCTGCTGAGGACCCTAAATTGGTCCACAGTGTCGGTTCTTCTGGCAACCCATCAGCACCGACACTATTTCCCAGTAACCTACAGCACTCTTCCCGTGATCTTTGCGCTACAGACCTAGCTCCTGTTTCTTTCTTTCCCACATGATTTTCCTCAGAGATAACCCCACAGGAAGACCTGTGTCTGCAAGAGCGCACATCCTGCCTAAGCATGGTGGTGCACACCTGTAATCTCAGCAGACCCTGTCCTTTCATTTGTCTGTTGTTTGCTTTTTAAAGCAAGAGGCAGGGCTGGAGGGCGGCTCTGAGAATAAGACATGTGTTGCTCTTGCAGAGAACCCGCCTAGAGCAGCTCACAGCTGCCTGTAATCCCAGCTCCAGCAAATTCAACGGCCTTTTCTGGTCCCTGTGGGCACCTGCACATACACGCCACATACTCAGAGAAGTGTGCATGTGCACAGAAATAAAAACAAATCTTTTAATAACAAAGGTATACTTTATTTAATATTTAAATGGGTTCAGCCTTTCATTGAAAGGGGCTGGAGAGATGGCTCAGAGGTCAAGGACCTCTCAGAGGTCAAGGCTGCTCTTCCAGAGGTCCTGAGTTCAATTCCCAGCACCCACATGGAGGCTCACAACTATCTAGAGTGAGATCTGGTGCCTTCTTCTGGCATGCAGGCATAACACAGTATGTGTAATAAAGAAATGTCTTTTTTTTTTTTAAAGAATTCATTGAAAATGCCAAACTCAGGTCATAATCAAATTCAAATCAGGACCTGCAATTATTATGATTTTTAAAATTTACTCTTTGTATGTCTGAGTGTGTGTATGTGTGTGCTCCTGCATGAGTTTAAGTGCACATGTGTGTGCGAGAGCCTGTGGAGTCCAGAAGAGGGCACAGGGTCTTATGGAGCTGTGGTTTAGGAGGCTGTGAGCTGCTGTGTAGGGGCTGGCAACTGATCCTGGGCCCTCGGCCAGAGCAGTAAGCGTTCCTAACCACTGAGCCATCTCTCCAGCCTTGTCACTACTGTCTTGAGAATAGTTAGTGTGTCTAACATAAGTAACACCTACCTTCATTTCAAGATTTGTTTATTTGTTTGAGACAAGGTCCTCAGGCTGGCTCCTGCAGATGATGGTGAGCTTGGCACAGACAGAGCAGGCCGGAAGAGAGGGTGCAGCCATCTTCCGGCACAAGCCAGGATGCCAACCTTGCTACGGAGTGAGCAAGAGCCATGACTCACCAGTGACACATCGGAGGCTGAGTCCAGCCTGAGTGCAGAACAGTCTGAGACCTGGGCAGGCGGGCAGCAGGGCCGTCCTGGAGCTGCTACATCAAGGAGGAAGTTGTTCTGAGTGAAAATGTGTGTGGCTGGAAACAGCCCCGGTGGGAGAGAGGCGCAGAGTCGGAAACGCCAGGCATGAAGTGACCGGCTGCAAGGTGAACAGACCCTGCCTGCTTGGGGGTCACTCCCCCCTTGGCCCAGAGGAGAAGCTGGTGCAGGGCCTTTGCGACCTTCCCCCTTCTCCTCCCCCCTCCCCCACAGCGCTTCCTGATGGTCCCCAGAGTCTTAGCACATTAAGGCAAGAGCCAGGGCAAGGCTCCTTCACCTCTTCCACGGACACACACTACGCCTGGGGAGCAGCGGCTGCTCCTGTAGGGAGATCACATTTCCCTTTGAGCCCGACCCTCAGCTTTACAAAGCCTACATCTAAGCGGCATTATTTCCTTCAATTCTGGGTCTGGGAATTGAACTCAGTTTCCCTTTGCTGGGCAAGCTATACCACAGAGTTACATCAGAGCCCCCGAAGTAAGTGGCTTCATTTTAAGATAATGATCACTGACCCCAAGTTCACTTTTAATTTGCTTTCAATTCTAGGTGTGTGTGCATATGTGTGAGTGTGTGTATTGATATATGTAGCCACATTAGAAATGGAACCTAGGGCCTTATGTACACACACACACATACAAATGCTCCCATGCATACACATGCACATATGCAAACACACAGAGGTACACATGCACACACTCACACACACACATTCACACAGCCATGCATGCACATATGTATTGGGAAGAGACACTAATCTAGTGCAGGCTGGCCTTGAACTTCTGATCTTCCTGCCTTCACCTCCTGGGGTTGGGCTCACAGGCCTGCACCACCACACTCCGTCTGTGGAGCTGGGGGAACCCAGGACTTCACGAATGACAGGTGTGAATTCCACCAACAGAGCCTGTGCCCCAGGCCCAGGAGAGCTTTACCATGCTCGCTGCTGCAGAGCTGCGAGTAGCTCCCTTTGATGCCAGCTCCCTCTGCTTGAAGTTCTGCTCAGCCTCCTGGTCACACACACCTCCTGGTCCACACGTCCTGGTGGGGTTCCTCTGCATGCCATACTGTAAGGAGTCCCGTGGGTGAAAGGCTGCTTCCACGCACCCCGGGTGGAAAGGCCCCTCCAGTGATGTAACTCCATGTTGGAACTTCCTGAGAATGGTGTGAAACTGCCGGACAGTTTTTATAACTTTGTCATACCCACGAAATTCCATCCGGTGTCGTTGGCAGTGAAGAGTGGACAACACACAGAGAGAAGGGAACACCAGGTCCCCACAAGGACGGCCTGGCTTGTGCCTGCCTTTGCAAGTTACTTTCTGACACCCCCAAAGCCCTCCCAAAGCAACATGATAGTCTGTGAGACATGTCAGGCTGTACTGACCGCAGACTGGCAGAGCGTCAGGAGGCGAGAGATGATGCTCTCTGCTCAGAGCCACGATTCTGCCGCCCAAAGCCTCCATTCCACCCGCTGCCAACTGTCCATCTCTGAGCTGAGACTCCGGGAGGTGGTTCGGCTCTGGTAACTGGAGAAGGAGGGGAAAGCCGTCCTGGTCAGCCACTTGAACTGCTTCCCACGCCAGTGACATGAGTCTTCGGGCGACACCCACCCGCAGCATTATACTCTTTCAGAAAAAGTTGTTTACATTTCATTTACTTATATTTATTATGTTCCTGCATGTATATCTGTGTACCCATACCTGTCTGTGTGTGGAGGCCAGAAAAGGATGTCAGGTCCCTCGGAACTGGACTTATGGATGGTTGTGATGCCGTGTGTGCTGAGAACCAAACCCTTGTCCTCTGTCAGAGCTTCGTGAGCTTCTAACCACAGGCACTGCGCCACGCCCGTGTGTGAGTGCCCACAGAGGCACAATGCCCATGTTAAGAGTGTACCCGGCTCCGTGGAGCTGAGGTTACAGGAAGGTCTGAGCCATCCAGTGTCGTTGGGGACTGAACTCGCATCCTCTGCAGTCTAGGTTCTTAATCACCGAACGGTATCTGCAGACCCTTTGATTTTTATCTCAAGGCAGGATTGCCCTCTGTCGCCCTCTGTCACCCAGGCTGACCTTGAAATTTTGGCCTGCACACCTGGCTGGTCACTGTTGTTAATGGAGTGAGTCTCTAAAGGGATCAGATAAAGTGGGGGAGGGGCACCAAGGGGGAAGTAGCCTGGGCTGCCCTGGAGGCAGCTGTAAATGGTCTGAGAGCTGACCCACAGTCCAGTTCCCAGGCCGTGTAATACCCAGCCCCAACAGAAGTAAAGGGTGGCCATCTAAAATGCTCATGGATGGGGTTGGAGAGATGGCTCAGTGGTTGAGAGCACTGGCTGCTCTTCCAGAGGACTCAGGTTCAACTCCCAGCACCCACATGGTGGCTCACAACCATCTAACTCCAGTTCCAGGGGATCTGATGCCCTCTTCTGACCTCCTCAGGTACCAGCCATATACATGGTATACATACATACAGGCAAAACATTGATGTACATAAAATAAAATCTTAAATAAAGGGTTTAAAATAAATTAAGATAAAATAAAATGCTTAGAAAGGCAGGTGTGGTGGCACACATCTTTAATTCCAGTACTCAGAAGGCAGAGGCAGGCAGATCCCTGTGAGTTCGAGGCCAACCTGGTCTGCAAAGCCAGGACTACACAGGAAGACCCTGTCTCAAAAAGCCAAAATAAGTAAGTAAGTAAGATGCTCACAGAGCTGTGGCTGGGGATTCAGACAGGTCTGAACTTGCTGTGTTCCACAGTGCAGCTGGGCTGCTACCCAAACTCAATAAAAGGGAGAAAGCGAGCTGAGCCATCCATCTCTCTCTGCTTCCTGACTGTGTGGACCAGCCGCCTCACGCTCCCGCTGCTTGCTGACTGTGGGTGTGTGACCAGCCGCCTCACGCTCCCGCTGCTTGCTGACTGTGGGTGTGTGACCAGCCGCCTCACGCTCCCGCTGCTTGCTGACTGTGGGTGTGTGACCAGCCGCCTCACGCTCCCGCTGCTTGCTGACTGTGGGTGTGTGACCAGCCGCCTCACGCTCCCGCAGCCTGCTCATTGTAGACACAGTGTGACCGGCCGCCTCACACACCTGCCACCACGCCTTCTCCTCCATGAAGGACTGAGCATTTACGCCACCAGCTAAAGTAAACTGCTCCTTTCTTAAGTTACTTTGGTCGGGCATTTTACCACAGCAATAGGAAGACTAACCGATAACCCTTGAGCTGTGCACGAACCCAGAGTGCCACAGTCAAGGCTGAAGGAACTGAGGTTTAAAAGAAACTTCTGCCTGGGTCCAAGGATAACCTTTAAATGGCACGTGCATGGGCCACACCCAAAGGAGATGAGGACAGAGTCTAACAGCTGGCATAGAAACTCTTACCACAAACGACAAGATGGGACTCTATGAATCTACTCAGCTAGTTCCAGAGAGCTCTGGGAAGACAGAGTCCACATCAAAAGACACACTAGAACCAGGAAATGTGAGCCACTCCCAAGGAAAACAAGACGGACAGAGACTGACGGCAGCTGCCCTAGATGCTGGAACAAAGGCTTTAGCACTCTGCTAGCAGAAAGCTCCTGGCTCTTCACAGAAAACAGAAATCATGAAAAGGAATGGAAGCTTCAACTAAAAAAATCAGTATCTGAAACATCGTGAGAGAAATGAGGAAAAACACAGGGGAAAAAAACCCTGGGATCAAAATTAAAGTACTCCATTTGAAAAGTAGGTCAGAAGCTACCAAAACATACTAAGCAAACCTTAAGAGCTCTTTGGGGTAGCACAGAAAGATCTAGACATCCCTGCTACTAGAGTTTCAGAAATAAAGAGAAAGACACTGTGTTCATCTAGGACAAACCAGGAATAAAAAAGAATAATAGCTGATCCAACAAAGGACCTACAAAATGTGCTTAGGAATCACTAAGTTACACAAAGTAGAGTTTAGATAAAGTATTTCCCAGTTCCATCCTTAGGGAGAGCACAGTCCTGCCAGCCAGGCAGGACAGCCCTGGTTGGCAGCTGCCTGGGACAGCAGTCCTGGTCCCTCCAGAGATAATACGACAAGATTTTGACATTGTAAATCTCCCCATTTGTCCAAACAATCAACCTTGGGATTTCTGTCTCTGTGAAATACGTTTAGTTGCTCAAAGTATAAGCTGGGGCTGTGGAACTCCATAAGCTGATGGGGTTTCTCTCTGGGGCTGGTTCCCATTTTGCAGTAGCCAGAGCCAACCTTGTGCTATCATTAAAGAGTTTTCCTTATTAATCTCTAAGTGATTTCTCACTGGGGAGGCACAGTCATTCCCTAAGAGTAGAAAAGTATATGAAGGCATAACGGCTGATTGTTTCCTGTCCTAGTTAGGGTTACTACTGCTGTGATGAAACACCATGACCAAGGCAACTTGGAAGGACACGGTTTATTTCAGCTTACACTTCCAGGTCATGGTCCATCACTAAGGACAGGAACTCAAGCAGGGCAGGGACCTGGAGGCAGGAGCTGAGGTGGAGGCCATGGAGGGGTGCTGCTTACTGGCTTGCTCCTCGTGGCTTGCTCAGCCTGCTTTCTTATAGAACCCAGGACCACCAGCCCAGGGGCAGCACCACTGAATGGGCTGGGCCCTCCCCATCAAAATGCCATACAGCTGGATCTTATGGAGGCGTTTTCTCAACTGGGGTTCCTTTCTTTCAGATGACTCTAGAAGGTTCACACAATGTCATTTTGGATACATGAGAATTTGTTTGCAGGACAGTAAGGATCTTGGGGTATGGAGGGCAAGCAATTAACACTTGAATACATGGTAGCTCCAGACCAACCCCAACACAGCTCAGCTGAGTGTGCCACACTCACCAGCTCTATTATATAGACAATGTAGGAAACCAAGCTTGAGCCAGTGAGATGGCTCAGTGGGTAAAGGCACTTGCCACCCAGCCTCAAAAGCCCAAGGATCCAAGTTCAACCCCCAGACCCATGTAAAGGTGGAAGGTGAGAAGTGAGTCTACAAAGTTGTCCTCTGACCTCCACACATGAGCTGTGGCACACCCACTCATCACACACCCATATACACACAGTGGTAATAAATAAGAATTAAAAATAAATAAACCAATGGTATGGGTAAATTAACTAAGGCACTAAAAAGCATTCAGATGATCCAAGACAGTGTGTGGGGGGGTAATTGTTGTGGAATTAATATTAGACTCTAGGTGTGTCAAGTTGACAGTTTTAGTGGTAACCATACCTGGCTTAGGCCCCGTGGGAGGAAAGAACTGGCCCCTCCCACGAGTTGTCCTTGAACCACACTGGCCCTGTGGCACGTCCATGGCACTCTCCCCTGGCATAGACTGTCTGACTGCTGTCCGGCCCACAGCTGAGCCTCTCTCCTATGGATGGCCCTCGCTCACCCAGCTCAAGCCCAGGTCCAATAAGCTCTTTTGACATTTCCCAGCTAAGACTAATCCCCTACCCAGATCCCATGATGCACAGCTTTGTGAAGGAGGTAGAATCTCCACTTCCGTTGGTTGTAGGGTTGTTCCTAGTGATTTTTGCTGAAGGACTTAATAAGGTATAAGAGAAATGAGATGAGCAGGACCGTGGTCAATAGAAGCTTGAAGGCATGCCTTAGTTAGCTTCAGCATGCTGCTGGATTCTTGTCCTGAGCAACCCTCAGGAACCATAGAGATGGTGTTGGCAATGAAAGCTTCCTTCCTACCTGTGGCTAGCTGGTTTTCTGTCAACTTGACACACACTGAAGTCATCAGAGAGGAAGGAGCCTCAGCTGAGGAAAGCCTCCTAAGCTCAGGCTGTACACAGGCCTATGGTGCTTTTATTTTATTTTTTATCCAGACATGGTCTCACTACGTAGCTCCAGTTGTCCTGGAATTTGTCACACAGACCAGGCTGGCCTTGAACTTACAGATATCTGCCTGCCTCTGCCTTCCATGTGGTAGAACTAGAAGTTTGTACAAACTAGAAATTTGTACCAGGCTGGAGGACATTTTCTTAATTAGTGATTGATGAGGGAGGACCCAGCCCATTGTGGGTGCTGCCATCCTTGGGTTGATAGTCCTGGGTTCTATAAGAAAGCATGGTAAGCAAGCCATGGGGAGTAAGCCAGTAAGCAGCATCCCTCTATGGCCTCTGTATCAGCTCCTGCTTTTAGGTTCCGGCCCTGCTTGAGTTCCTGCTCCCATTGCTTTTGATGATGGACTGTTATATGGAAGTGCCTATGGTCACGGTGTTTCATATCTGCAATAGTAACCCTGACTAAGCACAACCCAAGGGACAGGAGCATTCCCACAGATAGTCAGGTAGGGCAGCGAGCCAGGGCTCTGGTGTGCTGGGCAGGATCTGTTGTTTTGATCATGGTGAGATTTGAAATAAAATACAGAATTTTCAGGCAGAGGAAACGGCTGGGTTGACAAAGTGTTTGACCTGTAGACATGAGGACCAGCGCTTCATTCCCAGAAGCCACATTAAAAACCCAGCCCCGGCACACACACCCATAGCCCTGGCGCTGGGAGGCAGAAATGAGAAGGTCCGAGGCTTGTTGGCCAGCTAGCATAGCTGCCCTAGGTGCATTCTGTGGCCATGAGAGAGCACTCTGATCAAAAGCAGCCTGGGGAAGGAAGGGTTTGGCTTACAGTTTCAGAGGGATAGAGTCCATCACGCTAGAGGAAGGCCTGGCAGCGGGAGCGTGAGGCAGCCTCATAGTCAGGAAGCAGAGAGCTCACACTTCATCCACACCTACGAAGCAGAGTGAGGGAAGAGGGAGTGAGACAAGGGTAGACAAGCTCAAAGCCCACTCCCAGTGGCTCGCGTCCTTCAGCAAGGCTCCACCACCTAATGGTGACATAACCTTTCCAGACAGTGCCACCTGGTGGGAGACAGTGCTTAAACACGTGGACCTGTGAGGAACGTGTTTCCTAACGTCAGCCTAGCCGCTGAGTTCCAGGTTCGGTGAGAGACCCCAGCTCGGACAGCACAAAAGTTGTCCTCTGGATCACGGCACTACTGAAGCAGGGTGCTCTGGCGGCCGGGCCTCCTAACCAACGCATCTGTTTGCTCATAGCTCTGGAGGCTGAAGTCTGAGGTTAGTCCTTCTAAAGTTTCTGTGGCTTGAAGGCCGGGTCTTCCCCAGGGCTCCCACAATGGTCCCTTTGCCTCTTGCTTCCTGAAAGGACACTTGTCCATCTTAGTTCACAGTCCACCTAAAAGGCCTCACTTTGGCCTAATCACCTCTTCAAAGACTCAGTCTGCAAATAAAGTCTCATTCTGAGATTATGGGCTTTAGTGTTAACATCTGGGCTTTAGATAATACATTTCCAACAGGGCTGGAGAGAGGGCTCAGGGGGTAAAGCAGATGCCATGCAAACATGAGGATCTGAGTGCAAATCCTCTCCAGCACCCATGTAAAAGCCAGGCAAGGTGGCACACATCTGTAACCAGCATTGAGTGCAGGAGACACGTTGGAGTTCAGTGGCTGAGAGTCTAGCCAAAGCTGTGAGCGCTAGGTTCAGTGAGAGACTGCTGCAAAAACCAGGTGCAGAGCAACTGAGGAACATGCCCAACATTGGCCTCTGTCCTCCATATGCATGCAAACACATGGGTACACACACACCCATATGGATGTACACACACACACACACACACACGCAATCATGAGGAAAATCAAGCAGGTGGCTGGTCCTTAGCACTCCTCAGAGTACTCATCTGTGGTACGGCTGTGCCGTGACTTTTCATTTCTACACCTGGCTCTTGGTACCCTTTAAAATCAATAACAGGACAATGCACTGGCAGGCTGTACCGACAGCAGCGAGGTGACATTTGAGTCACTGGGTGCTGTGATGAATCAAATCAATAACTAGAGCGGATGTTTACTGTACGTCACCCTTCCTGTCCCCATCACTCAGGTGTGACACATCAATTGCTGGATTACACCCAGCCTCGGAACACTGTTCCTTTGGCAGCTTTGTGAGGTGGCCTCACGGGTCACAAGGATAGCTATAGATCCCTCTCCTGGAAGAATGCTGCCCCGAATGGAGGCATCAGCCTGCGTCACTGCCTGAATCATCCCACGGCGGCAGTGTTCTAGGGGCTTGGGCTGGTGTCTATAGCAACCTTAGCACACAGCGAGTGGGTGAGGCTCTGTGCAATCCGGCTCTGACTGTGGCCATCTGCTCCCGTGAGCTCGCCTGTTCATGACGGGATGGGCAGAGCCACCTGGTCTAACAGCAGAAGTTGCTCCAGAGTCTGGGTGCTCTGCAGTGGAGGGGCCCTAAGCCCAGGGCCTACCTTTAAAAGCGATCAGCACACACCTTCCCCCTTCCAATATGGTGGTCAAGGTCACGCAAGACAGTTCTGTCCTGCCTGAGCCAGCCTCTGCCACTTGAGAGGAAGGGGCATCACCACAGTGCTGCACTTCCTTCCTAGGCTCTGGAGGCACGGTATGCCTGTTGTCGTCTGTTCCTCCTTCCAGAAGAGCATACTGTAGCTTGAGGGGCCTTACACAGGCAAGACTTCTCTGTCTTGGAGGCTGGATAATGGACTTCTTTAACTGTTTTCACGTGCAGAGAATCCTCAGTGCTCTCTCCCTTAAAAGGGCACCAATCACACTCTGAGAGCCCTCCCCTCCTGATCTGACCTCTGTTTTTCTCCTGTGACCCCATCACACTGGGGATTAGAGTTTCAACAGACACATGTGTAGGGTGTGCTCAGGGCTTGGGACTCCTGCACAGCCATGCCAAAAGTGCTCAGCTTAGAGAGAAAGCTTGAACATGGTCCAGGCTGTCTGCTTCACTCCAACATGATGGGGACATGGCCATCCTGACTGGGTTGGGGAAGAAAGGCTGGGGCTCCAGGGTTGACTGTGGAGCTGGGTGTCCCCTGAGGACACCTGGTTCCTTTATGTCTGTGCCTGCCTGACACCCAGAACTGAGCCCTGTGTGACAGCTCAGTAAAAAGCGGTGGGAAACCGGAGGGGACAGAAGGGAGGCTACTGGGGAGAGGAATAATGAGAACAAGGCATAACAATACATCTGTATGAAGATGTCATGGTGAAACATTATTTTGTATACTAACCTAAAAGTTCATTTAAAAAAAAACTTTTATAAAGAGATATGTGGGGCTAGAAAGATGGCCCAGCAGTTAAGAACACTGGCTGCTCACCCAGAGGGCCAGGGTTCAGTTCCCAGCACCCATCTGGCAGCTCATAATCCTGGGGGGCGGTATGATGGCCTCTTCCGGCCTCTAGAAGTACCAGCAGGCTCATGGCACATGCATACACACACACACACACACACACACACAGTTACAGCCATCCTCCTCCCAAAGCACAGGGCAGATCACAGCTTCCTAAGTTACGTTTCTGAACGGCCCCCTCCCCATAAGCAACTACAGTGCATGTTACCCTGTCCACCTGTTTGAAAGCGGATGTGAACACACTTTTGGGGGGTGCCAACCTGGAGGTCAGAACACCAGCGCACACTTCTGAGGCTTCCCTGGGAGATCTGTGAATTCCCTTATGGCCGTGGAAAGCACTGTGCAGGAAAATGCTGTGCAGATGGGTTGTCTCATGCTGCCAGCTTGTACACGACGTCTAGTATCATGTAAAACCTTGGTGTCGTGACTTCTGGGTTGCGGTGACCCATGCCCAATCGAAGCAGCGTGAAGGACGGCTCGCTTTGCTTGTGCTTTAAGAGGGTTTAGAACATGACAGAGGGATGCCAGCAGAGCAGCTGGGTCCACCTCTGAGAGGAAACCGAGGCTAGAAGGTCATCCATGTGTGCTCCACATCCAGCTAACCCTCTCTGGGGCACGCAGACACCCAGTGGCCTCCATGACAAAAAGGCAGTCGCCTGGCCTTCCCCTGAGTTGGCTCTGGCTGCTGTCACAAAGCTCTTCAGACTTCGTGGTTGAAGTGACAGAGGTGATTCCCAGGGGTCTAGAGTCTGGAAGGGCGAGACCATGAGGAGTCACTTCCACAGAGGTGCTGGACGCTGGGCTGTGAGAAGAGACCTGGGAAGGGGGTCTGTGGGAGAGGAGAGGCGGTCAGCTTGGAGGTGGGGCCGCTGTGACAGCGCCCCAGTCCTCAGTCCTTTTCCTGTGGTGCTTGATGCTCTTCCTATTAAGAGATGGGACCCTGATGGGGACTGACTTTGACCCCACCAAGCTACATGCTGAAGTCCAACCCCCAGCACCCCAGAAGGTAACTGGCTTAAGGCAACAGAAGGGACTAAATAAAAACTGAGGTCATTATGGTGGATGGGCCCTACTCTAGTCTGATTGGCATCCTAGAAGAGACAAGAGGGGGTGTTGGGAAGATGGCTTGGTAAAGTACTTGCTAGGCAAGCACGAGAATGCCTTTGACTCCCCAGAACCATTGGAAAAGCCAATGGTGTCAGCATGTGCATCCGATCCCAGAACTGGGGAGGTGGACACAGGTGGATCTCTGGGCCTCACTGGTCATCCAACCTAGTTAAATTGGTGAGCCTCAAAACAACATGGCTGGCTCCTCTAAGGAATGGCCCCAGAGGTTGGGCACTGGTCTCCACACAAGCATGCACATATTCTTGTACAGAAGAGAACAGGACAGGGACAGTCAGGACAACTACTGCACACACCAGGAGCGTAGACAGAGTAGCCAGCATGCCTGTTACCTGAAATACACACTGACAATGACTATTGCTTAGTTGTTACACACTAAAAGTCCCCTTTGTGTGCCAGTAACCTTTGATTTTGTTTTGTGACAGGGTCTTGCCTGTAGCTGGCCTCAAGCTTGAGGTTCTCCTGCCACCATCTCCCATGCATTGTGATTGCAGGTGTGCACCATCGCCCCTGCATCCCTGTGTTTTAAGAAAGAATGTTGCAGCTAGCTGAAGATATGACCCCCCCCTTCAGGTGTTTGCTTCATGGGTGTCCCAGCATAAACGTGAAGTCACAGTCTTGGAGTGTAGTTCAAACTCTCTCTGGGCAAATTCGAACAAACATCTGCTCCCACCAACCACGGGCAAAAGCTGTGATTCCACAGATGCTCAATCTGATAACTTAATGAATTTAGTGGGCTTATGAAGCATGGGTGAGGGGTGGCAGGCAGGAGCGCCGATCACCCCCAAATCAGCTGCATTCTGGTTTCGATGGAGCCCTCCCTTCAATTAACCCTCCACCCTCCAGTGGCCTGAGAGCACAGACAGCTGGCAGTGAGGCACAGGAGAGGGGGGTTGGAATCCCAGGTGAGTCTCATGACCTTGGCCAGCCTCCCTTCTGTGAGGCCTAACCTTGAGGGACCGGGTCTCTGAGGAAGATGGCTGCTCTGCTCAGAGGGCAGCACCTACAATAGTGCTTTACACACCTTCACACACCAACTGTGGGGGCTGAAAGCTCAGAGCATTTCTGGGACAAGGTGACATTGTCATTGACAGCCTGTTGAAGAATGATGCTAATTTTCATTGATGCCTAGGCCTTCCACCCTAACTTAATTAGGCCAGGCAGTAAAACCTTCACTAATAACTGTCAGGAGGACCCCTGAGTCACCAGGGAATGACAAAGCTTGGCCAGCAACCAGCCTCTGGGGAGAGGAAAAGTGTGACTTCACTGCTGCCTCCCTCTACAACTGTCCTCAAGGGTCACCAAAGACCCCTAGATTGGCCAGCCCACTCCCCACCTGTTGGCAGTGGCAGAACATGACTGACACGTGTATGTACACAAACTGCACATATGCAAATATCCCATCACAGATTTTTAGTTTTTGAGCAGGATTTCTCTGTGTCGCCCTGACTGTCCTAGAACTTGCTCTGTAGACTAGGCTGGCCTCAAACTCAGAGATCTACCTGCTGCTGCCTCCTGAGTGCTAGGATTAAAGGCGTGTACCACCTGGCCCCAGCACAGACAATAGATGTACAGACCTTGAACCCTCTGCCTCCATCGCCCATATGTTGGGATTACTGGCCAACCCTGCCAGCCCTGGCTTATGCAGTGCTGAAGACTGAGGGCTTCATACAAGCACCCCACCAACTGAGCGGCATCTGAGCCTATAGCAGAGCATTTTAGGAAAAGAAAGCAATCTCTTTACCCGAAGGCAACTACTTCCAGCTTCATAATAATCCATACCAACACATACAGCATGTTTTGGGTTGACTCCCTTTTATTTCCATTTTCCTGTAGTTATTGCTTACGATCTACTAACTTAGACTCAGCTGGGGTTTGTAGGTTTAAAATTGGGTACCTGTATACTAAATGCAGACTTGTGGATGTAGCATAGACTGGCAATAAATTCAGGGTCCTCCTGCCTGTGGCATGTTGGACTACAGTTGTCTGCTGCCTCATACCCACACTCCTGCTCTCTCCCTCGCTCTGTCTCTCTCTCAAAAGAAAGCAAAGTTTTAAGCCAAGAACTGAGGTGATGTGAGTTAGCTGCTAGCAGCAGCCCTTTTCTGGGCTGAGCTGAGTCTAGTGAAGCCCCTGCCCAGGCAAGTGTGGGGATGTTCTTCAGTCCTCCTTGAATAGCATCAGCCAGCGCTAGGGAAATGTCGAGGGCCCGTGATTTTACATGCAGCCAAGCTCACACGGTGGACATAAGCCTTGAGCAATGCTCGCTGTGTCTCTGCTATTTCAAACTGGTTTAATACAACATGACAACTCATCTATTCACTAGTGATTTTTTTTTCAAAAAAAAAAGGAAGCCTAATGCTTTTCGTCATACCCCACATCACATCTGCTGCCACTCATAAATCCTTGTCCTTCTGCCTCAGCCACATCACGTCTCTCCCTGCCTTTCACCTGTGATTTACTGCCCCGTTACTTATTTTGCCAGATTTATAAACTTTGCAGTGCTTTATGGAATACCCACTTTGTACAACAGTCAACAAAGCCAGTAAATTTATTGTCTATGAATTGTTACTTTGAAAAATTACATCAATGCAGAGTGATTGCCTTTTAGCCTCCCTAGCCAATAAATTCATTTTATTTTTTGGAGGGGACATATGAGGTCACAGGCTGATGGATAAAACGGGCAATCCCTCCGTGAGGAGTCGGAAGTTCTCCGGAGCAGCCGCCCAGCAGGACTCCTCCTCATGGATCAGCTGGCCTTTTGGTGCCTGCTCTTCGTGGGACTCCTGAACCCACTCCTGTCTCTTCCAGTCACTGACACGGGGGAAAGGTCTCTCCAACTTCCAGGTGAGGTGACTGCTTCTATCAGTTGTAGGTGCCACTCAGGAGCAGGAACGGGATTCTGGCTAAAGGGGGTCTTCATGCTTTGAAGGCTCAAGGGACCTTTACTGTGTCTTAGATTTAGCAATGGCCATGGTCTTCTCTAAGCAAACTGCTTATTTCATGTCACAGATGCACTTCAGACTGTTGTGGTGGTCAGCTTCATTTATAAAAATTGGACTGAGTTTAAATATTAGCATCAGTTTTTGAATGAGCCGGTTGAGTGTAGGCATGGTTTCCCCAACTACAGACTAGTTAATTTGGTATCCGGTTGTGTATTAAGATCCCATAAAAATTTTAACTGGATTTAATATTTACTTTTGGCTACTAAAACAAAACTTCTTTTACATTTGTTGTATGTGCATGCACACACCAGGGCCCTGACCTGAAGGAGCTGGTCTCCAGCATGTGGGCAGGCTTGTGCTAGCAACCTTCCTGTGCTGAGCCAGCTCACCAGCTCCTGCTTTTGGGCGTGTTCAGACATTTTCCCAAGGCAGTGCTCTTCCAGACCATTGCTGCTAGATGCTCTGGTCTCTGCGCCGGCCTCCGGCCAGCGTTCTCATTTCTGAGCATCACTCACATTCTGTCCATCAGCCGCTGGGGTCACTGAATTCACACTGGCACTTAGCCTACTGGTCAAAACCAGGCATGAATCAAATCTGCTATTTTTAAAAGAGCCAGTATACAATGCAAAGAGAAATCACCAAGGCTCAGATATCAATGCCACTTTAGAAGGTCTACAAGGAAAACTCAGAGGCGAGGGCAGCCTCTTATTCAAATTCCAGATAGGTGAAAGCTTAGAGCTTTGGCAGAATTTTTGCTCAGGCTTGTTTCTCCATGAACATCCTTCCATTTACATACCATCAAAATTGCGGAGGGAGCCTTCTGAGGACTGCAGGCGTGTGCTCCGATGCCTTTGCAATGCTTAGTTCACCGTCTTCCATCAAGGCTGCAGGTGAGGATGTGTCAGCCTGCGGCATTCCAGTGTCTTATGTGGCTCTCCAGCCAGACTCCCAGAGCATTTCTACATGCTGGCACCTGCTCAAGACACACGTCTCACTGCTGGCCTCCAGCGGTCACCCATCTTGCACGCACTTAGCATACATACCCTGCATGCATACACCCTGTGCACTTAGCACACACACTTTATACACTTACGCCTGTTACTGTGAATCATTTCTCACATGCATCTGACGCACGTGTTGCACGTACTGACCCCTCACACCACACACTTAGCACACACTGCTTGCACACAGCCAGAGCGTACTTACCATACACACCTTACATGCATTTACCTCATTCCTCTCACTTACCATCTACACCTCATACACCTTGAGTGTCAATCTCATTTCACACAGAAGTCACAAGGCAGCATCTGAAGCATCTGAGAGGTACAGTAGAGATGCTGTCATCACCTTCCCTATAGGAACACACACACACATAGTCTCTCTCTCTCTCTCTTTTCTCTTTTGCCTTACATTCATTCAGAAACCTCAAAGCCAGGGACAACAGGTTGCAACGAGTAAGTGGAGATGAGGATGAATCACTTTCTGAGCCAAACCTGCATTTGGGGTCTTGTGGCACTGCTCCCCCTCCTGCCCAAGGAAGGTGGTAGGGTGGCCGAAATGGCAGGGAGCCGTGGTCCACAAGTTCCTCACCTTTGGACTCCTGATGGCCTGTGTTGCACCTTTATTTCTGCTAAATGCCACTGTGACAGATCACCAAATCCTCATTTGGTGTTTCAGTATTCACCTCCCTCAGACAGGGAACAGAAAAGGTCAGGTGAAGGTCTGTCTGTCCCTACCTCACAGAGCTCGAAGAAGATGTCCGCTCGGCTCTGGAGGACCTGGAGAGGACTGCCCTCCTGCAGACACTTCGGCAGGCAGTGGGTGCAGAGGCAGGTGAAGGCCTCGGGGAAGCAGGTAAAGGCACGTGTGGACTTCTGGGTGGACTCCATAGCTGCTACATTTGCCCTCTATTCTAGCTGTTGGAGAAAGCTGAATTATATAAAAGACCATTTCCTGTAACACTTCTTAGCCTTAGTCTTCCTCTGCCATCTTATGACTATGCTTCCACCAGACTTGAGGCAAGTCTAGGCTCCATAATAAAGCATATATATCCTCAAGCCAAACCAACAACAGCAACAGAAATGCCCTCTTGGAATCAATTGAAGAATTAATTGAATAATACTAATTAATTGAAGAATCAATTTAAAAAATGCAAGTCAGGCTGGAGAGACGGCTCAGAGGTCAAGAGCACTGGCTGCTCTTCCAAAGGTCCTGAGTTCAATTCCCAGCAACCACGTGGCAGCTCACGACCATCTGTAGTGAGATCTGGTGCCCTCTTTTGTTGTGCAGGCACACATGCAGGCAGAACACTGTATACATAATAAATAAACAAATCTTTTTTAAAAAATGCAAGCCAAATGTTTAACAGGCCAAAATGATGAGTAACAGCAGACACAGTGACTCATACCTGTAAACCCCCGAGTCTGAGGCCAGCCCGAGACCCTGTCTCAACAAACACACACACTGTGGAAAAGATAGCAGCTTTGATTATTTTTTGTTTCTCCACATACTGATGAAATGCTCAGAACATCTGGGTACAAGATGGAGATTCTTTCAGTAGACATTGCTAACCAACAGTCCAGCTCTATTTTTTGACAAACCACGAGGTTAATGAGAAAAATTTAAAAGTCTGAGGTCAGAATCCTTGTCTGCACTCAAGTACACACTGCCTCAGTGTGAGGACGGGAAATGAGACACAACTTAAGGATGCTCTATTTTCCCTCCCTGCATGTGTGCTGTGCATGTAGGTGTGGGCCCTGGAGTTGTATGGAGGGGATTTTCTCCAGCTCTCTTCACTTTACTTACTGAGGCTGGCTCTCTACCTGAGCCCGGGCCTTCTTAATGCAGCTGGTTTAGCCAGTTTGCCCCAGGGGTCCCGTCTCTACCTTCTGCTATCAAGGTGGCCTCCAAGCCCAGCCAGTTTTTACACGGGTCCTAGGGTCTCAACTTTGTCCTCAAGCCTGTAGCTAGTACACCACAAGCCATCGCCCAGCCATGGAGTCTTAGTGTGTTTTAAAGTAAGGGCAAATGCTGCAGGTGGATCTCTGTGAGACCAGCCTGCTCTACACGAAGAGTCCCTTCTTCAACAAACAAACATAGAGCAAACCAGCAGACTGACGACACGGTGTCAACCTGTCTTCCAGATCCCAGCACTGACACCCCCGACCCACGGGAGAGCCTGAGGAAGGTAAGGAGCTCTGGCTTTTGAGGGAGAAAAGCTGAACTTCTCAAACTCAATTTACAGAACCCTAATCCTTACCCAAGAGTGTTCTAAAGAAATCACGCCTTAAAATAATTAGCCAGTGTCCTTCCAAAGCACACGTTTTCTGAACTGACTCACAGAATACATGATTGTAACAAGAATTTAACAAGCGCCTGCTTTGGGTGAATTTCAGTAAAGTATAAGGCTGCTGCCAGGTTTTCGGCCCACTGCCCTGCTGGGGACCCACAGCACTGCCATCACTAGGAAGCAGGTGAGGAACGCAGTCTTCACCCACAGACCTTCCAGTCAAACCTACAATTTAAGCCATGTGCAGGGGACTGACACATCAGTGTGGGGCACCACAAGGCACCATGGGAAGGGGACTGAAGGGTGGTGTGCTCCTCTTCCCACGATGAAAAGTGGTATAATGGCTGGGGTGGGGAGTGAGTGACAGGACACACACACACACAGTGTGTGGGGACCACTGTATGTTTCCTGAGGGGTCTCCCCTGAGTTTGCCTTCTGCCCTGGCAGTCTGTGTTCTGAGATCAACATTGATGGGCCTTTAAACAAGCCCTTCCCAGTCCCATGAATCAAGATGCCCCTGTTGCTGTAATCACCATAGCATCCTGGCCTCAGCCACCTTGATATGATATCCCAGAGACCACCTGAAGCCCATAGGGGACAAACGGCTTCTGTGTGCAGCTAGTGAGGAGTCATTGCTCAATTACCTTTTTCTCTACAGAAGGATTGTCTTGGCTAGGGTTACTATTGCTGTGGTGTAACAACCAAAGCAAGCCGGGGAGAGAAGGGTTTATTCAGCTTCTCTTTCCACATCACTGAAGAAGTCAGGACAGGAACTCAAACGGGAGGGACCTCAAGGTGGTGTGTGTGTGTGTGTGTGTGTCCTCCTTACCAGCTTGCTTCTCATGGCGTGTTCAGTGTTTTCTTACAGAACCCAGGACCACCACCCAGGGATGGCAGCACCCACAATGGGCTGGGCCCTCCCACACCAACCACTAATTAAGAAAATGCCCTACAGGCTTATGGCTTGATCTTACAGGACTTTTCTCAAGTGAGGCTCCTTCCTAACCGATGACTCTAGTTTGTGTCAAATTGACATAAAGATATCCAGTATAAGGATTATCCTTCAGGCCTAAAACTGTTTATGTAGGATGTGTTTACTTAATTCTAGAATAAAAAATAAGCTATGGCTCAACCTTTAAAACAGGCCAATTTTGACAGAAAAGATCTACATTACACAGAAGCAAGTGTCTAGAACTGCTTCCTGACAGAAGTACTGCACAGAAAGGTCACTGAGAGGTCAGGGGAACTCAAGGCAACGACAGGGTTAAGCAGGCTGGGTGAGAGCTGCAGAGCCCCAGTGAGGACTCTGAACTAAGGTCACTTATCTCTGGACTTTTGGTTTCAGGCTTTCTCTGGGCAAGATTCTAACACTGTACTTAGCCGTCTTCTGGCAAGAACCAGGAAACAACATAAGCAACACAGGACCACCTCAGAATGCTTCTGGAAATACTGCATTTGAGGAGAGACAAGCAACAAGCAGCAACCGGTCTCCTCAGAACCACCACTTCAGAAAACTAAAAAGGAAGATGCTTGAAGAAAAAAACCCAGGCTACCACCACCCTGTTCTTCATTATTATGAGAAATAAACCCTCTATGATTCACAAGCATCACTCATGGTGGAGTTCACTTACATATATTGACAAGCATCACATACAGTTGCCTTTACTTACATATACATCCTGAAAATCTATAACCCATCTCCCCCCCATTTGTATTTACTGTTTCTCAGAAATTTTCAAGTTGGGCTAGAGGTGTAGCTCAGCAGCAGAACTGTTGCCTAGCTATGTGAGTTCTCTGTTCTGTCCTGGGTGCTGCAAAACAAGGAAGAAAATGTCTAAGTAGAGGTAACATGTGAGCACACACTGTAGAGTAAGAAGAAAAAGGCATAAAAAAAAAAAAGATTTGGCCAAAAGTCTCTGAAGTCACAAATGATTTAAAAGTAAATTACTTTGTTATTACATCTTTTCAACCCTTAAAAAAATAAATACGTAAGTTGCTTGCGGGAGTGGGGTGGTGGAGAGGAAGAGGTCTCTGGTATTCTTGAGCTTGAAAAACTGGAATGCAAAGGTGCCTGCACTGGGGAGGGCGGGGGATGGTCTGCAGCGTTTCTTCTGGGGAGTCTGCATGTACAGATTCTTGCTCTGGGCTACAGTATGGAGCACTTGAACCTTCCCTGCTTTCAACCTCTGTGGACTTTAGCGTCATGGCTGACTCACTTTAAGTGAGGGAAACTCAATTCCCTTCAGCTAATAACGGCAAAACACCCTGAGTTCTCAAGCGCTGACATGGGGATTCAGGCTGTGGAATGGAATCCAGGTTACTAACATTGAAGACCCATACTCCATGCACAATTGTGGCAGTCTGCAGATGGCCAGACAGCTTGCCTGGAGGTCACAGCCATGACTCTGACCACAGAGCCACAGGCTGGGAGCATTGTCTTCCAAAGAAGCAAGTTTCCCTACGTGAGTCCAGCCATTCCACCGAAACAAGCAGCTGAGCGTCAGGTCTGCATCAAGGCACCAACCACAAGCCACTGTGTAACCCTCGCTCACCTTTGTCACCAAATATCACCAATGCCTTCAAATACACCTCTGAAAAAGCTTTCCTAGTCTAGACACAATGGCGGCAGCTCAGCAGGGAAAGCAGGTGTGTAAACTCAGGCATTCTTGCATCAAGTCTGGCTATGAGACTTGCGGCTCAGTGTAGAAAGCAAAGTAGCTCTCACTTACTTGTGGCAATCCCCAAAAGCCTACACTAGTTTCTAGCGTACTAGTATGTTCTAAAAACCATCACTAGGTGTGGTGATCCGGGGCGAATATTTTATGACTGACTGCTAAGCTCACGGAGTCCTCCACCGCCTCAGCAGACTACCTGTAAAGTGAGCACAGCAGCCTCCATGGGCTGTTGTGAGGTTGAGATGACACAGTTCCTACACAGCATGTACAGTAGCCTGGCTGGACACAGACACTGTGAACACTGGGCTATGCTGGTCTTGCTGTTGTTATCAGAGGAAGGTACAAATGACTGGAAAGGCATAAGACTTCAGGCCTTCCTGGCTCCAGGGTCAGGATTTGGGGTCCTGCTCTATATTTTGATATATAGATTTTTGCTCTAATAACAATTAGACTTTGTAGAAGCTTCAGGAATAATTTTTATGATTTTGCTATACTGGCATAAGTCAATAGCATTATACATATATCTACACATACAAATATCCAGGAACCAGTGAATTCTTCTCAGGGCTAAAACGAGGACTAAACATACTAGCAAATGCCTCAGTCTTCCAGAACAGGAGCAAAGACAAATTTACAAGGTAAACACTTGTGAGAATGATGATGTTGACCTTCAGGGAAAGCAGGAAGCAGCTCTAGCTGACACCACACATGCTCAAAACTTGCTTACACAATGAAGAGCACTCTCCACTTTTATATATACACTGTTTATTGTTTTTACTCAAAAAAGATGCCAAATGAAAAGATTAATATCCACTGAGTACAAGCAAATTCACAGTTAATTATAAACAAATTGCCAATTTGGTTAAAATTTACCACCTTGTGAGTAATTATTTTACTCAATCCATCCACACTATCTGCTTTCAGAAATTTTGACCTCTGACCCAAGAAAATAAAGCTTTAGGGAAAGGTTTATGTAAACACTGAAGTCTATAATACATACTTTTATTACCAATTCTCTAGTCATTAATACAAAAGTCAGTAAGTGTCAACAACAGTTCTCCTGGGTAGGGCCCCCATGGGGGGCAGCAACCTCTGCTGGACCGGCGCTCAGCAGCAGGGGTTGCTGGGTGCACTGACAGTGTCCTAGCAGAGGCGAGCCTTGGTAAGAGACTTTACAGACCTGACCACAAGCACCAGTTTCAAATCAAGCCTGGCATGAAACAGACTCCATGAGAATTGGAGTAAGGCAGAGAGATACGGAACTGTGAAACAGGTATCCGGAACCTATGGGAAAGGGCCTCTCTTACCAGAAAAAGTCAGGTCTGATGTGTGTGTACACAAATGCCGGGTGACCCTCGGTGGCTCCAAATAGCAGAGCCCTTCCCTAGAGAAGGCCAACCTGACTAACACAGGCCTCGGAAACCCCTCAGCCCTCCAGATGGAGTGGGTTATGAGAAGTCTCTAGTTACACATCAGGAACACTTGTATGGAACTGCTTAATACCACACAATCCCAAGACATGTCACAGGCAGCATTTGAAAATGTTTGTGACACCTTCTGACAGGACTGCCATCCAGAGAACCCTTAATTTAGAAACAAAGTCTGAGCCACAGAGCAGAAGGGCCCAGCAGACGTCATGACCTTGTCCTGACTACAATGACAGAGCACTTATCAACAGCTAGAAATTGTCAGAGGAGAAAAATGTCTTCCTAAAATAAAACAAAACAGCAACAACAACAACAACAGGAAAAGAAAGAAAGATAGAAAGGAAGGAAGGAAGAAAAAGAAGGAAGGAGAAAGGAAGGAAGAAAGGGAAGATAGCCTGCTGGAAGTGATATGAGTGAAAGGTTACTGCAAGCTCATTCCTGTCAGGTCCTTCCTCTGACCTCCATGGTGTGGGTCACACAGTCAGTCCAACTTGAAGAAGGGACCTTGGGCTTCTGTAAGCTAGAGCACCAGAGAGTGAGTGTACAAATCCATGAACAATCACACTCACTTCCTGAGACAGAGCTGCTTGGAGAGCACTGACTCTTGGGATTTTGGGGTCACTGAGCTCCCGTAGTGTAGTCTCACTCTGCAGCCCCAAACACTTACCCCTGTTCAAGGGCAAACAAAAGGCAGTGCCAGTCAGACCTCTGGTCAGCATGGAGACCTCTTTGTGGAACTCCGTGAAAAGAAAAAGTTAACTGTTAGTTCTGGTACGCCTGAGCATACACACCTCCAGAATAACACTAATGTAATTTTTAAAACCTTTCACATTTAATTTATAACAACAACAACAACAGAAAGAACTTTAAAAAAATGCTACCGGGTGAGTACGAGGCTTTTTTTTAACATGCAAGGCTTAACTTTAATTCTCCAAAGAGTAAGCCTTGTTCTAGGAGACAGATCTTAGAGAAAGAGCTTGCATGAAAGGCAGCCATCAACAGGAATTTTATGGACAAGAACAGGCTCAAACAACCAAAACCATAATCGCACATTTCCTAGAGAATGATGTACTCTACTGTGTTGTGAGAAAACTGGAATGTCTCTTCACGATCAGGAAGCACCATGCTGTACAAAGCTTAGATCAATGTGTTAAGCTCATGGAAAACATCACGAGATCCACATGACCTACAGACGAATTTCAAGTATTCTAATAGAAAATGATGTAACAACAGAACAAAACAAACGAGACTAAGGCTTGTAACTTACTCAGGGTGACTTCTGAATCAACTTTTATCAGACACATACCTCTTCAGAGGCAAGCCGATGTCTTCAGGTGACAGCTAAGCTACAGAAGGCTTCTCATTGGCAGTTTTAGTATCAGGATCAAGAGCCTATGCATACCCCTGCTTTGAGAAAATGTCATCTATTAAAAACCAGAGAAGGGAGGGCTGGGGACACAGGTCAACAGGAGAGAGTTGCGGCCTAGTGTGTGCAAGGCCCTGGGTTTGATCCCCAGTGCTACCAAAAACCAAAATGAAACAAAAGCCAGGGAAGATCCAGGAAGTGTGTGCAGGCCCTGGGTTTGATCCCCAGTGATACCAAAAACCAAAACGAAATAAAAGCCAGGGAAGATCTTAGTGTGGGTGACTTTGTCATTGAAGACCTTGGTGAGGTGACAAGACATCTCTGTGTCTCACACAACCTGCAGAGAGTATGAACAGACATCTTCACAGTTGCTCAACTGGTGTCTTCTGCTGTGTGCTGTTCCTGGATCTCTGTGGTGTCATCAACTGAACCTCTGTCTTCACAGGGGACACAGGTCTCCAAAAGAGAGCAAAGACAAGTGTGTTATTTGATGTTAATGTCATCTGATGCGTTTGAAAACAAGGAAAAGGCTGAATTAAGGGAAGATTTTTACAAGCTGGTTTTTGTCAACTCGACACAAATCTAGACATCTGGGAGGGAACCTCAACTAAGAAAATACCTCCATCAGACTGATCTACAGGCAAGTGTGTGGGGCGTTTTCTTGATTAATGAGTGAGGTAGGAGGCCCCAGCTCACTGTGGATGGTGCCATCCCAGGGCTATGGCCCTGGCTGATATAATAGTAAAATGAGCAAGCCACGGGGGAACAAGCCAGTAAGCAGTGTTCCTCCATGGCCTCTGCGTCAGTTCCTGCCTTGAGCTCCTGCCCTGGCTTCCCTTCATGATGGACTGTGACCTGTGAGGTCAAACAAGTCCTCCCCTCCTGAGGGTTTTGCTTACAGCACTGCTAGTACAGCAACAGAACCCTAACTAAGGCAGAAGGCACAGAAAGAAAATACATGAAAAAATGGGAGCATCAACAAAGTAAGAGGACACATACAAAGAAGCTATCAAAACATCCTATACCTGAAAAAGACAAAACAGGTTAAAAAACAACAACAACAAAAAAACACCTCACTGGAGGTATTCAAAGACAAATTTGGGGAGAAATGAGAACTGAGACTTGAAGGCCAGAAATGATACTGTCATCAAAAGGAGAAAGACCAATAAGCTGCACTCTGAGTGGACTGACAGGCATCAGAGGAAGCAGTGAGAAGAAAGGAAAAGGCTGTAGAGCCCAGCCTCCTTCCTGCACTTTCCCCCAGTTCTCTGTAATCTCACCTCAGCTGTGCTGAGTCCTAGGAAGCCTGCAGAAGGGGCTGAAGGGTAGAGGACTCCATCTGCAGAGCTGTATTATAAAGTTCACACTCAGGCTGGGGTGAGATGGCTTTGGTGAGTGGCTGTTTTAGGGTCACCCATGCTCTATATAAGCTCAACAGGCCCCCTGGTTCGCTAAGCTGGCCTTTACTTTAACAGTACTTTGATCTGTGGTCATGCCCTACTTGGGGTGAACAGACATTTGTTTCTGCCTCCCTAGGAAACTTCACCAACAGTGACAAAAAGACCTGTATTCAAAACCTAGTACATATTGCATTGATTATTTAACATGTACACACTTTGTATTTAAAACACACAGGTACTTGTGAAGGTGAGGAGCACTAGTTACTGGGCTGGTGGCATGCGTGGTGACACACTTACCTGGGGGTGTGCCTCTCGAGGGGCAGCGTGGCTGTGGACCCAGGACCGCACCTCGGCCAGCTCCTCCTTCTGCGCAGGGGAGAACTGGGGCTGCCGCTGCTCCATGCTGCTGAGCCTTTCCAGGTCTTCTCTAAGCACCTCTTCCCTAGCCCTAAAAACAACGAGGGACTCTGAGAACAGCTCTTCTCTCCCTGTACCAACGCACTGTACGTCTGCAGACTTATGACATAACCGAAGCAGGCATGGTGGCGCACACCTCCAATCCCAGCACTTGGTGGGGCAGAGAGAGGAGGATTTCTGTAAACTCAAGGCCAGGACAGCCAAGGGCCAAGGCCACAGAGAAACCCTGTCTCTGTGTAACCAAAAAAAAAAAAAAAAAAAAAAAAGAAAGAAAAAAGAAAAAGACTTAAGCGAATTATCTGCCACCCTGACGTAGCAAACCTGCTTCTCGGTGGCAAACAATGTGTGATGTTTAAATGAAGCACATCGAGAAATGCCTTTCCTTTGGTCCTCCTCTGCTAGAGGCAAAAGGAAACTTCCTGAACATGTGCACCCTAGAAGCACAGTCCGTGTGCTCCAATCTCCTGGTTTGGGTGACCAGCGTGTTTGTTCTGTATGGCTCTACACATGCGTAGCTGCGATTCTTCCTTCAAGAGTCACTGCTTGAATTAAAGTAAATACATCTGTAAACAAATCTTTTATGTTTATATAAAACATTTAAAATCATTTAATATAGAAAAAAACACATTAGAAACCAAAAACGAAGCCAGTGAGACGGCTGGAAAGAACAGGGCACTTCGGCCAGGAGTGATGACTGGCTGCTACCCTGTCTCCACGTACACACCACTGTGGCGAAGGTGCCTCCCCTCTTACCAAGCCTCGTGGCCAAGTCTGACTCTGGGCCACACATGGCAGACAGAGAGAACAGGCTTCCATATGTGTGCCATGGTACATTCACACATGTACACGCAACAAAGTTAATAAACTCTAATGTAACATTTTTAGAATTAAGAAATAAACCATGCAAACATTGAGCTGTTTTTCAGAAGTGCTCTGTACCTCTCTGGCACCTGGTATGTCATGAGAACACACTCCGGCGTCTGCTCTATCATTCTCCAGATAGACTCTTCAGCCATCCCAGGGAAAGCTGCGTCTCTCGGTCCATCCTGCGGCCTCTGTCCATTTTCAGAGACTTCAGAACAGTCACTGCTACTGAAGTCTACACTGCTGGTACTGCTTCCTGCCAAACATCAGCAAAATGGAAACACCTGTCACAAGTTTATTTGCCAAAAAGAGGTGGTGTTCAAACTTCGGCAGTTTCTAAAGGTGTTAACTAGATACTTACCAAATAACCTAACAATTTCAAATGACATTGAAAGTCACAGCATTGATCATAGGCCCAGACCTGAAACAGCCACCCATACAGTGTAATCCCAATAACCATCTGTACAGTGTAATCCTCGTAAGCAGCAGAAAGGAACAGACCACAAGTATATACAGCAAGAAAGAATCTCAACAGCATTGTTCTGAGAGACTCTTAACACAAAAACCTCCACATGGACTGTTCAGGCAACCCTACAGAAACTCAAGTGGCAGAAAGCACACCAGTGCGCCAGGACAGAGGACCAGGGCAGCGGCTGATGGTTGGTCTGAATATAAAACAGCCTCATAGGCACATGTTTGGACAACTTGCCCCTCCGCGGTAGAATCTTCGGGCCAGGGTGCACAGGGCCAGGGGTAGGGCTCTGAAAGTGGCAACATGGCCCCACTTCAGGTCCTGTCTGCTGTGCTGAGCTCCCTCCACCTCAGACCAAGATGATCTGGCCTCCACTCCTTCCCTGCCTCCTGTAAGTTCCACCACAGTAGTAAGAAGAGTGGTGAACACAGACCGTAAAAGGTGACAGAGAACTTTCCAGAGCAATAGAATATTCTAAGTGGTGACTGTGACAGTTATACCAATGCCAGTTTTGTCAAAAATAAACACAGTCACAAGAAAGCCTACTAAAAGAGGAGAGGAAGCCCCAAACTTTCTTTATACACTGGTGTGTAATTTTCTTTATACACTAGGCGGCCTTGGACAAAGTGATCTGGTAATAGTGTGAGAAGCTTTCTCCTGGTCAACTACCTGAGGCAGCTGCGGATGGAGACTCCTGGTGCACGGATGCTGTGGCCAGCTCACCGGTGGCACAGTGACCGTTACCTGTAACACAGTGCTGGAAGGAAGGACACAAAGGTACTTAACACTTCTGGAAGGAGCAAGAAGGCAGATCTTCCACTCATGTGTGAAGTGGAATGAGATCCACACATGTAGATGAGAAGTGAAGATGCTTAAGGCTGACTCAAGAACATGGCTAGAGTTTCTTTGCAACTGTTGCATTCTTGACAACAGCTGCATGCCAGGTACCACACAAGCATGGGCTTTCCTGTATTTCTGTCATCTGGCAATCATATACGGCCATCTTCTATGTTCTAGTGTGTCAAACTCTAGGAATGCAACAGCAGATAAAACAAAGTCCCAGTCCTCTGAGAAGACAAGATGCAGAGGGAGAAACCCCATGTATCATTCAATCCTCAGCATAAGCTACGAGGCAGCCATCTCCCCAGCTTTCTCGTATAGAAACACAAGCCAAGTTAAAGGCTCTGCTGAAGCTGGCCCACCTAGAAACCAATTCCCAGAGCTGTCCTTTGACCTCCACATATACACTGTGGCACCTGAGTACCCAGCCTACCCTCACTAAAACTAAATAAACTGTATTTAAGTTTAAAACATTTATTGTGCATATATGCACAGGTGCACAGGTGTTTGCAGGTGCCTGCAGAGGCCAGACACAAACTTTGGACCCTTTGGCACTGGAGTTATAGGTGTTCACAGGACAGCTGATATGTGTGCTGGGACCTGCTCTGGCCCTCAGGCCTGCACAGCAAGCATTCTGAAACACTGAACCATTACCTAGCTCCTGAGCTGCTGTCTTATTTCCTAGCCCCGGAAGTTCCATTCACTCACCATCACAAGTAGTGACTGGGAAGACCTCTCAGTTAGGAGCCCTAGATGTGCCTGCAGAGGACCTGGGTCCACTTCCTATTACTCACATCTGCTCAACTGTCTGAAACTCCAGGCTCAGGGGATCTAACTACCTCTTCCGACATGCACCCAGTGCGTACAACATGCACGCTGACAAAACATTCATACAATAAAATAAAACACCTATTTTTGATTCTACACCTAAATTCAGGAATGCCAGACTCTGAAGTTTAATTTGATAGATAAATCTGAAAATGCTTTTTTTAGGTAAAGAGTTTGGAAAATTTACCTAAAATTTTTCAAATTTTGAAAACGACATGTATAAGCATGGGAGGATAGGCTGCCTAAGTTGCCTGCTTCCTGCTGCTCCAAACACAGGCTCCTGCCTCATCCACACACTGCTGTTCCAAGTGTACACAGAAAGGCATGAATTCTACATCTCTTTGAAGAGCCAGAGGGACAGGGCGCCTACTGAGAGACCGTGCCTCCTAAAAGATGTCAGGGAAGCTATAAAGTCTCAACAACATGGCTTTCTAAGTAAGACCTGAACAAGGACAGGACAACAGCCATGCTGACATGGAAAGGGGGGAAATCGTTGGTCCCCTAACCCCAGATAGAGAGCTTCAAGGAACTAGGAACACCAAGAGTGGGAGAAAAATAGTCTTTCCCAGGAGAGCCTACCAGTTCCAAGCAATAAGCCCTGAAATCGCATACACTAAAGTAACTGTATGGACTGGGCAGACTGAACTCACATATTTAGGAATATGCACATAGGTACAGCATTCAGATATTTAAGAATTCATGTCTATTGTAATTATTATTAAGGGCTACACACATCTATAACAACAACTGAAAAAAGGTCATGAATTTGAGAAGAATAAGTGGGGGATTATGACAGGGGCTTGGGAATGAAAAGGAAAAGGGAGAATGTAGTTACCTTTTAATTAAAAAGGTTTAAAAGTATGAATTATAAATTCATGTCCTGTCATTTGGCTTACTCCTTTTACTAAACCACAACTCCAGCTATAATTTATAAGAAATGATCATACTGTTTGATACATGGGAATCAAAATTTAAAAGGTGGTGGTGCATGACTTTAATCCCACAACTTGGGAGGTACAGGCGGGTGGATCTCTGAGTTTGAGACCAGCCTGTCTACAGAGTGAGTTCCAGGGCAACCAGTGATTCACAGACAAACCTTGACTCAAAAAACCAAAACCAAAAACAAAAAACAAACAAACAAAAAAGAATTTGAGAGGTACAGATGAATCCATTAAAATAAATTGAATGGTGGCCCAGTATGGTGGCTCAAACCTTCAGTCCCAGATCTTGGGAAGCAGAAGAATGCAGGTCTCTGAGTTTGAGACCAGCCTGGTCTACAGACTCTGAGTTCCAGGACAACCAGGGCTACAGAGTGAAACCCTATCTTGAAAAACATAACTAACCAACATTTTTTTTTTTTTTGAAAGACAGAATTTGTGGAAGCCCTTCCCAAGCATAAGAACAGAAGACTTGTTCATTTCTGGCCCACAGGTGGACAGGGACACAATTCTTGCTTACACAAAGCAGAGCTGAGCCCTAATCCCAGCTGTGAGGCAGATCACCCACTAATGGCTAGGCTATCAGTGTGAGGACCCAGGCTTTCTCACTCACGTGGGTGCTGACAGCATCACTCACACACTCAGCATCTGGGCCAATGCCTCCTCTCACTGGATCTGGAGCTTCAGATGGTGCCGGCATTTCTTCCTGGAGTAAATTTAACTGTAATGGCGAACTGCTCCTTGAACTGATAAACAGAGGCTCTTCACTGTGTGTCTCCCAATTCTCCTCTACTCTCCTTTGGTCTGAAGAAGTTGGTTCCAGGCTTGGAGCCATTACTGGTACTAAGGGTGTCATTTCAGAAGAACCAGTGGCCCCCAGGAACGGATATGGAGAGAAGGATGCTGACCATAGAGGAAGGATGGGGGCGCTGTGCAGGAAAATGGTCATGAAGGTATCCAAGGAAGCAGAAGGGAAAGCTGAAATAGACTGAGGACCAGTAGACAGAGGTGGACATTCAGCTGCAGAGGCCCCGACTCCCAGAGAGGCCATATCTTGTAGGGAAAAAGATGGAAGGAGATAAGTGGCCTGGCTGGGAACTACCCAGGCTGGCGGCAAAGCTAGGCTTGCCGCATGAGGAGAGGAGACGACAGGAGGGCTCCAGGGCTCTCTGTCTGGAGGGAGTCCTCGGCCATGGGGACAGAAGTCAGCACTGGGACTGCTGGTGTCCAAAGGCACCAGTAACTTCTTCCGTTTGTGCTTCCGTTTCTCACTTCTTCCACATCTGGGGTGTTTAGAAGCAGAACCTGTGGAAATAATAAAGATGGAGGCATGTTACAGAAAAAGTGAAAAATAAAGAGAAAGTCATGGCAAGTAATTTTAAGTATGATCTAATGAATTAAATATTTGCCAATACTTTTAAAAATTAAAAAAAATTGTTCTAAATCAACAAAAATTCTAGGTAAAAATTAGTGCTCCAAAATCAACCATATCCAGCATTTTAATCAGTTTCTTATAAAACTGTTCTTGGATCCAGACTCTGATAAGCTCCTACATAAGCTGTGGAGTAAGTGTAACTGTTGTTCACCTTCCTCCTGGCACAGCTGGCCCTGCACTGCCATAGGGCTATGCCTGCAGCCCTGGCCACCTACAGAGTAAAAATAGTCAGAAAAAGCACAGCTAAAATGAACAAGTGCAGATTCCCCACTGCCCCTCCAGTTAAAATAGTGCAGTGTGCTAAGTGTGACATAAGAGGTAAGCTGAAGAAGAAAGGACATGGAAAGCATGAGCAGGTCACACACAAATATTACACCCTTTTACAGGAAGGCCTTGAGTGTCTGTGGATGTGGGTGTCAGTGTGTCACCCACAGAAGGACAATTCAGCCTGTGTGTGATTCATATTAATCAAAGGGCATATTCTAACACTTAACTACCTTCAACAGAGGAGAACTTAGCCCAGTTTCTGTTCTCTTGCTGAAGATAGCAACTGTAAGGTGAGGTCAGGATCTTTTCCCGGAACCTGTCCACATAGTTCTGTTCTTCCTTCTGTGTGTGTGCAGAGAGGACGGCTGCTGTGAGCCCCACATGCTTAGATTCTTCTGCAGTCAGGTGAGATGGCTGTGTTCTCAGGGTCCAGGGCTGACACCCCAAGGTGACACTCTCTGCCGAGGACACAGAAAACAGATTTAACTATACTTAATGGCAACTGTTTATTTTTATTTTGTAACTGCTTTTCTCTCTTTCTTTTTAGTTTTTGGTTTTTTGAGACAGGGTTTTTCTGTTTAGTCCAGGCTGTCCTGGACTTGCTTTGTAGACCAGGCTGGCCTTGAACTCAGATCTGCCTGCCTCTGCCTCTGCTGGGATTACAGGCATGTGCTACCACTCCCAGCTTTAACTGCCTTTTAATAAATTTCTACAAACATAATTGTTGGAGTATAAAAAGTTCACCAATACAGTACAAAAGCTCTTTTCCTCTTTCTTACATATGTATTTACTTTATGATTATAATAACATATAGATATTTATTTAGATTTTGATTCCCATCTCCTTACATTTTTAGATTTTTGGTCAAAAGTACTGATTTAGAAACAGTATGAATTCACTATGTAACCCACCTGTCTTGAATCGTGACCCTTCCATGTCAGTTTCCAGAGAACTGGGATTACAAGTGTGTACCATCACGTCTAGCTTTTGAACCTCTTTATATTTGTTTGTTTCTAGACAAAAGTCTCTCTGTGTAGCCCTGGCTATCCTGGAACTCACTCTGTAGACCAGGCTGGCCCCGAATTCACAGAAATCCGCTTGCCTCTGCCTCTCTGAGTACTGGGATTAAAGGCATTTGCCACTATCCTTTGCTCAATTGATTTTTTTAAATAGCTAACACATTTATGACCCAAACACCAAGTTTTAAAACCAGTTTGGTAACTTCTTCCTGTCCCTCCCACTATCTACCCAGTTCCTTTTCATTCTCCCCATAGAAAACCGCTTTCTGCCCTTCCACTTGGTTTATGCAGAGATGAAGGGGCGTGAACAGAGGCTCACGTGCTGCCCACTGCCCTGTTTTGTCTGAAAGGGCACACGCCTACAGCCATCTCCACAGGGGAGTCCAGCAGCACACAGCCGTCTCACTCTGTACCTGCAGCAGGGCGCCCACCTGCTCACATGGACCCGCATGCTCCCGTGAGTGGACTCTGAGCGCTTCCAGGATAGAGATCAGGATGGGTGCTGTGCTGGCTTTCCAAGCACTTGTCCTACCCACACAGCTATGCGCTATCTTGGCAGCCTGGCTAGCTTTGGGCCCATGACACTTCCAAAAATGGGCTCTGACTTGGTGTGAGTCAATGCAGGTGCTGTGGCCAGCAGGGTAGCAGGGAGCAGACTGACCTTCTTGCCTCAAACCATTAACATAATGGACACAATTATGAAATAAGGTTTCAGGGCCCTGAGCCTCAGGTGGAGTCTAGTCAACTCCATAAGAGGTAAGGCTAGAGCTTCCAAGAGAGAGGCAGAGAAGACAGCTGCAGAGAGGCCTCCAGAGAGCCAGAAAGCCCCACCCCCACTCAGGAAGTGTTTGCCTTGTGTTCTAGGATGAGAGGAGACAGAGGGAGTGACAGCTCAAGCTTAAGGAGCAGTGTTTCCTTCACAGGCCAGAATAGTAAACTTCATCTCTGGGAGAGCAAGAAGGCTCAGCAGGGAAAGGTGCTTGTCAGTAAGTCTGTGACTTGAATTTGATCCCAGGAATCCATGTAAAAGGAAAGAAATGACCCCAAAATGTTGTCCTCTGGCACAGACACATGGACACAGATACACACACATGAATGATACAGGAGCATACACACATGCAATTTACACATTTTCGAAAACTATAAAACAACAGGCTTTCCTGTGGCTGTGGACATAGGTTTCAGTAGCACGGATGCATCAGGCCTAGATACACAGAGCTTGAGTCCCTCCTTAATATATTTTGAAAGTGAAGTCTGAAAAAGCCAGTCTGTTTCCAGGAAAATTAACTGGGTCTCAAAATAAATCCCCTAGACTTTCTCAGAAACACAAAAACACTGTGACTCATTTAACCTGCATCCAATACAAAAAGTAGCAATGAAGGGGAGGAGGTCCTCCCCTGTTAGTGGACTTGGAAAGGGGCAGGGAGAAGATGAGGAAGGGAGGGAGGGATTGGGAGGGAGTGAGGGAGGGGGCTACAGCTGGGATACAAAGTAAATAGCCTGTGATTAATATAAAAAATAAATAACAAATAAATTAAAAAAAAAGTAGCAATGACACAGGTGTGGGGGTGCACACCTTTAGTCACTCAGGAGGCAGAGGCAGGTGGATCTACTGCGCTCCAGACAGCTAGGGTTACATAGAGAGACAACGTCTGACAACCTCCTCCCCAAAGAATCTCTTCTCTATCATCAGAATTTAGAGTTACTTGTCTGTTTTACTGCTGTCTACAAATTTTAGTATGCTATGCTCTCATGCGTATTTATTTCAAAATATTTTCAAGGTCCATTTTTGACTTTTTCTTTGACCCAGGGATTATTTAGAAATATGTTTCTTACTATCCAAGTTCTTGACTTTAAGTAGTATTGCTTTTTAATATAATTCTCAGCCAGAAGGCACATTTTACATAGTGTCCACCCTTCTACAGCTGAGACTTACATTCCAGCACATGTAGTTTCCATGCCAGTGCCTGCCGAGTGTGCTGGAAGAAAGCTGCAGTGCAGTCAGCTGTACGGTGTCGGCTGAAGATTACTCAGGTCAGGGTGGCCAACACTAACAGCTCAGCCACGTGTTAGGCACATTTTAAAAGTACTTTTATTATTTTTAATCACATACACCTGTATGTGTCTGTGGATGGGTATGTCTAGTGCCAAGTGGCCTCAGAGGCCTGGAGCTGGCATTACAAGTAGCTGTGAGCCACCTGACATGGATGCTGGGAACTGAACCTGGGTCCTCTGGAAGAGCAACGAGCACTCTTAGCCACTGAGCCATCTACACATACTATACACACTTTTGCCCAAGTGTTTGATCAGTTGCAGATGGTGTCTCCACACCACAGTTTGGAAAGTGACCTGACTGTGGCCATGGTGTCTGATTTTCTCATTGAGTCTTCTCACTTTTTCTTCCTCTTTGCAAGCTCCACTGTGGTGAATCCATACTACTATGTCTTCCTAGGAGCTCACCTGCCAGCCTTCCCTACGACACGTCCCTGACAAGAGTGTCTCGGTCTATTTCCCTGTGTTCACACAAGCACTCCCATCCCTTTATACCTGTTATCTGATCTGTGTCCTTTTCCATCTGTTTACTCTCAACACGTTTTTTGTTTTTTGTTTTTTTTAATTTAAAAGTGTACATGTGTGTTAGGTCTAAGTAGGGTTTATGCATGTGAGTGCAGTAGCTGGGGAGGCTAGAAGAAAGTATCAGATCCTTGGAACTGGAGTAACAGGCAGTTGTGAGCCTCCTGATGTGAGTGTTGGGGACAGGACATGGTTCTCTGCAAATACAGTACATGGATCCTTTTAATTTAAATTAAAAGTAATTTAAATTATAGACAGCTCATAGGCAGGAACTGATCTCTATTTCTATTCTGGCAACTTTTGCCTCCTTTTGTTTGCTTGTTTTGAGACAGTATCTCACTACTTAATCCAGGTTGGCCTAGAACTCACAATCCTCCTGCTTCTACTTTCCAAATGCTGGGTTTACAGGTGTGTTACAGAGCCTGGCTCCAAGCTTTGCCCCATAATTGCAGTATTTAGTCCATTAAAGGATGACTGAGGGTTTGTCGTCACTACCCTCCCCCTCCCCCGTCATCTTTTGGATTCAGGTATTTTAAATTTTTTCATCTCAATTTATGGACTGGCTAAAGCTAATCTTTGTATCTTAACACTCCATCTTAATTAATTAGTCCCTGTGGGGCCGGGAAGCTGGGTAACCAGGGCAGCTGGTCCAGAGCAAGAGTAGGGTCAAGTCTTGTCCAAACCCTGGAAATCTCATCCTGAGATCATCAGAAGTAGGCCTGCTCCCTCCTGCCCTGAGCCTATATGTCCTGGCACATGTAGTCTTATGGCCCCCCCCCCCATGCCATCCTTGAGATGGTCATGTATGAACAGGTTACAAGTTAAACGTCCTCTCTCCTTATAAGGTCCTGTCCAGTAAGCACTTGAATTCCTCTTCATGCAAATCAGACATTCCCAGCACCTGTCCCCAGCCAACTATGTACACTCACCCTGAAAGCCCCTGCCCACTCCCCAGAGGTTTAAATCAATAGCCTTGGTTCCCTCCAATGAAATGAGCCGAAGCCCACCTCACTGAAGCCTGTCTGCGGAGAAGCCTGTTCTCAAGTGCTCGCCACTGCCTGAGGTTGGTCTCTATCCCCTGGCCATTTCTGCCTTGCCTTCCCTTCCAGGATCCATCCACTGGTTTTGAGGTTGTGATCACCAGTGGTCTTACGACTGCCGAAGACTTGATGTCTTGCTTACCACTCATGTGCAACTGAGTAAGGGAAAGTTATTTCTTGAGCTACGCCTTAGTTGTTTCTTTATAAGAAATAAAGGTGGCTAGGAAGGCCCTGTGGTCACCTTCCTCAGGAGTTCATTACAGGGTAAGGCTGTGGACTTAGAAAGCACAGGCTCAGGAATGCTGACATGTCATCCAGCTGGCCAAACCAGTCGTTACTGACACAATTCCTCCCACAGTCCTCTGAGATGGAGGGCACGAAGACAAGCCGTGTGAAAGCAGGGTATATTCTGATTGGCCAAAGACGGCTCTATCAGAACTGAGCTGGGATTCAGGACAGGAGCAAATGCATGTGCTTGTTTGGGTGTTTTTTGAGTATGTGGGCACCTCACTGGGGAGGTATTTGCTGTGGTTGTGGGTACAGTCCACCACAGAGGAGAGACAAGGCAGCAATACTGTGAAGCAGCTAGGCTGTACCCTCAAATCATGAGCCAAGACCACTACATTTACCTTCGGCTGTGGTCAGGAATTCTGTCACCACAATGAGAAAAGTAACCAACACAACCCCAAGAATGGAGAATGGAGCGCCCACACGGTGTACACTTGCCAATACACCACTGAGGGTCAGTAAAGGTTAGCTATGGACAACCCCATACCCAACTGCAGACACGTGTCCCTGACCCACCTGCCAAGTCACTGTGAGAATCCAAAAGTCAAAAAATAAAAAGGACAGGAGGCAATGAGAAAGAGTACTCAGACCAACATGAGAATAACTATGAGTAACTATGTTGGGAAGGACACGCTCTAGTGACTTAGCAAGTCAAGACAAAAATGAGATCATATATGTGATTCATTTCAACATGTGAAAGACATTTTTAAAAAAGGTCAGTGAAAGGGGCTAGAGAGACAGCTTAGAGGTTAGGAGTATTTGCTGCTCTTGCAGAGGATCCAGGTTTGGTTCCTAGCACCCACAGGGTGGCTTACAACCCCCTGTAACTCCAGTTGCAAGGGATATAGCACCCTCTTCTGGCCTCTGTGGGCACCAGGCACACACATGGTGCACATACATATATGTAGGCAAAGCATTCATATACACAAAATACAATCCCTAAAAAAAAGAAAGAAAAAAGCCACAGAATGCACAACATGATCTAGTGCAGTCCACAGAGAACTATGTTAATAATGGCGAACGCAGAGACCCTTAGCAGCTCTAAGAGCTCCACACTGGTCATATTAACACATACACCCTTAGGAAATACAGCCTGTAATGCATAACCAACACGAGCGCCGTGACACTTCTTAGCTAGCATACTGAGTGAAAGATGGGAAAAGTAGTTACAGCGCACACTGTAATTAAGCAGATGGTGCCAATGGCTCTCTTCTCATCAAAAGGCAAAGGCGGTACCTGACTGCAGGGGTGGGGCATGCACAGCAGTGCTGTTGCAGCTGCACTGGCTTTTGCCAGACCCCATGCTCAGTGCGGCAGTGGACAGTGTCCGTGCAGCACCCACTTCAGCGTCTGTGGATGGTCCAGTTGTTTCCTGTCTACGTATGTTCAGGATCTGTTCAGTATCTGGTGATATATGAGAAACTGATGGTGAAAAATGCTAACGAAAGCTTACAGAAGTCAGGAACTGACAACTTAAAGCCACTGGCCATAGAGAGGGAAGATCTCTGTGATTACAATTATGTCATCCACCCTGACAGCACTCCCGCTACCTCGCAATGTCGGGCCGTTGTCCACCTCGTGGTTTTGCTTGGCTTCTTCTGAGGATGAAGACGTGTTTGTGCAGGATATGCCCTTTCTTTTCAAGGCCGGGAGACTGTAGCTTGTCAGGTACCTACAACAAAACTAGGCTGAGTCTTCTTGTTGGCCGTACCAGGCCACTTGTGCTTATGCCACTGAGGGAGGGGACTTCAGAGGGATAGGGGACTTCGTCCTTCCTTCTTGGATGAAGTCAGCCCTGACCGTCCCAGCCTGTGTTACTGGCTTACAACCTCTCTTCTACTATGCTGTTTAATTGGTCCTCAGAGCTCAGCCATTTAATTCTGACCAGCTTAGGCCTTCATAGAAGTAATGTGGCTTCTTATTCTGTGTCCTCCACGATGTCCCACAAGCTGTAAGCTATACGTAGCAGCACCTCACGGCTCACAGAAGACTCAGCACCACTGTCCCCGCAGCTCTAAGGGCTGCACATGATCAACTGATCCTGTCATCTAGAGTACAGAATCAATGCAGACATTTCTGAAAATGCCAGGCAGCTACACAGCGATGAGCCAGCGTTCCAGCTGAACTGGCACCCCGGAAGCACTTCTTACCTGATGACGCTGTCGATACAGTTCATCTGCTGGTAGGATGAGCTGTGGTGCTCTCGTCTCAGATCGTCACAAGAGCCGGCACACATGCTTTTATTCTTCAGTGTCTGAGAGGAAGAAAAGTCCTTCTGCTCATCTGAAAGAAAATGAAAGGACACACAATTAGAACATTTAGCTTGTATTGAGAAAGTATTCAGCAAATCACAGTAAGCTCATAGCATACATCTACAGAACATCATGCAGTGCATTTCATGTCATTAAGCATGAGTGCAGATCTAAGCAAATGACAGAGAACTATCAGGAGAGTGAACAAAATAACGTACAAGAGCAAGCCACACAGAATGATTACACTGGGAATTTCTAGAATGAGTGAAACAAGCACCTCAGGCAAGGATTACCACAGCAACTCTCAGATGAAAGCTTGGTGGGGAATGCCAACGTTGAGCTAATGCTACTTATTACAACTGGCTAAGACACCCAAATGCTGTGTCAGCCCACCTTGTACACCCCCTGTGTACTGAATGTCTGCAGAGTCGGTCAGTGGGCATGGTGCCAGAGTAACTGGTATCACGTCTCTACGTGTTGCAAGGTAAAGCACAAAGCATTGCCTATGGTGCGAGGTAAAACACACAGCAGAGCCTCTCTGGTGACCGAACAGTGGGTTTTATGTTGTCCCACATGCTAGCCACCGTCACATGAAGCACTTGAAATGGGCCACTACAACCAAGGAATAAGATAGTACTGTACTGATCTGAATGTGAACTTAAATTATCAAATGTGGCTAGTGGCACAAGTGTGGAGATAAGGAAAGGCCTCCAGCAGGGAACCTGAACCTCCTGGAGAACAGGAAGAGCCCGGTAAAGAACACAGACAGACAGGCAGAGAGAGGAAATCCGCAAACCAGTGCTGTGGAGGCGGGGACTGTACAGAGTTCAGGAAGAAGTGGTTAACGACGTCACACACCGCTGACCTATCTGTGGCACTAGCTGCTGCTGTTCTCAGTGACGGGCATCTCTGGCGGAGCAGGAGAGGCCTCTCTTCAGAGGGCTTTATGGAAAAACAACTCCTTGGATAGTCTCGCCTTAACTCAGCAGCGTTTGTCCCCACACACCCCAACCAGAGCTGCGCACTAACATTCACATAGCACTGTGGTCAAGCCATGGCATTCACAGTGAAGGAATGCTTTTTACTCACTTCTTGCTGCATTATCACTAACTGGAACTTTTATTTCAGGATCCAGTCCAGGATCTCAGTGGCTCTGGTGGTCAGATCGTAATTTTATTGTAACATGGTCCCTCAGTCCGGCGTTTATCAGTACAGACACATAGCTATTTGTTGGGTAATGAACCAGCACTATGATGGTGAATTTTGTTACTTAAATTATCCTAGCTTGGACTATTTGTAGCTCTTCCAAGCCGCCTGCTCCCTGTGCTCTTCTGATGTCCATCTATCTGACCCTTGAATATCTTTACTCTCTGGCCTTGGTTCCTTTCGTTTGAAAAAATACACTCAGAAACCAAGATCTCTGTGTTAGGTGTGTGTCTATGCTTGTAAGTCCTCTCAATGGTCAAAGCTGATATACAAGTCTATATATTAACCCTTCTCTATCTGTCCCTCTACTGGTCCAGCTGAATGCTTGAGTTTTTCCACAGGCTTCTACCGCCAGTCCAGGACAATTTGTTTCAGAATTCCTCCTTAAAACCTCCACAACAGTGAAAGACCTTGTTATCATTATCTATGACGTTTGTCATCAGTTTTCCCAGTATAAAGTAACTTGAGGATTCTTCTAGAGATAAACACACCAGCCTGGGTACGGTGTTTATGGACATTAGTACTCTGTATTTGGTATTTAGGTAAAGTGATTTTTACTTCTTCTCTACAGCGACTTAACCTCCCCTCCTTGAGGATGTTAATGGCACATCTGCAGATTTACCTACACATGACTTTGGGATCTTGCGACATGCTGGGATGGGATATATGTTTATGGATCTTGGCAAATGCACAGATTCTCCCAGCTACCCCATTTGGAGTCAGTTCTTCTTCCCTTTCAATCTCAGTATGTAGCCCCAGAACTGGTGGCTGTTTTTGCTTCCTGTGGTTTCAGTGTATGAAGGTTTTAGTTTTCTGGAGGACAGGAGATTGAGCCCAGAGCTTTGCCCATCCTGCAAGGCTCTACCAATAGCTCCATGGTTTCAGTTGCACAGTCACTTGTAAGTTAAAACAAACAAACAAAACAACAAACAAAAAACCAAAAACAAAACAAGTGGAAAGCAGCAGATAACTATTTCTGTTAAACTGTGCGCTGTTCTAAACAGTGTGCTGAACCGCCCTGTTCTGCTCCAGCCCACGGGGATGTAAGCTGTCTCTTCGTCCAGTGTGTGAACACTACCTACGTTACTGCCTACGTTACCCACCCAGCACCACCCTGGGCAGAGCAATCCAGCATCGCCAGAAACAGCAGATTCTTCCTGATCTCTCTAAGGTCAACAGCAGATAAACTGTGTCACAATGCCTGCCCATTCACCATCCTTCATCTAACTTACAAGGTGCTCAGGGTTCATATCCAGTTATTACATTATTTCAAAGGCAGACAACAGTGTATTCCCCAAACTCCCTGCTGCCACATTTTATTTGTATGTCATAAAGAGCACTATTTTTAGTCAGTTATCTTGCAAATCAATTAGAAATAAAATTTATTTTATTTTATTCCTCATCCAGTAATTTTTCACTCCTTAGTGTAAATAGGTTTTATCATTCTTTTCTGTGTTAAGAAACGCCTGGGGCTGGAGAGATAGCTCAGTGATTGAGAGTGAGTACTGTTCTTCTAGAGGAGCCAGGTCAATTCCCAGCACCCATGTTGGGCGGCTACAACTACTACCTGTAACTCCAGTTTCAGAGAAACCAACATTCTTAGCCTCCACCGCCACCCACACTCATGTGTGCATGGCACACACACATACACACACAATTAATTAAACCATTAAAAAATTCCTTGACATTTCTAGTAGAACAGTGTACTGTCAAATTCTCAGATGACTGAGAAATCTGAAGGATTTTCCTCCAGACACAGGACTCTGCTGCCAGTTCTTTGGAGATGCAGTTTACGGTCTCCTATGTGAGACGTTTCTGGAGAGACACACTGCTACGTCTCATCTGTGGTCATCCGTTCCCTCTGCCTTCACGATGTTCCCTTTGGTTTTGTTTCCAGCAGTATGAACAAGGTATGACAAAGTAGGTTTTTAAAAATGTTTTTCTTAATACTGATGTTCTTTGAGTCTGCTGAAAATCTTGATTTTTATATTTTCAAATATTTCTTTTAGCACCCCACTTAGTCCCATATTAGATAGTGTGATGTGACCCCTGAACTGAAAATGTTTGTTTCAGTCTGAGTAACTGAAAAAATATCTGAAGCAAACTGTCTTGTAGCTTATGCTTCCGGTGTGTTGATGGCAACCATTTTTCATGTCTGATTTGCTGAAACCTTTTGTTCCCCAGAGTATATAAACATCAACATTAGCCTCTTCTGACTCTGGTCTTATGAACATTTTTAAGTCACTGAGGCAAAACAGTGGGAAAACAGGCAGCAGGATACACACAGTACCTCTGGCATTTCTAAAGGGACAGTTTCATCTGGCCCTTTCTTTCAGTTACTTCTCAGAGCTGGCCTTGCTCATGACCTACTCTCCTCAATAGTCTTGCAATGTACTATTCACAATTAGCTTAACTTGTCAGGTATTTCCACTGTTGTATGTTTGTATCTTCTTTCAGTGTCCACTTTGTCTTTTGGTTTCCTCTTTTTGTCCTTCCATAAACTTCATTTCTTATCAAAAGCTCAGTAGCCTTTCTAGGACAGCAGAGACTGAGCAGCTGTCTCCCTGTAAAGGCCTGTGTTTGGATTAATATAAACCTAGGCCAGGCTTGCAATTTGTTACCACTATGTTCTTTGAAGGATTCAATTTCCACATTCCTCTAGCCAGACTTTGTGCTTCAAGTGGTGGCTGTTTTGAGAGTGCTTTGAGTGCTTGCTCCACTTTCAGCTCTTGCTATCCCTCTGCATTTATCTTAGCAAGGATTTGTCTCTTGCAAGTTGTTTGATTCAGGAAGCTGCTGAACAGAAGTCCAGTGTTTGCACCTTATCTGTCCCATAAGCCTGAGTCTTTCCTTGAATTTTAAAACTGCCAGCTGCTGCTTCAGTACTCCAGCTTCCTGAAGAAAGGTCACAGATTTGCTGTCTTTTTCTAAGTGTGCAGTGATCCTCTTTCTTTCTTCCTGAGCAGAAAATGAAAGCACTTTAATATACCTAATAAGGTTGATGAGAGGTTGATGTGGTGGCATGCATGCAGTCCCAGCATGCTGGAGGTTCTTACAGAACGATTGAGATAACCAGTGACATAGCAAGACTACATCTCAAAACAAGGAGTGATATGAGCAGGAACTAGCTAAGGCTCTTTTTGGTGTTTTGTCCTTTTGCCATGTAAGGAGAGTTTTTCCTTTTCTTTTAGAGAATGTGGGGAATTCAAGCTCATTCTTGAAAGGTACTCATTCATCTGAATACTGTACCTTCTACACTTGACCCTAGACATCCCACCTTTCCACACTGTGAGAAATAAATGCCTTTTTGTTTGAAAGTTACAGTCTCAGAAAAAAAAAATGTGGGGAAGACACAGTCTCATTTTATAGCCCTGGCGGGACTGGAACTCACTTTAAAGACCAGGTTGACTTTGAACTCATAATGATCTACCTGCCTGTGCCTCTTGATTACAGGGGTTAAAGGCATGTACTACTGCACCTGGAAATCTCAGCAACTTTGATATAACAGTACACAATGTCCAAGGCTACATACTATATGAGTAGCAGTTTGAATTGGGGTGGGGGTGAGTGTGCATGTGCGGGTAGCAATCAAAGGTCAACTTGGGTATCTTTGGTAATTCTCCAACTTATCTTCTGATGTAGGGTCTTTCACCGAAGCTGGAGCTCACTTTGCTGGTTAGACTGGCTGGCTAGTGGGCGACTGGGATCTGTGGTCTCCACATGTAACACGGGACTTACCAGCATGCATGGCCATGCCCGGCTTTTACCTCCCTGTCTGCTGTCTTAAAACCAGGACAGGTCCTGAGTTATTACAGATCGTAGTCAATGTTATCTGAGAAAGTAAATGTCACCACTGTGATGTAAGCTTACATTGGACAATGATAAATACTATTATAAATTTACATGATCAAAATCCATGATTTCTAAAATCATATTAAACTTCAGGAGGAAAATAAAAGAAGAGTTAGTTATGTTAAAAACGGTCGGTGTGTAAAATAAAGAACAGGCAAGTACACCGTCAACGCACACAGGCCGCCTGTATGGCTGGGGGAGTGTCTGCCTCGCCAGGCTCTGGGTTGCATCCCTAGCAGTCTGATCCAATCTCCCTAAAACAGACTTTTTGCCGCTGTGTAGCCAGGCTAGCTTTTCAACATAATGCCACTGAATATAATTGACTCATCCAATTCTTCTGGAGTGAGCCTGACCTCACATTTGAGAAAAGATTAAGAGGCCAATGTTTTGCACTCAGCCTAGATCATTTTCCATTTGTTTCAAATGACAGAACAGGATCGTTTCAATATTCTTTACTAATACCCAAAAATTAGCTTTTGGGTTTAAATAGCTCAGAAAGGAAAGAACCTAAGAGTCTGATGGTAGTAAAACTGCTTCATGAAAGCATACTGAGCCGTATTTTAAAAGCCATTTGGCTTACTCTCAACAACTACTGTTTTCTGCGCAAATCAGCAAGCTGGAAAGCTGCACAGGCTCAGGGTTACTCCCTGTGAAGAGACAGACATGGGAGCAGCCGAGGGCCACTCTGTTGACTTACCACCACCCTGCAGCTCCATGCGTGTCTCCATCACCGGCCTGACTGATGACCTGGCCATCGACTCAATGTAGAGCTGCTGGCCCACATTCTTAATTCTGTTTACGCTGGCATAGACCTGCTGCAAGGTCATCTTAGGGAAGAGTGACAGAACAGGGTTAGAAACGTAAAAGTGAGAGCTTACACACTGCAAACAATACATGTTTAACTTGTGGTTCTCTGAGACTTGACTAAAAGCAGTCCTCACTTTAATTACACTTCTTGCTGTGCAAGGGAAACTGATGGCCATCAAACTGTACCGCCATCATCCATGGCACACTGCTTTTATGTACAATTAATCCAAGTGTCATCTTGAAAAGGTGATTTTTTTTTCCCCTCTAAAAGACAGGTTCCTTACCCTTTAGCCCAGCTGGCCTCAGACTCATAATCCTCTTGCTTTCTGCCTGCATGCTGAAGTTGTAACTGTGCCCCACCAAGCCTAGCTCAGAAGTTCTTTTTATATATAGATAGAGATAAAGGGCATTTATCTATATCTATTAAAATCATTTTCTAAAATAAACTGAAATCTGTCAAATGACAAACAATTCATAAGATGTCACCAGGTACAGGACCAACACAGATATATGACAGAGAAGGGCGCCTGCAAGAGCACGTTGGCCACACACCTGCTCCTTCTGTGCCTCCTCTGGGCAGTGTCCACTTGACTCGCTGGAAGAGGTGACGCTCACATGCTGCTCCTGGGAGCCGCTGCTGCCCAGGCTCCCGTAGCCACTGGACGCACTGGCATGCACTGGCTAGGAGGAAGGGCCCAGTTCAGTTCCTTCTAGGTGGCGGTGGCGACATTCACCTCAGAGCTTCTAGTCTACAGTCATCAAGGCTAAGAGCTTCTTAAACGCTGCAGCAGGGGGCTGACATGGTCAGCCTGGATGCCGCTGTCAGGCGCTCTTCGGTGCCTCCCTGTTCTCAGGGCGGGGCCTAACTTTGTAGTCTAGCTAGAGATTACAGCAACAAGCTCTTTTCGATGCTAAAAGATAACTGATTTTAAAAACCATAAAGAATTTAATAGTATATTTATTTCTTATAATAAATTTAGAATAGACAAAACATACAAAATAAAATACGGACTTTTATAAAACTTCAGACACTTCATGAACCCTAGAGATTTTATGAGAGCCATTTCTGAAAACCACTGGGCTCACAGTCATGTGACTCACTCAACTTCTTCTACATCTCTGGTTGTTCTTTTCAACAAGGAATTGTCCTATTCTTCCCTTATAATAACAAGAAACACTGAGACCAACCACATCTTTTTCTAATTTTAAAATCTAAATTAAAAAACTAAAATCAGGGCTGGAGAGATGGCTCAGAACACTGGATGTTCTTCCAAAACTCCTGAGTTCAATTCCCAGTAACCACATGGTGGCTCATAACCATCTATGATGAGATCTAGTGCCCTCTTCTGGCGTGCAGGCACACATGCAGGCAGAATAATGTATAAATAATAAATAAAATCTATAGAACCAAACCAAACCAAATCCAAACAAAACAAAAACCCCTAAACCACTGAAGCCCAAACTCAGATGCTGAGTTCACTGCTGGTACCTGAAACATGAGAAGAATTCTTTCATGAAGAAGGCAAGGGCCTCTCCTGTCACTGCAGCTCAGTTCGCGGTGCCAAATCGTGTGCAACCAAAAATGTTCTGTGCTTCTTGCACAGAATAAGGAACAAAATAAACAGAACTTACTCCATAGAAGCGAAGAGAAAGGCAGAAATTCCTAAGATCTCCCTCTCCTCATAGTGCATTCTTGTGCAGTGACATTCCTAAGCCTGAACTGACATAGAACACAATTTCGGGAAGGATGTGTTTTTAAAAACCTCTCGCTTTACCTGCAAAAGAAGTCTGTGAATTTGCTCTTGCAATTCCATAATGCCTTTGTCATTATCAGTTGCCTTTTTAATTCTGGTAGCAAAAACATCCTCATTTAGGGGACTCCTATAAAACGCCAGGCGAAACAATGAGTCAATTATGCCATTTAAAATGAACTCTAAAGTATTTGTAACAGGCCATTTAAAGAATAAGCCATGTTTTGATGAAGCAACTCTTTAGCTGTAGATGCAAAAAATATGGAGCTAAAAATCCCCAAAGAAACAAACTGGACATAACAGCCCCCAACCCGCAGAGTACTGGGGGCAGAACACAGGGCCTTGGCATGCCAGGAGAACACTCCATCACTAAACTACATCTTCAGCCCTTGGTGTTCTGAGACAAAACCGTGCCACAGCAGCCCAGGCTAGCCTAGAACTTTTGATCCTCCTATCTCTACCTGCTGAGAACTGCAGGCAAACATCTGGCACATCTCTATAGCACTGATCTTTATGTAAGCAGTTCAGAACTATGTACATATTATCTATTTAGTGAATGTCCATAAATACACAAAACCAGTGACAAGCTACTTTTTCTGCTTCTAAGAGCCTCAGGAAGGACTGGTTCTAAAATCTGACAAATTATTCAAACCCCTGTAGGAGGTTTAAGACCCTGACGCTACCAAGCAGCAAATGCTTAAAGCTGGGCTGGAGATGGCACAGCAGTTATGAGTACCTGCTGCTCTTCCAGAGAACCCAAGTTTAATCCCTATTACCCAGGTCTGGTGGCTCATAATCATCTATATCGCCAGCCCCTCAGAGATCTGACGTCTCTGGCCTCAAGGGCACCTGCACATAGCCACATGCAGACACACACGTCTACACATAATTTAAAAAATAGTAAAAAATAAAACTTAAAGAAATTAGATGGGTGTGGTGGCGCACGTTTGTAATCCCAGCACTCAGAAGGCAGAGGCAGGAGGATCTCTGTGAGTTCGAGGCCAGCCTGATCTACACAGAGTTCCAGGACAGGCAGGGCTACATGGTGAGACCTTGGTTCAAAAAACCAAAAATAAAAAAATACAATAAAGCTGCTAACCACCTAGGCTACCTGACAAAGGTGACTCTACAGCCCACCCTAGTGGTGAAAACAGGCCCATGACACTACTACTTCCCATCTCATTCACAGCCTTCAGAGATTTAAAATCTACGACTAAGATGGCTCAGTGGGTGAAATTGTTGACTGGGTTTGATCACTGAACCCACAGTGAAAGGATTTCCACACAAGATGCTCTCTGACCTTCACGTGTGTGTGTCACGTTACACATGTGCTTGTTCCCCTTATACAATACGTTTAACAAAAAAAAAACAACAAACAAACAGAACAAAGATTACTACCTGAATATGGTGAATGGCAACAAGGACGGTAACAAAGAGAAGAAACTGACATTTATTAGGACCTCCTCCTAAGACCTGTGCTAGTTTTTAGAATATGAAAATAATACCTTCAAAAGCCCTACAGCAGTGGTTTTGAACCTGACGGTTGTGACCCCCTTGCAAACCTCTATCTCCAAAAACATTTATAATATAGTTCATAACAGTGTCAAAATTACAGTTATGAAGTAGCAAAGAAAATAATGTTATGGTCGGGGTCACCACAACATGAGGAACTGCATTAAAGGGTCGCAGCATAAGGAAGGTTGAGAGCCGCCTTCTCAACCCTAGTGGGTGACAGGCACTGCTCCAATTTCTTTACAAGTATTATACCCTCAAAGGAATTTCAACCTTCTGCAGGTCCCCTAGTTATTAAGGGCAGAGGAGGGATAGAGGAAGGGACCAGTCTAGGTAGCAAGGCTTATACCATGCCATGAAACTTGGGACCTTGGGAGAGTGGGTAACAATGAGGAATCCTGAGTCAGACACATCTGATGTAGTCATTAATCCGTGTGAGCCTGGGTGGAAGTAACCAAGAAACAGCAGGGCTAGTGGTTAAAGAGATAGCTCCATGGTAAGAACACTTCCTGCTCCTGAAGATGAACCTGGTTTGATTCCCCGCACTCACATAGCTGCTTACAGCAGTTTGGACTCCAGTTCCAGGGGATCTAGTGTCCTCTTCTGGACTCCAAGGGCCCCAGGCACACACTCATTATACTTACATACATGTAAGCAAAACAACTGTACACACAAAATGACATATTTAAAAGTGTTTAATTTTTTACCCATACGGTGTTTCGCCTGAGTGTATGTCTGGTCTGTGCACCACATGCATGCCTACAGTGCCTGCGTAGGCTAGCAGAGGGCGCCGGGTGCCCTGGACCTGCAGTTACAGGCCCAGAGCGGAGCCCAGTGACCTGAAAGCTGAAGCACCACCCCAAGGTTGCAATTATTATCAAAAAGAAATCAGAGTGCTGGCAGTGTAAGGAGAACAGAATTAAGGCCCTGAATTCTTCCCGTGATATGGGACATTGGCCCTGCTCACCTCTCTACCCCACAGCAATAAGTGATAAACTTACGTTCTAACTTTATGTCGACCGATGATGAAGGAAACCTTCCTGCTCCAGGGGTTCACAAAGCTGGACCAGCTGGAATCCAGAATGACGTAATCTCCGTTCTGAGTGCAGAATCTGATGGGCACGTGTTCAAACGGAGGATGGCCCACATACTTTAAAACTATGTAAAGCAAGAAGATTAAAACCAAACTCGACACAGATAAGATTTTAAGTGTCCTGCTTCAGTTATCTATTTGGGAGTTTTTAGCAATTTAAAATAGAAAACAATTATTCTAGCAGTTTCAACACATTTTTTTTTTTTTTTTTTAATTTGAGTAAAAGCTAAGCTCCAATGGGAAACACACTGGAAAATAAGAACCAATCAGTGGCAAATAACAGCATCTACGAAGGATCAGGCCCTACCTTTTTGGTGTACAGCAATCATCAGAGGCCGATCTTCTGGGTGCAAGTATGTTAAGATCGATGTTCCAATCAGATCCTGAGGTAGGTAACCAAGCAAAGGCACTGCTCTGGAGCACAGGCACACAGCACAGGAGGCACGTTACACTGGGCAGGTGACTGAGTAGTTTTTATATACTTAAAATACCCTTTCAGGCTGGCAATGTAGCTTAGTAGTAGACTGTGCGCTTAGCATATGTAAGGACTCTGCCTCCTGCTCTGCAAATAAAACATCACCATCAAACCCTAACCTCTCATTTAATACTGAGAAATATTAGAATATGAAGAAAATCTATGAAAAGATACCCATTAGTGCATCCATGAAAGGAAAACCCCAAGCGCCTGTTTATGGGAACAGCTACACGCTAACTATGTCAGTGGTCTTCCGCCATGTTGCATCAAAACCATCTCTTAGACTCAGTGGAGGCTTGCAGGCTCACTGTGAACACGGCACTGAGCAGCTCTGGAGATCACCTGTGGACATGGGTTTTCAGCAAGCTCCTCAGGAGTCTTGTGCTCCTCACTGTGTTGTCAGATGTTAACATAGAAGGATGCTCATGAGGCAGTGGGCTGTGGATTTATACAGCATTGGTACAGTGTGGACCCTGAATGTTCCCCAGGAGTACACTGAAAGCATGGTCCCCAGCACAGAGCACTACTGGGAGGTGGTGACGCCCTTAGGAGGCAAAGCCTAGCAGAAAGAAGTTGGCACTGGGCTCCCCCTCTCAGGCCCTGTCTTAGGTCTGCATTAACTGTCAACTTGACAAAGCTTCCAATCACCTGAAAAAAGTCTCAATTGTATAACTGTCTTGATCATGTTTGCTGTGGACATGTCTGGGAGAGACTGCCTTGATTGTGACCTGTTCTACAGCAGCCAATGTCATTTCCAGGGCAGGTGCTCTCAGGCTGTGTAAGAGCTAGCAAGACACAAGGCAACAGGAGAGACAGGGAGCGAGCCGGCATGCAGCATCCTCATGGTTCCTGCTTTCAGGTTCCTCCGCGACTTCCCTCTGCTTCCTGTACCATGACTTAAGTAGATCTGCCTCACTGTGTGCGACCCACCAGAGCTCTCAAAGCAATGGAGCCAGTCAGCTGACCATGGCCTGAGCTGCGCCGTGAATAAACCTTACTTTCCTCCTTACCAGTTGTTCATTCCCACTGTTTTATCACGGTGACAAAGACTGACGAACAAAAACGTGATTAATAACCACTGGATACAATGTACTGTCAAAATCAAATACAGTATCAAAAGGCAACTACCACACAGACAAATCCCAGAAATGTTTTCAGAGTAAAAAAGCCTTGTATGGTTGACTGAGAAAAAACTGGCTCCATAACATTTTCTGTGTTTCGCTTTACATTAATGTGTAGCTTAGTCCTGTTTCTTAGATTTTCAAAGTATAAATAGAATTCTCAAATAAATTTGAGTATGTGGGGTTAAATATACTAACATCACACCAGCGTTTACTTTACCCAAACAAAAACACTAAAACTCGGGAGGTGGAGAGATGGCTAAGCAGTTAAGTGCACTGATGGCTCTTGCAGAGGCCCTGAGTTAGATTCGCAGCACCCATATGGTAGCTCACGCCCATCTGTAGCTCTAGTTCCAGGGGCTCTGAGTTCAATTCCCAGCAACCACATGTTGGCTCACAGCCATCTATGGTGAGATCTGATGCCCTCTTCCGGTGCACAGGCACACATGTAGGCAGGATAGTGTATAAATAATAAATAAATAAATCTTTAAAAAATACTGAAAAACAGCAATAAGCACCATCTACCATCATTATGTTAACAAAGTAACAAAAATAATTTAAAAATTGCCCTCCAAAAGGTAACGTAAGTTCAAAATAGAGAAAAATTCTTTAAACAAAGCTAGCCTTATTTTTTTTTAAAGTTCTCTTTTCTTTTTCCTCTTCAGACTAATTACAATAGCTAACATAAATTGATTTGAGCAGTATTTGTCAAACGGAAATACCACTAGAACAAATGCTAAAAGATTTGAGTCTTGGTCCTAAGTTCAGTCAGATGTTTTTGGTGAAGTGGTCCGTGGTTTATGTAAAATAGCATGTGTGCCACCTATGACTCAATGTTATGAACTCTAGTAAGATGTCATGTAGCTCACTTGTAAAAATATACTATTAAAGATGTTTACACTAAAATTCAGCTGGTACAGGGAGATGGCTCAGCAGGGACAAGTCCTTGCCACCCAGCCTGCCGGCCTGAGCTGGATCTGAGACCACACAGTGGAAGGGGAGACCCAACACCAGAAAGGTGGCGCTAAATAAATAAATAAATAAGTTTAACTTAAACATAACTTTATTTAGGAGAAATCAATTTAAGCTGTGCTGTAACCAACAGGAACCACGCAGGCAAACTGACAAGTTTGTCACAGTCTTCAGAAACAAATTTCTTTAGACTCAAAGAAGTATTTACCTTTCATCTACTTCAAGAAACATACATCCTGGCGTGTGTGTTGTGGTAAAAATTCTTTTATCTACTGGGATTCGAGGCGCTATTAAAAAAGAAAAGAGGCTGATGAAAGTTCCAACATCCAATCAATCATTGACTCAACTAGCTCCTAAACATACAAGGAATAAAATCTCTGTATGAAACGACAGAAATCTACCTTAGAGGTCTGTTGTGAAGTCAAAGCTATGGTAAAATAATGATAATTTTCGTTACTAACTTGAGTTTATTGAGGTCCATGTGTGGGGACTACATTATGGTTAATTTTAAATACAGGAAGTCTGTTGCATTCTCAATAGCTAGTTTCTTTATCATAGTTTTCTCATAGCTTATCTAATAGTTAAAGCTGGAATAAGGGAAAAGCTGAATATCTTTGGTGCTTGTGTATAATTAAAGGAAAGCACTTGAGGTACCACTAAAACAACATTATGTAGTAAAATTGGTACCATCAAGTTAGGTACGTTTTGCTCTAAAATGTGCACTGAAAAATGCAGGCAACTATGTGAGAATATGGCTTGCATCAGTTACTTAACCATTTCAACTGCAAGAAACCAAGTGAATGTGAACAGACCAACCAACCCACCAACCCAGTGCTTGGAGCTACTCAGGGATACATACAACATGCATACATTTCAACTGTCTGTGGTTACCTCAGTCCACCCCAAGCCATAGTTACAGTAGCTTTGATGTTTTTGTTTTTTTTTAATTGTTTAACGCAGTGGTTCTCAACTTTCATGCTGTGGTGACCTCCAACCATAAAATTTCATTGCTTCTTCATGACTGTAATTTTGCTGTTGGGAACTAGAATGTAAATATTTAACACACAGAATATCTGAGAGGCAAACCCTGTAATAGGACTGCTCTACTCCTGAGGCGGTGTGACCCATAGGTTGAGGACCACTGGTTTAACGTGGAAATCTGCGGTTCCGTCCTGCTCATGTGTACAGGAGGAGGGCAGCCCTAGACTGCAGTTACAGACAGTTGTGAGCCATTGTGCGGGTGCTAAGAATTGAACCTGGGTCCACTGGAGGAGCAGCCGTGCTCTTAACCACTGAGCTACTACCTCTTTAGCCCCCTTGTCCTTTTTTTAAAACATTTTTTAAATTTTTGTCGTTATTGTGTACCAAACTAATTTTCACCGTAGTCCTATGTTTTTATTAGGACTTATGCACAGGTGGTAATTTGTAGGAAAGCACATATCATGTCTCATAAGAACCAACTGTAATTTTAAGTAGTAAATGGAAGCTTAAAGCTCCAAGTTTAGAAACATATTTCTGGTTATTGAATATACATATTGTAATTTCCGGAAGTTTTAAAACACTTCTATGATATGGTGTCTCCCACTCCACCAAATGCTGAGGGTCAAACCGAGGGCCTGCGGTCACGGAGCAAAAAGCACTCTCGCACGGTGCTAGCTCCAGCTTCTGGCTTATTGAGACTGTGTGGCCCAAGCTAGCCTTGAACTTCTTATGTATCCCAGGGTGCACATTTAAAAGACATGTGCTACCTGGGAAGTTCAATCATTCCTGTGGCCTCTTCACACAATAACTTTAGTGCTATTATTTCATTCAAGGCAGATATAAAAGGCCACAGAACAGGTCACCAACAAAGACAAGACTAAAGTAGTACGTGTGAGACACACACCAGGAGGCTGCTCTGTGCTGGTGGTAACAGCACAGGAAATCAAGGCCAGTAAACAGTCATCAGTAACCACCAGCTACAAGTGCTGATGGCTTATGGTGTTCATGGCCCACACTTGAAACTGAAGCAATCTTTCAACCTCGAACTAAACAGTTAGCCTCATGCTCCTGTCGGAATGCTGGCATTCTGCTTCTTACTAAGTGTGGGGCATCCGACTTACCTTCGTAACCAGAGTGAATCTTTTCAGCCAGTGTTAGACAGCAAGGCTCCGGCTCTGGTTGGGCAGAGCTACGTACATGAACCAAATAAGGGAGGATCCGGAACGGGGAGTAATGCTTCTTTTGCTCTCTGTCTCCACCTCCACTGGAGAGATCAAACGTGATTAGGGCTGGTCCTGGTACACTCAGTCTACTATAAAACAGGCTGGGAACATTCTACCACTAACTCCCAAGATAGAAAGATCCAAATCTAAAATGTTTAGAGGTGTCTGTTTCCCCAAAGGGATGGTTATCCTGAAACCTTAGTCTCCTGGGCACTTATATACATTCACTAGTCACTGCCTACGAGGTTTATGGAGGACTGCTGACATCACTGTGAGAGTCACCCCATCACTTGCTCACGACTGTGCCCCAAACTCCCAGCTGACTTTTACCCTTCTGCTGTGAGGAACACCAAGCACTACTAAATACAAAAAGGGGTCCCGTGTGATCACATGGCTAAACCCAACTCTAAGGCACCTCTCTTCCCCTTTTTAAAGAACTGACACAGTCTCAAGGCTTTAGCTACTTCTCTGGCTGCTGCAGGCTCGGCTGGAAGGTAACCACTGTCCTGCAAAATGCCTGGCTGGGGAAAAAAGGCATTAAAACCCAGCTAACCACCCTATCCTCAGACAGGTGGGGCAGCTCTGAGGATGAGCAAAACAAGGGCCTGCTCTATTGCTACTAAGTCAGCTACCATCCTGCAGAGTCTACATGTCCAAGAGTGAACCACTTTCCTCTTTGTCTGCAAGCAAACCTCTCTCCTAACTCAGTCTAGATTAGTGACCCCTAATCCCAAGGTGAACTGCCACAGCCACTCCCACTGCACTGGCTCCCCTCATGCCTGTGACCCTACTTCCTAGTTTAGTCATTTGGATGAGGGCCTTCCCCCAACCAGACAAGAGTTCAAGTTCATGTTTGTCTAGCTTCCCTCCTACTGCTATGAAAGACTTTTTCAGGCTTGTCCACACCAGCGATTCTAAGTATCATTTGCCCTAGATATTAACCACTGACCTGTACTTTTACCTAGGACTAGGTTCTCATACAGCCTCAATGCAGACCTCAGAATAACCCAGACACAACTAAGCACCTCTCCAGGAAAGTGCTTTTACTACTCACTCTGGCCTCAAATGTTCCAAGATTCCCATTGCCATCCCTTATTCCTTTTTATATCACACCCCAGTTCTAACCCAATCATAAATCCTGGTAAAGCATTTTCTACCATCTCACCAGCCTGACCTTACGACCCAAGCCTTTCAGTGCTTGGTTGCTTGGTTGGGCTGGTCCTCCACAGTATCTCCAAAAGCAACCCAGAGTTTTTTCTAAGGCAAAATATGCTTTCTTGATAAAGGAAACCCCTAACCTACCCATTGAAATGTTCCCCACACTGGCAGCTCTACAGTAAGGACTGGCCCCTCATCCAGCATGGGTTTCCATTGTGTTGCCATTTTCCTCCACCTGCAACAGGGGACACCTGGAGAAATGATGACTCCTGATGCTGGGTAAGGAAAGTCTGTGCTCAGTCGGGAATATATCATGACTAAAGCAAAGAGGCTGTCAGAGACCGTGTGGGTACTGTTACAAGGGCAGGGCAGCCACTCCAACAGTTCTCCTATCAGTCAAAGATGGGGCACGACATCATCACAAAATGAATGGTAACTCTGCCTTTTAGAAACACATTCAAAAACACCAATGGAGGAAATGTTTGAAATCTGAGATAAGGAAGCAGATGGGGAAGAATTGGTGGAAGTAAAGATGGCACCAGGGTGGCCATGGTTTATAGCTGGGCAATCAGAACATATTGGTTCATTATATTATTTTCTCTGCTTCTGTTATGTTAAAAAGTCCTAAGGAAAAGGTTTTGAAAGTTCCCTGTGGTTTGGTCCATGCTTCTTCACCTACCCTCCTCTCTTCCTTTCTGTTCCAGCCATGTTCCTTGTTAACCTTTCCACCATTAGGTGTGTTCACGCCAGGGCCTTCTCCTCTTCTCATGGACCATGCTTCCTTGGGACTTCCTTAAGCTCACCTGGCTTACTCCCTCACCTTCTTCAGCTCTCCAACTGCAACTGAGACTCCTCTGAGAAGAGTCCCTTCACCAGCAGTTTGGAGGAGCTCTGACAACACTGAAACACGTCAGGGGAACTGCCAGTGCAATGCTACTGAGAGCAACACAGGGCTCCGTGAGGTCATGGAAGCATGGCCGCCATGAAGGCATTAATGCAGTTTCTGTCAGGGAGGGTTAGCTTTGGTGAAAGCTGACTGTTACAGTGTTTGGCTCACTCTGCTTTTTTTGTCCATGCCAGTTTGCCCTAACTCATGAGGCCATTGCCAGATGCCTAGCAGACATTGGCTTCGCACTTTCTGACTCCCAGAACTGTGAGCAAAAATGAACACTTCTCCTTTACAAGCTACAGAGCCTTAGGTATTATTTCAACAGTAGCAGACAAAAACGACTCTGAATAAAACGGCAATTTCTCCCTTGTCCAGAATTTGTTGCTGGTGTGCATATTCATATTTATGTATTATTGGTTTCCTGCTTACAAAATTTAAATATACAGGGACAAAAAAATTGTTTTGAATGAAGTACCTGATGCAGACAGGAACTAAAAAAGTACTTACTGTAATAAATCCGTGTTTCATTTACTGCATTTCAGGCATGTGCTTGCTAAAGTCACTTGTGAATGACTGAGAGGAGCACACAGGTGCTCCCACCTGCTGAGTTTTTGTGAGGTGGCCCTCCTCCTATGCATACAAACACTATTAGCTCAAATCCCAATTTTATGGCATATCTGGTCATTTCCGCTATAAGTATTTTTCTCTCTATAAACATCTGGGGTAGTTACTGACTTCAATGCTAACATTAGCAACTGTGACACCTAAGTATGTTTTTTCTTGCCAGGCACGGTGGCACACACCTTTAATTACAGCACTCAGGAGGCAGAAGCAGGGGGATCTCTGTAAGTTCCAGAACAGCCAGGGCAACACAGAGAGCTTTTGTCTAAAATAAATGAATAAATAAATAAATAAATAAATAAATAAGATTTTCTTTTATCTTCAAAAGTAACACTACTGTAGTTATGTTCAGACAGTGACAACTATCTACAAGAAATAAACTGCCGTTAAAAGGGTGGCCAATTTTCTTTTAGATCACTCTCTTTTTAAGCCCTGCTATTAAAAATTCTAAAAACTGAGAGGTAGGCGTGGGGTAATACTAAAAATTAATTTTAAATATGACTGAACTGAAAAACAAAAAGAAAGCAAAACGGGCCTTGAAGCACAGTTGTTTCACAGTTTACTTAAAACCACGGGCTCTGATGTCATAGGGTTAGTGATTATCTTTTATTCAGTCTTTTTATTTTTCTTCTCAATCCACATAGAAATTCTTACAGCAAGAATCAAGAGAGTTTGTTGTTGTATCTAAAACAGAATCCAGCTGAATACAGAAGAATCACCGTAAGAGTTGGCAGAAATTAGAGACTAAGCCACATTTTGAGCCTCTGTATCCTTTACTTACCAGATTCTGCAGAAAAAGGATTTCGCTGGTGCACACTCATACTGTGAGGCTAGAAAGAAAGAAAAGGGGTCACTGTGTCCCTCCCAGGGCGGCTCCTCAGTGGAGCAATCCTGACCCACCACACCAGCCCTGAAGTGTTCTCCCATCTGTGTGAGAGCCTGACTGAGCTTTCTTTCATTTAGCCCTGCCGTCTTTCCTTTACTCTCCACATTTTCTTCACTCTTTACATTTTATTTCTAACATCACTGCAATGATCTGTAGTGATCTGAAGATAATTGTTTTGGGGCCTACAGTCTGGTCCAGTGTCATCGTGTGGGGAAAATCTGGAGTATTTTCAGATTTGAGTTTGCTGATGTAGGAATGTGATTGCTTTCTGTCATTTTAGTTCCATCCTTGGGGAAGTTTCTACAGGCCGTGCTTTGGGTTGAAAGTATGATCCTCTCAAGACCCTTATGTGCTGCTAGCGTCATCTCCAGAGGACTGCTCCGGTTTACAGCAGCATTTATGTGCTCTCCCTCATGCTAGTGGTTTTAACCAGCCTTCTTGAAATATAGGAGACACCTAGAGATACATGTACTTTAGAGGTCAACAAGGAGGCAGAACCTTTGCCCAATGTTTCCCTGAAAAGACCCAAGTTACAGGAAAACCGCTGAAACACACACACTGACATTAACACAGACAGTGAGACTCCCACAGATCTGAAATACTGAATAGGGCTTTGTCTTTGCATGTCTAAGGACAGGATCACAGGAAGAATCAGAAAACTGCCTCTTGCTCATACCATTTACACACCACATGAGGCTTCATGTTTACCACAATCCACTGTGGAACCATGAGCCAGACTCTGGGGCTCAGTGGGCACAAGCCCCTAAGGCACTCAGCCAGCTGTGAACGTGTCAGTTCTCGCTTCTAGAAACGAGTTCTGAAACTCCTAAGAGTTGTATACAACCGATATAACATGGAAACATGTTCTAAAACATGACCAAGCCAACAGCAGGGTAAACAGCATTCTGTGTCCTCTCATGTCCTCGGAGCTCAAAAGGAAGAGACTGGGGCAGGTAACCTGGGTACAGCCCAGAACGGGCATAGAGCTTATGAACTATTCTCAGCTAAAGTTGAACCTGAGACTTAAACAGCAGGAGCACAGTCTCTGGAGTAAATGAGAAGCACATCATGTCTGCATGGCAGAAGGTATGATGAAATATATTAAGGTTTTAGATGAGATGAAAATATTTCAGCAAAGATTTAAAAAGCTGAAGATACAAGCAATGCTGAAGGAAAACAAAACAAAGACTGAAAGAGCTGGCAAACATGTTTATATTCCAGCATCTGGACAGTTCCTGGCCCCATATGATCTTTGAACATTCTTTGAATGAGTGATTAATGAAAGCAGAAAAACAAACATAGACAGCTGAAGGTTGAAAAAGTGTATTTAGGAAAGGAACACAAACAATAGCAGTGTTTTTAAGATAAGAAAAGACAGATAACAGAGCTAGACAAAGGAAGAGATACTTGACTGGACTAAGTATTGGATTTTAAAAATCTGAAAAATAGAGGCTGAAAGATCAAAAAGTTTAGCAGTCTGTTTTACTAGAATGTAAACCTCCCTCATATTATTAAACCATGAACTTAAAAGTGACTCGAAAAAAAAAAAGTGACAAGAAATGGCAAATCTTAGGATTTCTTACTATGTAGACCATAATCACCTTGAAGTCCTCCCATTTTGGCTCAACCTCCAGAGTGCTGGGATTAGCTACTGGGAGCACAATTTTTATTGCAGCAATTTTTACTACAATAAAAAGAATATTTTTTTCTTTTTTAGAGAAAGCGGAGCTAGGGAGATGGCTTAGTGGTTAAGACACTGGCTGCTCTTCTAGAGGGCCCAGCTTCAATTCCCTGCACCACATGTTAACAACTATGTGTAACTCCAGTTCCAGAGGGTCTAATGCCTTTTTATAGCTTCAATGGGCACTGAAACCCATGTGGTGCATAGATTACAAGCAGGCAAAATACCCATACATATACAAATAAAAAAATCTCTTAAAACCAAGTTAGATAAAGTGATACAGGAGATGTAGCTCATCACTGCTTGCCTAGACTGCATAAACCCCAAGGTTTGCTCCCCCGCACTGCTTAAATTGGTGGTATATGCCTGTAATCCTATCACTCAGGAATAGAGGCAGGAAGATCACAGGTTAAGGATATTCTGGCTCTATATCAAGTTTGAGAGAGGAGAAAAGACTGGGTTAAAAAAATAAAAATAAAAATTTAATTAAAGAAAAGGAATTGAAATCAGAGAAAACACTGATTTACAGGGTGTATACTGAGCTCCTTAAGAGATGGTTCACAAAGAATATAAAGAATAAAGTGACATTAAAAAGAAAATCACAGGGGCTGGAGAGATGGTTCAGCGGTTAAGAGCACTGCCTTTTCTTCCAAAGGTCCTGAGTACAATTCCCAGCAACCACATGGTGGCTCATAATCATCTATATCGTGATCTGGTGCCCTCTTCTGGCCTGCAGACATGCATGCAGGCTCAATCAACCAACCAATGGCTGGAAATGGCTCAGAGATTACAAGCACTGGCTGCTCTTCCAGAGGTCCTAAGTTTAATTCCCAGCACCCACATGGTAGCTCATAACCATCTATAATGAGATCTGGTGCCCTCTTCTGGTGTGCAGGTGTACATGCAAACACACACTGCCTACAAGATAAATAAATAAATAAATGAAAATCACATGAGCTGGACACGGTGGCCCACATCTTTAATCCTAGCACTTAAGGAGATGGCTGTGAGTTTGAGGCCAGCCTGGTCTACAAAACCTGTCCCTGAGTCCAGGAGGCTACACAGAGAAACCCTGTCTCGAAAAACCATAACAACAACAAACCATATGGGATTGAATGTCATAAAGAAAACTGTGATTGTACATACCTAGTTCAGGTAAACAATCCTTTCAAAAAGAAACAAAGTTATGAAGTCATGAATTTTTAGGGGCCAGAAAAATTGAATAGGACCTGTTAGGATCTTATCTACAAAATCATATCTATTAGACAAAGAGATCATCAAGTCAATATAGAAAGAAAGAATGTTGTGTTAACTCAAAGGGAAGAGAGCCTATATGATAGTCAACCACTGCGAAGTATGCTGGTAATCAAATCTACTTTTCATAAAATTTCACTAAGCCAAAAGTAATGTATTAGTTTGTTATGTTACTAAACAATAAAAATATCATTTTCTTCTTTTAAAAAGAAGATTAAAGCCTGCTGTTGTTTCACAAGCCTTTAATGGCAGCACTCAGAGGCAGAAATGGGTGGTTCCCTGAGTTTGAGGCCAGCTTGGTATACAAAGCAAGTCCCAGGACAGCCTTGGCTACGCAAGGAAATCCTGTCTCAAAAAAACCAAAATAAATAAATACATAAACTAAATAAAAAGAGTAAGGGAAATTACATGGTCTGTATATTGAAAATAACATGTTAACGTCTGTTCTATTTCTGTAAGAATGACCTAATCTTGGGGCGAGATGCTCAACCTAACCTTGGTCCCATTACCTCTGTGGGTCCGGCTGCTCCAGAAAGGAAGCTGAGCTCCAGCAGTGTGTGCGTAGAACACCCTCACATCCCGAGGGGCAAGCAGGTCAGCGAAGCGCAAGGACTTCAAGAAGCCCTTCTCAGGGCTCAGGGTCAAAGGAGCCTGCTCAGAAATGTGCACCAACCTTCCAGACAGAAAGGAGAACACTGCCACAAAGGCATCCTATGAGAAACATTTAAAGCAAATGTTGAGGAACTTAAAATAATACTCTCTGAAAAGGCATTCTTCTGGATTTCTACAAGGGTTAAAATACACACACACAGAGACACACTCGCCTCTTGTCAAGAAAAAAGAGCTTCCTAAATAGTTTTCTCCAGCATGCTTCTTAGTAACTATTAGAAAAACTGCACCATGCTTCCTGAAAGTTTAATCTCTATGCCAAAAAGCCCAAGGCAGCTTCTGTGCAGACTAAATACATACATGGCGCATACACTTTTCTCTTCTGAAAACTGCTGTCCAGCAGGAGGGGCTGTCTTGTCAGCAATGCAGATTCTGTGCTTAAAAAGCAAGCTCAGGCTCTGCTTTCTTCACACAGCTCTTCTTGACAGCCCTCACTACCTAAGAATTGCACCTCAAATCTATTTTATTAGCCACTAACGTCATTTATAATTAGCCAGCATGCTTGCTAGCATGGACCTGTTTCCCCTTCTATAGATTTAATATAAAGATTTTAGAGGGTGAATGTTTTCTTACAACTTGTTTTTTTTAAACACTTACTACAGCACTATCAATGCTAGCAGATTAATTCTATTGTGTAACACTACATAACTCCTATTGTAATACTATAAAAATCACTCTAAGTTATGGTGATGCTGGAGTCTAAATATTGAGGAGTCTCCACCATCAACAAAATATGAGGCTTAATTACTGTCAACAAGAAGAGATTAAAGGAATAAATATACTAAAGGTCTCTTCTAAAATTTCACCATAAAAATGACATCTCCACTCACCTGTTCTACAAAATCCAGCTGTTACAACTTGAGGAAGTAGGTATTGGAACTAAGAATGATATGAATAGAAAGTAACAATTTGGAGATTAGAATAAGACCCAGGAAAGTACTCTGCCACATTTCGCTTGTTGCTTTTTTCTTTTTCTTTGAGAGAATGTGGGAAGCTGCCCCGGAGGACAGCACCTGCGGGCAAAGCAGGAGACTAGGGCGCAGCACAAGGCGCCCACCGTCAGCCACTCTCTTTGGTGCGGCCAGGAGGAACTGCAGTGCCTTTTCAGCAGGTTTGCCTCCGTCTGCCTCAGCAAGTAAACTCTCAGTGACCATCCTAACACCTAGAGAAGGCCTTGAGGAAAAGCACCCCGGAGGAGATGGCAAGACTCAGGAAATCTTACTGTGTTCTTGGAAGTATGTTCAGAAGCGAGAGAGGCCAGCTCCTCAGGACTGTACACAGCCACATCTGCCTGGCGTGCTCCGTGTGGACTGAGAATCTGGAAAAACTCACTGTTTGCTAAGAAACACAGGGAGATAAACAGGCAGTCTGGTGACAACAGAATCTTCAGAAAGTCATTTCTTAGCACCACCAAGCTGCTTATTTTCTTAGATGAGGATACCTTAAATGTGCTTCCCTCAAAATCAGTTAGGTTTGTTGTTGTTTGCAGTTGTTAGTTATGCAAACTATGAGTTTTATGAATCCTGTTTGTTCTAGGTTATAAGGAGCAAGATTCACTTACAGCTCTAAAGCTAGTTAATGAATCAAAGTCCAGATGCACACATACACATTTTATAGAGGAAGCATTCAGAAACCACCTATATGTATCACAGGCTGAGCAGAGGCTTATGCTAAAGAGGCAACTTCATGGAACCTGAGAAGACTGAGTGAAAGGAAAACACCTGTGCTCTAAACTTTTATATACTGTAACTGCGTTTCCAAAGTATGTGCACGACAGGAAAATATACATGTACATTTACTCTGTAACCTCCATGGAATGGAAAAAGTCTTCGAGTTTTACTTAAGCTGCTGAACTCTTAACTCTTGCAACAGATCTGCAAAACATTGCACAGTTACTAAACTATCAGACAAATAACATTCTCCTGGCTTTTCAAACTTGGAAAGCCCAAAGCACCATTTACATCAGTTTTAGATTTGCTTGTCTTGGCCACAAAAACCCTCAAGCCTCTTGAGACTGGACTCCCACTGTACGTGAGTACTGGGCCCGGCGCCACGCTACCCTCTGCCACTCGTTTACCTTGCACGCTGTGTACACAGCGTAGGGCGTAGGTAAGGGCATCTAGGGTGCTGGGTTTACTGTGTCTTTCAGCTGGAAAATACTTTTTCATTTCTTGGACAACCATTATAAGTTCTTCAGACATTCTGTTTCGGTCTTCATGTTCACTGAATAGAAACAAACAAACAACAAAACAAGAAATGGTAATGGTGGCCAGTCAGGAGATACCTGATATTTAGGGGTGTCTGGGCGCATCAACTCCCTCAAGTCGCAAGTTTAATGCCCTCTGTCTTCTAGGTAGGGTACATTTTACACTTTCATTCTCCCTTCAGCCCTAATTCCGTCAAATTCTTTAACCACTTTCCCCTTTCTTTCCCTATGCTGGTAATTCAGTAACACCCCTCTCCCATCAATTCTCACTGAACTGTCTAAAAGTTCCCTTTCCGGTCGCCTTCCCCTTACCCCGCCCCAGGGGTCAAAAATATAATTAAGAAGTCGTGAACCCTGCTTTCTCAGCTCCAGGGGAAGGACAATAAACACAGACGGCGGTGGGGAGGCTTCCTTGCATCACCTGTGGCTGCTGTTCACGTCAGTGCCCTGCAGAGGACCCTCCTGGCCAGACGCCCCCTGGAGCCCCTGTCCCCTAGCCTGAGGACTGTCGCCGCCGGGCACTGCCGGGTCTCCACAGGGGTCCATCCCGCCTGGCAGCCCTCAGCCTGCTTCTCTCAGTTTGCAGCCAGCAACCAAACCCGGCTTGTTTTGGTCCCTGCCATCGCCTTCGGGAAAGACTGGTCGCCGACCCCGCTCATCTGAGGGGCACTTTTCTCCTCAGCATTTCCCCGGAGTCTGCTCGGGCGACGAGCTACACCAACAGCTCCCCGCCGGAAGCGGGTTGGCCGGACCACCCGCGCGGCTCTCGGCCCGAAACAACTTTTCCGCCTGCTGTGCTGGGAAGTCGGCGAGCATCGAGAAACACCGAGAGCGCAACGTTCCGGGGTGAAGGGGCGGAAGGCAGGGGCAGCAGCGCCGCGCCGTGCAGGCTCGCAGGCGTCCCGCCAGCCGAGCACTCGCCGCCGCCCGCCGCCCCGCAGAGCCCTCGCCTACTCCCGGGCCTCCCAGTCTCGAGGCCGGCCGCGTGCCGAGCAGTCGCCGGCCCCGCCCCTGCGCGCCTCGGGCTCCGGCCCCGCCCCTCCGCCGCGCAATTGGTGGCTGAGGCTGGCCACGCGAGCTCCTATTGGTCAGGGGGCGGAGTCCGGCCCGGGCACCGCGGGGGTTACGTAACTGCGGGCGGGTGGGCGGGTGCAAAGGCCCCCGAAGTACCTTACATAATGCGCGGGTCGGCCGAGGGCGCCTCTTGGCCAATCCCAGCCAAGCGGAGTGGCTTGGAGGACGCTAGGGCCGGGCCGCACGAGTCTACTGCGGGGCTTCCCAGGGCCCGGGCCTTGGCGCTGTCAGTATCGAGAGGGCGGACCCAGAGGGCGGGGCCAGGCGGCCGACAGGTGCGTGGAACCCCTGGGTCCGCAGGCCTTTGGGGTTCCCCGGGGTAACCCCGGTAGTGCCCAGGGACGCAGTACTTTGGGGGGGAAGGACCTTCTTGGGTTCCCATTGTTTTAATCTTTTTTAAACTTGCTGTCTTCTTCCGCCCGCCAGTGTAGGTAAATGAATTCAGGTAGACTCCAACCGAATTTTCAGAGACGTTTAAAGGTCCAAGGTAACTTCCCTGACTGCCCTTTAGTTACAGATTTATTTGGCGACAAGAAGATAAACATAGTGTAAACGATGCTCGGTTTTCGAGGAAACAGCCGAGACGCTCATTTTACATAACTATCTCTACTCTTCGGAGATGAAAGGCACAGGGCGGAGCTCCAGCCTCCCACTGCCTGTGTACATCAAGAATACATTGAGCAAGGGGGTCTTTCCTGCACTTATCAAATATTTCATCCAGTATTTGTTGAATGAAAGGTGTTCAGGTCAAAGGAAAAGGGGAAGGTGCCAGAAGAAAGTTCTCCACATTATATATTGGACAAATCACCTCATTTTCAAGTAGATGGCTCTACTTCCAAGCTCTTCAAGCATTACACAACTATTGAGTGCACACCTGGGCAGGGATTATTGTACTCTGAGGACAGAACAAAAGTCTGTCATATTCAACATGTAACAAGAATGACTCTTCAAAGTTACGAAAGCCTGAGATGCTGCTAAGAAAGAAGCCAGTGGAAGGGTAAGGACCGAGGTTAAAGGAGACAGGAGACAGGAGGCAGGAGGCATGGGAAATAGGCTGGAAGACAAGGGAAAGCCAGTGAGAAGGGGAAATGCAGTGTGAGCGAAGCCCTGGCGTGAGGAAATGGGTGGGCCAAAGAACCGGTGCTGCACCTGCCAGGTCACCCTGGTGCAGAGGTTAGTTGAACGGAGCTCCCACTCGACTAGTTGAGAACCCAAAACGATATGAGATCAGGTGAGAAAGGGAGGGTCAGACTATGGTGGTATTTAAGGAAAAAGCAGATTTTTGTGTTGCACTTAAGCAAAAACCTACCTAGTCCATATTACATTGTTTGCAAGGGTGAAGGAATGCGAGGAAGTGTACTCACAGTCAGTCACATAGATAGGGAAAACCCCCACACATTTGGAACATCCCTCACCCATCCAAGTTTACCTATCTGGTTGGTGGCTGTGCGGTGTACCAGGCCAGCGCTGTAGAACACCAGAACTTCCAGAACAACTGTTTTTAAGAAACCCATGGGCCAAATCCTGACTGATCTGGTAACTGCAAGCCAGCTCCCACTCATCTTTGCACTGAAAAGCACTTTTCATTTAAGGTATGTGATGGTTAATTCCAGTTCGACTTCATCGGGTCTGGAATCAACTAAAGGTATCCTGCCAAGTATGACTGATGGATTTTCTTCCTCAGATTATGTGAAGTGGGGAAGACTTACCCTAAATGTAGGCAGCAACTTTTGGTGGCAGGACAGATAAAGATGGGAGAAGGAAGCTCTGGTTTTTGCCTGCAAACCTTCATTCCCAGGGAAGTTAATCACCCCTGGTGTATCAGAACTCAACTTCTTTGGGCTTCAACAAGGACTAAAGACCAGAGGTTTTTCCAGGAATCTTCCAAGCCTACAGTGCCAGGTTGGGACTGCGGAAGCACTCAGCCTCATGGACTAAGCAGCTACCAGGTTCTCAGCCTCTTCACTGTGAGGCAGACCACAGTACATAAGCCAATCTAAAAATTCTCTTTTAATATACATTCATCTTATTAGTTCCGTTCCTCTAGAGGACCCTAACACAGGGTGGGATCTACACCTACCCATGAGAATGTGGCCCAGGGAAAATGGGTAAGAAAGAAAAGGTTTGTGAGGGAGAGACAGGGAGTAGCAAGGGTAAGAGGTTTTAGGAAATGGATCAGGCATATCCATCACAGTCCAAGAAACCTGAGACAAGATCATGTTAATAAACAACTTTATTCAGGTCATCATAGTGGGAAAGTTCCCAGCTATATACACAGACAAGCGAGGTATCACTGTGTTAATGCAGGAGCTGGTGAGTTCCATGGGACGGAGCATGGCGGAGACAGCACCAAGGTTGTCGGGTCAAGGCAGGACAGAGGCCCTGGCTGATGCTGCTTTCCCACAGTGGGCATGCTGCAAGGCCTGTCTTCAACATTCGTATTGTTTTGGTAACATCAGAGGTACACAAAAAAGAGCTAGAACCAGATTCTATGACATCTTGACTGATGCTGCTTTGAATACAAACACAAATTTCAGGACGTTCTAATGGCACTGCCACAGACAAGCAGTACAGACCTGCTTTTCCTTCACTGCTTCTTTGTTTTCATCCATGCCTGAACTCCCATCTTTGAGCCACACCTTGATGAAAGTCTCATATACACAACAAAAGTGTCTCAGAAGGCAATGGCTACATCATAAGAGCAACAGGCTTCTTTGGCTAGTTCTCCAGGAGTGACCAGTGCCTCACCTCAAGCAGAATATAAAGGATGAGGAAAAGCACTAAATAGTTTTCCAGAGCTCTGTCTGTGCAGACTGACACCTTTTTGAGGCAGCGAGGCTGCTGCTCACATCACGCTAGCATAGTTTAGCAGAGTTCAGTCTGCACACTGCTGGCTAAATAAATGTCTTGTCTACAGGTGTGACTTGAGCTCATCTCTATAGCTCTATGAAAGAAACCAAATCAGAACGAATAGCACTATCTACAGGATTTCATAGGAAGGACTGTCAAAATGTCGAAGGCTCACAGAGTATTGGCACTTCTTCTTGAAGGGCTCCTTGAGTTACATTTGGCACTTAATTGAATTTCTCTATTAAGGGCAAACTTATTGACATTTTAATTGTATCTAAATTTTGGCAAAATAGAAACTTTGGTCACAGTTATATAAAAACTTTTTAAAGAGTTATTTCTGATTAAAATACTATTTTAGAAGTGATATGCAACAAGGAGAAAGTAAACATCTTACACCTAACATAAGAGCACCGATGAGCTCTTCACCAGCATCTTAAATACAGTAGGAGTCAGTAATGCTTACAAAAAAGGAAGGTCCTCTTAATGGAAAGGAGTGTAGTTGTCAGAATAAGGCACACTCTGTTGTTGTCACTGATTTGAGTTAGGCAGTAGTGTTCTTCTCAGAAGGTGCAACCCAAAGGTTTAAAATGTGGCTTTGAGAACGATGTCAGGTGGGGACAGCTGACTTGAACAAAATCCCCTTTCTGGAATCCACAAGTCATCAGTGACAACATCCACCTAGGTTTCAGCCCTCTGGAACAGAAGTCCTCTTTCCCAGTCGGTAACTCTGTAAAGGCACTGTGCAAAATGTGGGCAGGGTAGGTCACTCCTCCAGTTTGGGGCATATATTAAAAACAGAGACACACCTCTAGGCACTAAAGTGTATGTAAATTAACAGGAATAATCACTTGGAAAAAACAGTAGGTAAGCTCCGCATCATAGCAGTTTCTAAGGAAAAAGTCTTCAAAGCGGTCCTGAACAGTGTGCTTCAGTTCTGCCAGCTCTTCCTTAAGAGACACACCACACTAGGAAGCGGGGAAGATTCGGAAACAGTGAAAACGTCAGTTAGTGTTTCTGCGGATGCTCAATAGGGATTTCTATTATCTATATAGGAACAGGAAGAAAGTGAAATGGCTAATTTTCTACTAGCAGCTTCTTTGTATCCTACAGGAATCTGAAGAAGGCTGAAGTCAAAAGAGATAAAGGAAATATCCAATAGCATGGAACTAACAAAGAAAGACATGCTTTGCTAGAAAATCCCATAGATTAAACTGAAAATAATAATAAGTTCTTCTAATAATATAAAGCCACAAGATGGTGGTAATAGCTATGTGTATCTGTACACATTCTGTAATTACTGTTTCTGTTTTCCTATGTCAGCTACTTTTTATATAGTAACCAGATTTGTCCTAAAAACACAAGGTGGACACCATTACTATCTTCATTTTACTCATGACGACACTGAGGTCTAGACATATCAACTGCTTGCCCAAGACTACAGAACTTCTACTATAAGGTGGTAGAGCTGGGATGGATCAAAGTGGTCTCCGCTGATCACTACACTCCACAAAAGGAAACACAGACTAAAACTGCATAGGAGAGAAAAATTGGCCAGACTTCAATTACAAAAACTCAAATATATAGGCTTAGTATGGTGGCACATGCCTATAGCCCTACCACTTGAGAGGATCAGGCAGAAAGATTACAAGTTCAATGGCAGCCTGGGTTGAACACTGAGACCTTGCCTCAAATTTTCCTCAATACCACCACCCCAAAACACCTTCAAGTATTCAAAATATTTGGTCAAGAAAAATAATATTTAAACCTTGGAATGAACTAACCCTTTGCTTCTGTATAGGCAAACATCTAAGAACACAGGGGTGACTCACCAATAATGATGATGACAACAATCACCAGGACACTGATCCCTATTGCCCACATCTGCAATAAGACAGGTCCACTTAACATTGCAAAAACAGATTAAGACAGTGCTTGCTGCAACAGCTACAATGTGAAATAATTTATCATTTCTAAAGCCTACATTTAATATTTTCAGTTAAGGCCTGAAATTTAGTTATGGGCTTTCAGAAGTGTGTTCCAATTCTCTGTGGCCCTTGGAAAGATATACATCTCCACATAGGCTACTGAGTTCATCTCACGTCCCTTTTAAACAAAGCATGACAGGAATTATCTGAGATCTGATCACAGACACTCTCATTTGCTAACTGTCTAAGTCTCCCTTGGACAATGTTCCTATGTTGCTTTCTCCTCTTTTGTTGAACAAGGGGGGATTTCTTAGCGTTTAACCTTCGCAGAATGGCTGGCAAACTGAGCATCCAAGCCAGCACTCCTCTATTCAGGGTATTCTCAGGTACCTGGGTGGGGGTCTGCCCAGGTACCTGATTTAGGCAGTTTGCCCATGACTGGTTTAGGCAGTCCGATTCTACATGTCTTCTAGCTTTAGCCATAAAACACGGGATTAGATTCCTAGTTGTGAGAAAGGAAATGGAATGTAGAATCACGGTTGGCCCAGATTCCACCCACTACCCAGTCACAGAATGCAACAGTATGGCCTCTGCAGCACTCTGGAAATGGAGAGGGGCCTGGAATGAAGGTCTGTCAAGAGAACATTACCTTGCAGTTCTTCCACCAATACTTTCTCTTCAACTTGGCAGCACTTGTTTCAAACTGAGAAGCGCCAGCCTGCAGTGCATCTGCGCGGTCATCCAGCTCCGAGAGCTTCTGGTCTCTCTCTAACACCTTATCCACATTGACTCTCATGATGTCAACCACCTAAATGGACATGGTCACAGTCATACAAAAAGGAAAGGAGGAACAAACCTCTACATGAAATCTATGGACACTCTTTATTTTTTCCCTGTCAGCACTTTATTGAGTTAAACTTTCACTTAAAAAGAAGGTACAGGCCTTTGTGATAAATCCACACAGCAAACCAAGGATAGAAGGGACACTTATGGGAAAACCCACACTAGCATCACGTACCATGCTGAGAGACTCAACATCTTTCTAGGACCTGAAACAGAGTGACAGGGTGCTGACTCTCACGGCGGTTCAGCACTATGTTGGCAGTCCTGCTCAGGGCAACTGGCTGGGGGAAGAAGGCAGCCTCGATGGAAAGTAGGACTACAACTATCTATTACTACATGTCAGAAATTTTACAGAAAACCCTTAAGACTTCTCCACAGGAGGCTGGCGAGATGACTCACCAGGTAAAAGGGCTTGTTGTCAAGTCTAATGACCTGAGTTCAATCCCTGGGACCCACACAGTGAAAAGAGAAAACTGACTTTTTCAAGTTGTGCTCTGACCTCTGCATGTGGTTGGTGTGCTGTGTATTCCCACCACAATTATTTTTAGAGCCAGATCTGTGCCCATCAGTAAGGCCTACACTCTTAAGGCAAAATAGAAAATCAGCCGGATGCTCCTGAGCCAGTTGGCCTGGATTTCATAGCATAGCATGGCAGAAACAAGAGACTTTGCCTTAACAAGATGGAAAAGAACCAACTCCAAGAATGTTACCTCTACCTTTTCTTCCACTACACACACACACACACACACTCTCTCTCTCTCTCTCTAAATAAAAATATTTAAAAGAATTTTTCAAAATGAACTACATGAATAAATTCAGCCAAGTTGTAGCATCTAAGATAAACACTTAAATTGGTTGCGTTTCTATGTGCCAGCAATGAGTAATCCAAAAAGGACATTGAAGAACAGTGTTCTTACCAAAAAACTCAAAAGGCTAAAACTACAACCAATGTAGTTAATTAAGGAGCTGAAGGACTTGAAGAATAAAAACCATGCAATATCAGAAAAAGCGGGTGGCACCCGGGGTAGAGTGCCTGCTGCACAGACATGAGCACCTGAGTTTGGATGTACAATGTTCACAGAAAAAAACAGGTATGACAGTCTGCTCCTACACTGCCAGCACTGGGGGAGGCAGATCCCAGAGACTCACTGGCCAACTAGTCCAGAAAACAGATGAGCTCTGGGTTCAGTGTAGTAACCTGTCTCAAAAATTAAGGTAGAACAAAATCAGAAAAAGATTCCTGATTTTGACCTCTGTCCACCACATGCTTATACCACACCCACTCACAAAAGAGAATCCAACACAGTACAGAACATACTACACAGAAGCTGTGCACAAAAGCACATACCTGCTATTTGGGAGGTGAAGGCACCACACACACACACACACACAGAGACAGAGAAAGATTGTTATAAGAATTATAAGTCTTAGTAAGAGAAAAGACAACTATGTTTACATGTTGGAAGACGTAATACTGTGGAGAGGGCAGTATTCCCAAAGTGACCTAGAGTCAATACACTCCCAACAACTCTTTTCCCTCAGAAAATTGTCATGTAATACCCATTTAGTGCTTTTCTCATATGTTAGTTCAAAAAAGAACTGAGAATAAGCCAACCAATACTAAAAGAGTTACATGGTCATTTCAAAACTCACCACACATGTAGAGTAATAAATACTGCAATACTGGAGCTGGAGAGATGGCTTAGCAGTTAAAAGCACTGGCTACTCTTCCAGAAGACCTGAGTTCAATTTCCAGATGGTGGCTCACAACCATCTATAATGGGATCTGATGTGGTCTTCTGACATGTACCATACATGCACACAGAACACTCATACATAACAAAATAAAACAAAACAAAAAAAACCCTCACACATAAGTAAACAAACAAATAAACAAAAAACCCTGTGATACTGACACAAGGCCAAGTGAAGACCAGTGAGAAAGAACCCAGAAATCTGCCTCCATATTTATAGCCAATTGAATTGGTTTGTTTACTGATTGATTGCTTTTGGTGCTGCGGATAGAACTGAAGTCCTTCTTTGGTTAGGCAAGTGCTCCATTACTGGCAAGACTCTCAGCCTGCCAGCTAATTTTCAAGAGGATGCTAAGACCAGCAAATGGAGAAGGAATATTCTTTTCAACAAATAGTGCTGCCACAACTAAATAACCATATGGAAAGAATAAAGTTGGATTCCTGTTTCATTTCCTATACAAAAAGAAACTCAAAATAGATCAGTCAGCTAAGTTTAAGAGCTAAGACTATAAAAACTCTTAGAAGACGTAAAGCTTTACAGCTTGTTTTAGGTTTCTATTGCTGTCTAGAACACCATGACCTAAAGCAACTTGGGGCAGAGAAGAGTTATTTCATCCCATAGCTTGCAGTCACGCATCTGGGAAGTCAAGGCAGAAACTGATGATGTAGGGGTCATGCAGGAATGTGTTTACTGGCTTGCTCCCCGTGGCTTACTCAAACTGCTTTCTTATGCCATCCAGAACTACCTTCCCAATGGTGGCAGCACCCAACAGTAAGCTGGGTCATCCCAGATCAATCATCAATCAGAAAATGCTTGTCCACAGGCAAATCTGGTGGGTAAATCTTCTCAACCAACATTCTCTTTCTAAAATGACTCTAGCTGGTGTTGAGTTGACATAAAAGTAGCCAGCACACAGCTTCAGGTTTGGCTCTGGGCGCTTAAATTTGATATTACAAGCAAGACCAACAAAAGAAAAAAAAAAACATTTAAAGTAACTGAAGAGATAAATTGGGCTTTATAAAAAGTAAAACCTTTTGGCATCAAAGTATACTACAAAGAATGTGAAACTTAACCAACCCAGAGGATGGAAATACTTATGAAACATTTATCTGATCAATGTTAAATGTGAAGAATACATTAAAGAGCCTTACATGTTAACAACAGAAAGATAATACAACAAAAACATTTTCAAAGACACATAACTGTACTCCTAGCACTTGGGAGGCTGGAACAAGAAGATCTGAAGTTCAATAGTAGCCTACATAACAAAATAGTAGGCTACATAACAAAATAGTAGCCTACATAACAAAATAGTAGGCTACATAACAAAATAGTAGGCTACATAACAAAACTGTGTCTCAGAAAAAATAGCTACAGAACAGCAGTAATGCAAAATGGGGTAAAGGACTTGAACAATCACTTCTTCAGAGACACAGAAATGGCCAACATACTCCAGAAAGATGTTTACTATTACTAATCAAATAATTAATTAATTCAAAACCACAGGAGATACCACCTCCTGCTTGCTAGGAGGGCTGCAGCCCCAAACTCACAGTACCAGGGACACTGGACACCGCTGTCAGGGAAATAAGCTAGTGTAGGATACCACAAGAAAAACTGCCAGAGAATTATTATATAAACCAGAAATGCCACTCTTAGTTCCACACCTAAATGAAACAGAAATGACAATGAATTTAAAGATCTAGCTCCTGGATATCCACAGCAGCACTGTTTATATCAGCAGAAAGACTAGAAAGCCACCCATTAAGTATGAACAAATCATGGTTTATACAGATCATGAACTAGCACTTGGCCAAAAGAGGGAAAAAGGTACTAGCAAAGACTACAACTGGATGGACACGGAAGCATACTCAGGTGAGAGAAGTCTGACACTGATCCTGGAATATGCTATACCTAGAATAGGCAAACCCAAAGGAACGAGCAGATTACAGGTTACCTGGCAACCAGGAGAAAAAGGGAAGGGTGAGTGATTATGGAATGAGGACGGGGCGCTTCTTAGTAGTGACAAGAGATCTGAAAGCACAGAGAGGTGATGGTGGCACCACCCACTGAATACACTGAACACATACGCTGGATGGCAGACTTCTAAACATGCTTAATTTTATGTTACGGGAATTTCACCTCAGAGAACAAAATCTTGATTCTCTTTAAAATTTCTTTAATTTCTAAAACAGAGTACAATTTGAGTTTTTAAAGTGACATTAGTGTGAGAGCCTAAAATGTTCAGAATTAAGTTCATATTGAAACCATCATATCAGAATCTCACTGTATAACTTAATAACAGTACCTAAGATAACTAGTTTTAGAACAGCTGAATGCAGAAAGATTGCACCTGGTGGTGGTGGTGGCACACACCTTTAATCCTAGCACTCAGGAGGCAGAGGCTGCCTGATCTCTGTGAGTTTGAGGCCAGCCTGGTCTACAAAAATATGAGTTCCTGGACAGCCAGGGCTACACAGAGAAACCCTGTCTTGAAAAACCAAAAACCAAAACAATATAAAACAAAGCAAAAAACCAAACCAAACCAAACAACCAGAAAGATCAAAATACCTGTGTTGGCAATGATGGCTTCTAAGAATGTAAACAGGGAGAGGGGAGATGGTTCAGCTGCTAAGAGTACTGGCTGCTCTTATGGAGAACCTGGGTTTTGTTCCCAGCAACAACAAAGCAACTGAAAACTATCTGCAACTCCAGTTCCAAGCATTTTGAAGCCCTCTTCTGGCCTTTGCAGACACTGCACACACATGGTACACATAACATGGAAGCAAAACACTCATACACTTAAATCTTAAAAAAAAAAAAAAGAGAGAGAGAGAGAATATAAAATATGGGTCTGAGTTTCTCACAGAATCTTCACTATTGTTCTACAGATACACACACAAACAAAAGATGTCAGAAGACTCCTCCAGTTTAAGCATTCCAAAGAGAGCTGGGTTACAGCAGTTCCACCTTCTATATGTCTTTCCTTAGCTGTCAGAGAAAGTCCTACAAAGATCTACCTATACTAAGTAATCAGTAGGTGCAGCTATAAGACACACAACATTTTGGAAACAAAAACAAACAAAGAAATAGATCAGAAAGACTAGTTCCTGGCTTGAACAATCTAATTACCCTAATTACAGAATGGCTCTGGGAACATGCTTTTAAGAACAGGTGCTTGTAGTTGAAGTATGTGATTTGATAGTAGAAAAACAAGTATGAAACCAGGAAGAGTCTGCTTTGTGCTTAGAACACAGCTTCTAGAACATTCAGGCAAAATATATATATTAAAAAAAAAAAAAAAGACTATGGAAATACTGGTCTGACTTTCTCACAGAAGCATCACTGTGGCCTTGCACACACCCATCTAGAAAGATGACTTCTTACATAGTCAAACTTTGTGCTCAGACATGGATGATGCTTTTTTCTTTTTTCTAATAGTAAAAAGCCATTACATGTGTAAGTCTGTGTGGAGCCATGTGCACATGCACACAGGTGCTCTTGGAGGCCAGAATTACAGGTAGTTGAGTGGCCCAAATACGAGTGCTTGGGTCCTCTGCTAAGCGTTCTTAACCTCTGAGCCATCTCTCCAGCTCCAATGATTCTTTTTCTAAATAAAGTTCTAGAGAACTCCCACGTTTGTTTAGAATTCACATTTTGAAGTGGAGAGCATACCTCATCTACTTGATTCTGTGTCTGCTGGAGTCTTCGACTGCTGCCAGTGGCAGCACCTGAACCCGAAGGCACACCTGTGGACCTGAAAGGTGTAAAAGCACGGGTATGAGTTCATTATGATTCTCAAAGTGCTTGGTAAAGCACACATGTAATCCTAGTGCCTCTACAGTGAGCTGGGAGGTGGGGACAGGAGAGTCTTGGAGGCTTGAGTGACAGCAACCCTGACCACATGCTGCACTGAGCAAGAGATACTGTCACAAATAATTTGGAAGGTAAGGGCTGACATGTGAAGCTGTCCTCTGCTCTCACACATACCACAGCATGTGTGTGTATAAACTGTTATGCCAGGACTCAAGTCTTATTAATTCAAGTCCTGCAGTAAGAAATAAAGGTACTAATGTGTTTTTATAGCCCCTCAGTAGTTCTACAGACTGCATCAGTGGACAGTGACCAAACTCTGAAACAATGTTTAATAGGGATCAATGTTTAATTGGGTCAATAAAGTGCTGTTTGTTTTTTTTTAACTTGCTTTAAGATACACAAAGTTTAAAGATGGCCAGTATTCTCCTGATCTTTTTCTTGCGGCAAATAGCCAATATGGAGAGGTAGATTCAAAGTGCATGGAGGGGTCTGTGTGAATGGGAAGGTGGACTGAAGCAATTCTGTTGGAAAGCCACTCATCTTCCTCAGGCTCGTTGAAATCTTTATTTTCACTCATTCCCACTTTCCACAAGTACTCTGGCTCTGAAGGCCTTATCGCCTCCATTAAACTCTGCTCCGTATCTAAGACAGCGCCCAGTATGTGCCTTGCCACACAACAGTCACCCTATCAGTGACTGCACAGAGCTTTTAGGTCTGCACTGTGTCCCCCACCGGTGTGTTTTTCTCTCTGAATCTAATCACTGTTTGAAGAGGGTAACTACTATCATTCTCGTCTTATTCAAACTCCGAATGAGCAGGCTGAAGTGAGGCCAATTCCAGTTTAGTTCCTCGAGCGTAGGTCGGGCACTGCCATTTGCACAGCGGTCTGACTAGATACATCTGAGTGCTGGACCTTACCACTTGAAAGTAATTTGAAAACTTGAAAATTTGTTTTTGTTTAAAACGGCAACGAACCCCATGACCACGCTGGGAGCGCGGCAGCTCCCTGAGGACGCCGAGTCGCTGGTCGTCCACCACCACCTAGCCTCGGCACCTGGCGGTGTCCCGGCCACCCCACCCCCCGGGTCAAGGGACGCCCGAGGAAGGAGGCACGGGGTGTGGCGGCCGCTTCCTCAGTAAGCCGGCGGCTCGCCTTCCGCGTCCGCCTGCAGGCCGCGGGGCACCCGGGGACGTCGCGGCGCCCTGACTGAGGGCGGAGCGCCCCGCGGGGCCGCCGCCCACCTCGGGCCCAGGGCGCTCGCTGCGCGGAGGCCCGCGAGGCCCCGCCCGAGGCCGGGTCCCGAGCAGCGGCCCCGCGCCGGACGGGGTTTCCGGGCCTGGGCCCCCGCCCCCCGGGACCCGCCTGGCCTCGCAGCGCAGCGCGTCACTCACATTTTGGCGGCAGCAGCGGCGGTGGCGACGAACGGCCGACGGTCGTCGGAGGACTTGGGCAGCGAGCGGCTGAGGCTGTGGGGATGGGCGGGGCGCGATGACGTCACGAGAGTGGCCGGCAGGAACCGGCCGGAGCGCTCCCCGCCGCCGAGGGCGCGCCGGAAGTGGGCGGGACAGGAGCCAGGTCCCGGCGGGACACTCGGGCTGCAACCTCCAGGCGGGCCAGAGTGGGCGGGGCCGGAGCTTGGCGCTCACGGGGCGTCCGCGATGACGAATGGGCGGGCGTTCTCGGTGGACGAGTGGGCGGGGCTAGAGCGCGGCGCCTGCGCCCTTGGGCTGAGCTCTTCGACGTCAAGGAATCTTCACAACTTCCGGAAGTGTCACCGCCCTGTCTCTAGCCCTGGAAAGGTAGTTTAGAGTGAGAATGGGTGCGGTTTACATTTACTTGACCCTGCTTACGCTGTCTCTGAGTCGTGACAATATTAGCGTGCCTAACGTGCCAGAATAATATAGTGGTCCCGGAGGGACAACCAAAGTGCTTTTCTGAGAAAGTTAAGAGGCAATAGGAAGTTCATTTGGAGTCTTGACCACAGGGTTTGGCTAAGTCCCCTCTCATGTTATTAGTGATGACAAATATTTGCCGGTGAACGGATGTTACACTCCCCGAAGGGAGCTTTGACGCTGAGAACTCTGGTTCCTTCCTTTCTGTAATTCCCTGGCCCTAGCAGAGAGTAGGCACTCAACTTTTGGTCAAACGGGGGGTGAGTAGTATGCATTGGCAAAATGTTCCAACAGTCTGTTAAACAGACCAGGTAAGGTCAGTTGGTGGATTCCTAAGTGAAAGACACAAAAGGTTAGTGTGTATTGCAAACATGAGAGTGGGTAATGGGTTGAGTAAGTAGCTATGATGAACATTCTGGGTTAAGTGTGAGTGGAAATAGCAAGCCCAGACCAACTGGAGAGTGTGGGGCCAGGCTTAAATAAAAACAAGAGTGAACAGAGTGAAGACAAGCGAGACGATGGCCTTTAAATGCACTGGGCTCCAGAAAGTCCTAAGGGCTCCAGTTGGGAGATTCAGAGGTAGAACTGTCTGGTCCTATTTCTGAGGTAGATCACAAGTGAGATACTCCTAGGGAGGTAAGTAGAAGTCTGCAGTGAAGAGCACTGGAACGATGAAAAATACCTGGAAGGGAGGCCTTAGCGAGGTAAGCTGGGGAGGGTCTTTTTAAAGAAACTGCCTAGTAGAGCTGAGGCTTGCAGCTTATGGTAGAGTGCTTGTCTACCATGCTGTTGTTGGTCTGAACCCCAGAATCACAAGACTCCGCTTGTTGGCACACCCATCATTTCAACACTTTAAAGCTGTAGGTAAAATGGTAAGAAGTTCAAGGTCATCCTTGAGCTTAAGCAGGGTATTTGGGGGTACCCTGGGCTACATGATTAAGGAGAACTTGACATCCTTGGTCTTTCAAGTAACTGCACTTAAGATAAATGGTTGATGTCTTGAGAAACCAAGCAATGTCGGTGGAAAGCAAGTGCTTTGGGAATAGTGGCTCTAAGTGAAACACTGGGTGTAAAAACACTGCATGTCAAAGGTAAAAAACACCTCTAGTTCTAACTATGATCTTAACCTCAACACCTTGGATTTCAGGTCAGGTTAAAGCAAAACACGGATAATATGGGGAAATTTTCTTCATTTTTAATTTACAGCAGAAAGAATATAAAGCATTCAGAAAACATTTTCCATATTTTAAGGGCAATTCAAAACATTTTGCATGGTTTCCAGCAGCTGAGTTCTTCAACAGATCCATTGACTCAATGATGCTTTACATGCAGTTACAAAAATAAAACTTACAAAAAAGAAGACGTCTAGACTAGTTTTACATGCAAGTCTCAGGGACCCCCCATTGGGCGCCAACTACTGTGTGGAACTGCCATAAGCGACCGTGCAGCCAGAAAGGGGTTCATCTTAATGTCTTTATTTCATTCACACAGTACAGCTGATTTTGAATGGGTAACAAGGATAGCAATTAAATCTTCAGGAGACAGAATAAGATTAGCTATTAATTTTATAATGAAGTCCTACTCCTGGCACTTGGGAATTCAGATTATCCAAGAAAGCTGCACCTACCTATCACCTTATATTCAAAATTAAGAGTCACAGTCAAAAAAAGTGGGCAGAAATGTTTTGTTTCAGTGGAAGTATGCTTCGACCTCACCTAGAATTCAGTTGTACTGGTAGGTTTTGACCCTACTTCTATCCCCTCCATTAGACCTTCCTCATTTCTTTGTAAGTCTCCATCTTCCAGAATTTTCTAACTTATTCAGCTAATAATGTGGCATGTGAAACATTTAAAAAATACATGTGAGGGTTGAAGCAAATCCACTGAGGTCATTACTCTGGTCAAATGATCAACTATCTGAACCATTAGCAAAATGGAGTAAATGTATCCAGATCCAGTATTAATATAGGATATTCTAAAAGAACTGGCTTTACATTCTATTCCCTGTGACGAATGCAGTTGTGTTTTTGTAAATCACTCAGTGTCCTCAGACAGATCAAATTGTGTAAAATAATAGGCATGGGGGGGATTGCAACAGCTGCAACATAACCCACACATGTAAACAAAATTGGGTCAGGGCAGCTTACAGATGTACAGGTGGCTGCTAGTTGTGGGGCTGTCTGTGGTCCAAGCTGATCACGAGCAGAAAGACATATATTGTACAGTAATTTGAGGTTGGCAGTGAAAGGAAGTAATTAAAAAACAAGTACAATTATAGAAAAGGCACCAAGAGCACTGACCCCAGTTTTTATTTTCACCACAATCTTTTTGTTTCTCCTTTCCTTCTGAAGACACCAGTTTAAAGCTTATTTGTGAATATTTTTAGGCTTCACAACAAGCCTTGAGTTTTAACTCACAGTTGGCAGCCAGAACCATGTTTTTTGTTTTTTTTGTTTTTTTAAAGAAAATCTTATACCAACCAATTCTCACACTTAACCTGGGAATTTTAAACTGGTATTAGCAAATGCAAAATTGGTTCTCTCTGTTTAACATGAATAGTTTCATTTTAAAAGCATCAGATTTCTTTGGCTCCTCATTACACGGGAAGTAGTATACCATGGCATCCCTTCAACACCAGTCTCCGTGGTTTTTCACTTTGTGTGTGTGTGTGTGTGTGTGTGTAAGCAATTTTTATTCATTTTTTAAATTTCCAGTGGGAGATATGAAAACGTCATTTTTCTTATTTCATACTATTTTGTTAATTTTGATCATTCTAGTGTTCTTTGTTGGTGTGAGTGGATGGCGTTAAGTTCTGTCAGGATTCATCACATGATTATCTATTTTGCAAAAGTAACTTAATTTTCTTAAGCAATATTAGCATTCACATTACTTGGCACCTTTGGCAAAGAAATTTTTTAAATAAAATAAAATAAACTCCTGGTAGCCAAAATTAAATGTAAACATATCCTTTTTTTAAAGTAATGCTACTCTGCCTTTTTTCCTAAGTCTAAATACAGTAGCTCTTTTTTTTTTTTTTATTTTTTGCAGGTTAGTCATGCTTTAGCAAAATGTTCTTCTACAGAACATTTAAAATAAAGTACTCTTATAGTGAAATAAATTTTTTTGTTTCATTTTACAGACCATAGCCACTAATGCTTTGCTTTTGTTCTGTTTCTTGATTTCATGCACATCTTTGTTTTAATATATACAATATATACAAACAATACATCCACATTGTTCTCGCCCATTCAGACAAAACTATACAAATAATTTCATCTTGCCATGTTATTGACCTTTGTGAATAAAATATTTAGCAATTAATATAACCCCTTTCAAATATTTTCTCGCTTTTTCATTTCTACCTTTTATATGTACACAGAAACCACTCCATTTGGATGAGATAGAGCCAAAACATGGAATTTACTGGCCAGAATGCAGCACCACACTGGTCGTTTAGGTGGCAAATGTCCAGGCAAGGTTTATGATTCCTTGGAATTACTATGGTTTCCAAGGTTACTAAAAAAAGGCTACATGCTTTACCAATTCTTAAGTAATTCTCATTGCAAGTGAAAGTAAGGCAAACAAATTAAAGTGCTGAACATGAGAAAAAGGAGATGATCACTATCCTCGCAGGTTCTTGGGAGGTGGTGGGGACAAGAAAGTAAATTTAAATTCTGTAAGGTGTTTTTCATTATTTCCCGTGCATTACCCGTTTACCACACACCCGCCCCTCTGCAAAGTTTCACAAGACATTAAAAACCTGCAGATTTTAAAAGTTGCATTAAGTGTGCTGTAGAGATACAAACAAACGAACGAATAAACAAACAGAAAAAAAAAAAAAAAACAGAACAGTGAAGGAAATGAAGACACACGGACTCGAGAATGACTTGGGTGATCTAAGCCCTCCACTGAGAACCAAAGATTCAGCTTCTTGGAAGTAACCGAGGTGCAGGCACAGCGTCCCTTGTGTTGCTAGCGTCGCCCCACCTGTTCTTATCTATATTTTTGGTATAAATATTTGTACAGTTCCACACGATGTTTGAATACAGCCCTAATGACAAGGAAAGTGGCTTCTTCCTAAGACGAGGAAGCCCTTCCAGTTCCTCCTGGTGTCTTGTTTTCCTGTGATCCAACAGAAGATTGAGTTCCAAGATGTCTTGCTGATCAAATTAAAAGTTGTCCATGAAAGTGCAAATGCAATGACCAAAACATTCTTGTTAAAATCCTGCAGCTGACTCCCCAAAACTGCAGAGGGATTGTGTGTGTGTGTGTATGTGTGTGTGTGTGTGTGCACGCGCATGTTGTTGTTGCATGTCTCTGCTAAAAACAGAAATGAAAACAGTCTGAGAAGCAATGTCACATTGCTAAGGGATGCTGCTGTATGTCTTCAAGTTCCTTGGCCTTTTTCAATTCTTTCACTCTGGAAGAGAAACAAAACACAACACCAGGTGATAACTACAGAGTGAAACTGTGACCAAATAAAGGAGAGGGCTGTCACCCCCAAAATGAGAAGCCCAGACAAGCCCCTTTTGAAGACTGACAACAAGGAAACGTGTGAAGTTAGGAGAATACTCCAAGTGAAGATGTGTAAAATTTTACACGGGCGCTCCGAGAATCGAACAAAGCTCTTTGCTCTGCTAATGAAGCAGGAGTGACACCCACAGCTGGGCCGTTTACGGGGGGAATGGCTTCCTGTTTGATGGACTGTCATGGATGCCCCACAACTCCATGTGACGTAAACTAGGGAACTGGCACACACATTAGCTCTGAGTAGATGGACTCATTTAATTCACTGCACTTACAGACTCACAGACTACCCTAAACCTGACCCTATACCCTACACCAATCTCCTTTTCCCCACTCCCTTTTATTACCAAGTCATGGATCTTCATAATTCTTGATTCCCTCCCATTCCCGACTGTAATTTTAAAGTTCATGTTCTTTCTCAGAGCTCCTGAATGGGCAGCAGTAGGATCAATACCAAAACAGGACTTGGTTTTGCTTATTGGAAATACTAGAATAAACAAATTTAAGTGAGACTGCTCAAAGACAGTCATGGAAAGCTCACACCAGCAACTTAGAAGGTGCTACTCCAATACACATTTTTTTCAATGTAAGACTTTGCCTTAAAAAAAAACAAAAAAACAAAAAAACAACGTGGTGCCCAATGAGATGAAGTGTGGCACGCTGAGACCGTCCCTCTGCCCTGACAATGGCAAGTGTATTAATGGCAGAATGGTTAGGTGCAAGGCAGTGCTTGCTGATTCAGGCAGTCTGCATGCCGCAGAGGAACATCTACTTCCCAGCTGCCATGGGAGGAAGGGTGAACCAAATAGAAGCACCAGTTTCTGAGGACATTCCTACACTGCTCCAGTGACAGAAAAAGGAATATCTGATTGGCAGTGGGCTTATTCAGAAGTCAGTCAGATGTGGCCTCTGATTCTGTCTACAGCCTCTCAAGGTATTTTACGATATGCCAGTCCATTAAAAGTTATTCACGATGAACACTATTATTTTCTAAGTATACTTAATAAAACTCAGGCAAATAGGAACATTGGTGGGGGGAAAAACCCAAACAAAGTATTGCTGGATTACATAGGTTGGAAATGAATGGAAGGAAACAAATATTCTAAGCAATTTAAGAAGTTTCATATGTACAACCTTTCAACTGAATCATTTCTTAGGAGTGTGAAAAGCTGTTATGATTTCTTCAGAGAAAGAAGATATACTCTTTTAGAAGAAAAGCTTAATCATTTATATTAAATTGCTACTGCACATGAAAACTTGCTTGTCTAACTTACTGCATGTACCAAGTCCAGCTTAGCATGACTTTTTTTTTTTTTTTTTACAAATGACAGTATATCTCCCAAGTGTCAAGCCCTTTTTTCTTGAAGCTACATGTAATGGCTTTTTTTGTTTGTTTTTGAGACAGGGTTTCTCTGTATAGCCCTGGCCATCCTGGAACTCACTCTACATACCAGGCTGACCTTGAATGCAGAGATCCGCCTGCCTCTGCCTCCCCAATGCGGAGCTCAAAGGCATGTGCCACCACTGCCTGGCTTAATATGCATTCATAGTTAAGGCTACCAAAACGAATTAGGTCCTAGGGTGTGGCATCACGTTGCAGAATAGGATAGTATATGATTATAGGCCTCTAATTTTGGACATGCATACTTGATAAATGGCTTCTTAAAAATTGAAACATGCTATAAGTCTGTGTTCAATTTTTAAACATGCAGCATCTAGACTAACATCCCTTCTGGCTAGAACGATGCAAGGCATGCACGGATGCCAACCTCACTTCCAGACATGCAGTGTCTGTGCTCACGCAGACCCATCTGCCGAAGTCCTGCAAGAAGTGCATGCTATGTCAACACCAGGTGTTTGCACATCAGCACAGAACTCATTCACAGCATTGCTGCCGAGACTTCTAGAGTTTCAGGAAGTCTGAGCTCAATCTGATAGCATCACGGTAAAGGCAGACCTTCATCTTATAGAACCATCAGCAATGCTTTACACAAATAAGTTCATCACTGAAGTGAAATAAAAAGGAGAGTGAAATGTTTTAGGCAACTTCATACCAAAGAATCTGTAACCAGTTGGTCGAAATAGGCCTAAGTTAACACTATTGTCTAGTCAAACTGCTCACCTTGGCTTTTGCACTTACCTCCTACCTGTACAATCTACTTCTTTCAGAGCTAATTAAAATGTCAACTAAGTTTTCACAAGGGTTTAAGTTACCACATAATGAACGCTGAATTAATTATGAAATTAATGATGTTATCATAGACCATTAATTTAAGGAGAGGGATGTGTCCACACACAGAGAAAGTCTACATAGAAGAAATGAAAACATTCCTATTTTCAGGTACATTAATTTCATCCCTACTGTACTGGAATAATAAATGACATGGAAGGAATGAAATGGCATAGAATTCTTCTATCTAACAAAAGCCTGTTAGGGGATGAACTAGAGAAAAGGCAGTAGGGGAGAAAAGACTAATCATACTACAGCATTGTTGAAAGTTACTGAGCACCTGTGACTAAAATGCAGCCCTCTCCCTGCTTTTTAAGTGCAGACTGTAAGAACCGTAGGAAGTAAGCAACCTGCCTCAACTGTGCAGCTGGTAAATGCACAGCGGCACCTGGAACCCCTGTCTGCTAGGCCCCAGAGCCATTCTGCTCCACTCTTCTGCTTCTAACGGGTTAAAAAAATTCCTGCTGTATTGTTTTTTCCAAAAGACTTTAATAGAAAAAATAATTTTGGATCATAGTTTCAATGAAACTGACAATGATTCCATTTTCTTCATCCTAAGATACCATTCTCCATGAAGCACTATATTGAATTTAAGTACAATGTTATTGGGAAAAACACCCTCAAAAACTGCACCTGGTCTAACACAATCCTGGAACCCTGGAACACACTGAAGACACCCTGCAACATAAGACAGACACACCCTGTTGACACCAACTTGCTGAGACAGCAGGAAACAGACCTGCGCCGGCTAGCCGGCTAAGATCACAAAAGGGGGCTTCCTGGTATCTGAATGGATATTGAGGATGAAACAGGTGTCTACATTTTCCTTTAAATCAAACATCAGGCAGATGAAATCAAGCATTCGAGTTATACTGCCTCTAAAGAAAGACTATGTCTTTAAATTGATCTGGGACAATACCCTGAGTACTAAAATTTTTAACAAATTCTAAGGAACAGTTATTTCAAGTGAGTATTTCAAAGAAATTTTAAAAATTGATTTTGCTTTATAATTCACAGATACAATCATTAAAAAGCATATTTAAAAATATACCTTTATAACAAGAAAGCTCTGTAAATTTAACCATCATCTCCACAGCTTCCTCCTTGTTCACGTGTTCTCCACGAACTACAATAGACCAGTGCTTCTATACTAACTACCATGCCTGCCTGACATTCTTTAAGATTTTATTTTGGTGCGTGAGTGTATGTGATTGTTAGTGTGAGTATGTGTGCGTGTATGTATCTGTGCAGGTACACGCACAGATCAAGGCCAGAGGACAGCTTTCAGGAGTCCATTTTCTTCCTTAATCATAAATGCTGAGGCTCAAACTCCAATTAGTGCAGAAAGCACCTGTGCCCACAGAGGCATCTCACTGGTCCTAAAAGGTTCCTAAGGTATTTTTCTATGCATCCATTATGACTTCTTCTTATAAATGTGTTCACATGACAGAAACAAACAAACAAACAAAAAAATCCAGTGGAAAGAAGAACTCATTCTTGTTTTACTCAAACCAAAATCAGTTGTCTAAACTGTTTTGCTTGGTATCACCTATGCTACAGACACGTTCAGCACATGAACCTAGTAAACCCAGATATGAATTTTTGAAGTTGGATTCCTACTTCAAAATACAATACCTGTGGTTAACTATCAGTACTGCTTAGAGCACAGGTCCTCAGCTGACCTTGTTAGGTTTCAGCAACTAAAGATTGTTTAAGTTTGGGTTTTCTTAAAGAATCACAAATGTGCGGCTCACATAGGACTAAGAAAGAAGTGAACCTAGAAATGACCAGGTACCTCCCTATCTACCTATGAATTAATTGTACTTGTTTCTGAGTCCCATTACACAGAAGACAGGCAAAATAGTTTTCCATGAAACAGGACAAATACAGGACAGAAGCTATGGTTTTTATATCCACCAGGCATTGCTTCCTCTTAGGAGAGTTACACGGAGCACCTCTGTGTTTTTAATTATTGTGTATGTGTCTATGTAAGGTCCACGCACAACAGTGCAGATGCTCTCCCTAGGAGTTACAGGTGGATGCTGAGAACCAAACTTGGAGTTTCTGCAAGAGCAAGTTCTTAACCACTGAGCCATCTTACTAGCCCTGAGGACTGTATTTCTGACTCTCTTACCAGTAATTTGAAAAGTACTTGACTAGCTTGGTGGTACTGGAATCAGGATAGCAAGCCTTTGAATCATGACCATTCAAATTACCAGACAATCCCAAGATTTTCCTGAGCATTCTAGGCTGCAAATAATTTCCACTGAGATACTATGGCAGTCTTCACCACAGACGAAAAGAAAGCTGCATCATAATGGACTGGAGTGATGTGTGAGCGAGAGCGCTGAAAGCCCACAGAAGCTACAGGGTTGACTCCATCAATGTCCAATGAGAATCCATGAATAAATGAGAGGCCTGCTTCAGAAACTCTAGCGAACAATGGCTTTATGGGAAAAGCGTCAGGCAAAGCCGCTTCATTACATCTATTGGATGACGCTCAGCCAGAGAAATGCTTCATGAGTCAGTGGCTTTCAGCAGGCAGAGCCTCGCAGTGCTGGCCATCAAAAAACCACAGGGCAGCCTGACGCTGCTTTCTGGTTAGTTACCTGTTGCTCTCAGGGCTGCAACAGCTTGTGGGAAATTTAGGAAAAGAGAGATCTTGCCATATTCCAGAAATTTCATTTGGATTGCAAAACAAAAAAGACAGAGAGGCCCAATAAGAATGACAGAGAGCATGTTGTCTGCAATTTAACACACACCACTGAGTTCCAAAAATATTCATTTCCTAAAAGAGGCAAGTGAGACACAATTACTTAGAGATCCATGACTCATCCTCCATGACATATTCCACATCCATTTCTGACTTCTTCCTGGATACACGGGGCCACCTGGAATCCAAACCTCATGCCATATTTAACTAAAGATGTGGCGAACACATCTGTTGGCCCTTGGCAACTGCTGACCTTTCTACAAGGGTACTCTTTCAAGTAGGGTTAGAAAATGGTACCTTGTATAAAAGGGTACAGCAAAGCCAATGCTGATTTGTAACTTCCAGGACCTGGTAACAACCTGTTGCAGAGAGTTCACTGGCTGCTCTGGAAGGCCAAGCTGCTTGGCTGAGGTCACCACTCACCAAAATGCTTGGTTGTTTCTCACAAAGTGAATTGTTTGAAAACCCAGTTCTTAAACACAGAGAAAAACCTGTGGTTTGAAAATTTGTGATTGAACACACTTAACTCTTCTTCCTCTAACAAAGATTCTTTCATTTCAGTAGAGCCACACCCACCTTTGGTAAACACGAGCTGTAAGCCAGTAATTTCTAAAAAAAAAAATAGGTTACTTAAACACCGAGGCTAATCATAAAGACCTTCCATGACCATGTGCTTTCTGAAGCCCTCCCTATTACCTCGTACAGAAAAAGGAGACACCTGTCTAGGAAATACAGAGAATGCCTCTCTCACTTATGAGGGGGCACAAAAGGTCTGTCCTTAAGACAGAGGGCAACATCATTCTGTATCTGGAAAGAGGCGCTGCTCTGTGTTTGCACACACTTTCAGCCATTTTTGTCTCAATACCTTGAGGCCAAGTTGTTGTGTGACCCGGTGACTTGCTAGTTCCTTGACATGTATTTCAGTGGTTCTGCTGTAAAACTGGGAACCACCACATGAGGCACAGCAGAAGGCCATGTGGAAAGCAGTACTTCCCTTACACACCTTTGGAAAACCTTTAAAATCACAAGCTAATCACGTGAATGAAAGTAAACGATAATTCATCTACACAACACGGGATAGTGAACATTCTCCCCTTAACAGAAGACTACTGTGTCTGAGAAGAAAGAGAGCCAAGCTCCAAACCACATGCTTATCAGAAGGTGCTAACACCCTTTTCAGTTGTTACAGAAATCAGGAGCTAAGCCTGGTGAAAGGCTGGACACAGTGAGCTGCACAGAGGGTGCTGGTGTCCTCTCCCAGCCCTCCCCAGAGAGGCTGAAAACACAAAGACACAGTTGGTAGTTTCGGGTCACACTGAAGCTGGGGTACTCTGCACTTGGGGTGAACTTATGGTGCCCTAAATCTGCTGGCAGCAGTGCCTACCTTTGTGGAGGTCCTTCTGCTGTGGACCTAGGAGTTTGGCCAACAGCATGGCTCACTCTGCACCACAAAATGTAACTGTATATTTTCAACTGCTTTTCAACATATAAACCTCTAACTGGTTTGCTGTCCTTTACAAATTAACAAAATAAGCATGTTATTCTCTTTGACATGTCATCCCAGGACTGTACACCTGAGGGAATGCTCAGCTCCCAAGGAGAAGTTCAACTTGGGGATTACGAACGGGGTACTGCTGCAGGTTCTTGAGGAAGAGAGAGCGAGAGGAGACCTTATCAGCAACTGCAGAAAGCCATAAACAAGCCATCCCTCAGTAAGGAGTCGGATAAATGGTACCGTCCCAGGAGGAACCTGAAACCCTCTTGGCTCCTCTCTCTCCAGCTCCCTGCTGGCTGCGTGAGGCATGAGGGATGTTATGAAATTCCAGCGTCCCATGCATGAGTGGGAGTCTCAGAGTTCATGGCAGAATGCAGCAGGCACTAGAGAAATTAAAGTAGGGACTCTGGTTGGCACTGAAATTAATCACCTTCAGAAAATGTGCTCTGGACAATGATCACTGTTAACATACCAGAAACTAACAAGCTTCAAAAGTGCGTAAGCAACCAGTTCAGATAGAATGTCAGCTCCCTTCAGCAGGCTCTACAAACTGCATTAGCATGCAAGATAGCCACTGAGTTACAGTGAGTAGCATGCACTTGCTCTCTCGAAGGGCGGCTGCTGCTTCTAAAAAGAAGTGTCGTCTGTATGCAGTGGGTGAGGTACAGCCTCTTCTCGTTTCCTCCTCTAGTCCAAGCCCAGACATCTCTGAGGGGCTCTACCACTGGGGTCTGAGCACTCAGTGGTAACCAACAGTCTAACACTAAGGAAGAGGGGCAGCATGGCTGTGCTTCTGCTTTTGGTTGCAAGTTTCTCCTTCAGCAGCTACTCATGGTGGTTTGTTTTACTCCTGGCTTTAAAGTAGTCAGAACTGCTCTACACGTAAGTCACTACTCAGGAAAAATGCATAAAAATCCACTGCCATATCATCAAGTTGACATGGCAGCAGCCTGCAGAGATCGACAGGGATAACCTCCCCATACACTGAAATAATTATGACTTATATTAATATTAATTGTACAGAATTATATAAATTACATTAATTAATTTTGAGAATTAATTTCCTCTCGAAATGTTATATAAGCAAAAGTTACCAAAGTTAATCCAACTGTTGGTGAGTTCTTGTCCTAGCTTTTAAGAAGTTTTCTGACTTGTCTTTCAGCTGTACTTGCACATGCTCTTGTGTGCAGCATGCACCTGCAAGCTGGGGTCCTATTTTCGGACCTTGGGAAGACTTGGCAGTGTCTACTGACCTAGCCAAGACAGCTACTCCCAACTGTAACATGGAATCTCTAGGCTTAAGGTACTTCACACGTTTTTATAAAGAGTGACAGTTCCGTGTTGCACATCTGTTGTATACTCAATGTCCTAGGGAGGCTCTGCAGGGGCAGCTCTGTATCCTGACTTACCTCACCACACAAAGAAAGAGAGGTTTAGAGACAGAAGCTCTAGGGCAGGGTGACAGGAAAGTAGTATCTGTACATTATTTTTTTTAAGCTTAGTTTTTCCTAATGAGCGTTTCTGCCTTGAAAGTTTTGACCAGTTTGAGGAAATTTGATGTGGAAAAATACTGTAGTTATAAAACCACTTGATGAATGTTTTCCTGTAACACAGCCTCATGGCGGCTGGGAGGCCAGTGTCCCGCCTGGCCTGAGCTGGACAGTGGTGTCGGAAGGCCCTTCTTACTTCCTCATGCACATGTGTCTGACCGCTCTCCTGCTGCAGGAAACAGCAGGGTTAGTAGTCAGGGTTAGTTCTTAGTTTATTTTATTTTTCATTCAGAATGGATGTGAAACTTACTGGCATACCTACGCTGCAGCCCCATGCAAGCAAGCAAAAAGCAAAATATTGAAAATGGAAGATAAGGAGAAACTGGCTAGCAGGCAGCTAAACTCACCCTTTTGTACAGCCTATGGTCCACCAGGGGGCTTTAGACAGTAAAACAACACCAGAGAGCTATTAGCATGTGAGGGTCACAGCAGAAATCTTATCAATAGCTTTATGTCAACCAAAGACACTACCAAGCGGTTTCTCTTGTTGGGGAGGAAGAGGAGGGTGATGGCAGGGGATGTGAAATGAGCAGGAAGAAAACCCATCAACTTATTTTTAAAAACCATTGGGATCACATGACCTAGAAATGGGACTCCTGCTGATTTCTGAGGCCTCTGTCTACCTACCTTGTTGAGAGGGTGTCATGAAGTTTTCTACCTAATACAGACTGTAAGCCTTCTAAGAGGGAATAAACATGACAATTCTGCTTATGAAAGTGACGGTAACTAAACCAGATGGGTTGCACACATCTGACGGAAAACACAAGTTTAAAAGAACCCCCAGGAGAGAGATCCAGGACTTCATCAGGCTCTGTAACCAAATCCATCAAATAAAGACGCAAAAATGGAAAGTAAGTAACACACTGCACAGCCGGGATGCAAAGGCTCCTGTTGTTTGACTGCACATTTTTCTACCGTCTGAACCACCGAGGGCCAACACAAGAGCAATGGGCTTTGTTTTGCTGCAAACTGTAAGCACAGAACCCCAAACCTGATGCTCTCTTCACAGGAGACTTGCCATCCTCAGTGAGGACAGGCTGGTTATAATACACTCAAGACAGGTGAGATCTTCAGTAGATTTCTCTCTGCTAGTGTAAAGAGAAGGAATTGATTCCTCTGTCCAGCCTGTTTTAGGAAGAGGTCTTTTAAGCGAACTTGTTTTAACTATGTTACTCTTTGACTCATCCATTGTAAACAACACACCCTCAGAAGGAGGACTTTGGAAATTCAGTGACAGGCTTGGGGGGGAGGGGCTTTGCTTACACTGCACCTCTCATATATGCTCACACTCAAGAGAAAACAAAGTGGAGGAAGCACAGCACAGTTTAACCCGTGATGTTCTGCTTTATTGGAAATGGCCTCAAAGCAGCATTAGGGTCTGGAGAAGAAGAAACAGTCTCAAGCAGAGACTCTGCACCATGGGCTAAGTCTGCTGGTCCCTGGGCTGGACAGTCTTTTGGGGCTCTCATTCTGCAGACAAAATAAAGGAAGAAGGGACTGTGAACATGTGAGGATGTGAAGAAAATGACCTAGGGAGTTCAGGGTATTTTACCAACTGAAGAAACTCAGCTATTCTACCAGGTCACAAGGAACTCAAAGACATGGCTTAACAATAGACTGGCCCTGGGGAGACTTGCAGAATCACCTTCATTATGTGAAAGCCTACCCTGTAGTTTCCTATCGTCCCTGCCAGGACTTCCTCAGCAGGCTTATTCACATTTGTATTTTTATGTGCTAGCTCTCAGGGCAGGAGGGGTGTAGGAGGGTGGTGGAGGAGGACCTTGATCCAAGACATCGCATCCAGGGGATGCACCTGCCATCTAAGGTCCCTCTAGAGATGCCCAGCAACCTAACACTCAGTCTTTAAGGTTTTCTTTTACTGTTGATGTCATGGCTACGTTTCCTTCTATGGTCACACAGATATGTGTCTGTGTTATCTTAAGTAAGTGTGTAAGTTCTCAGTTAAACTTTAAGTTACAAAAAGGCAAAATATTTTCAGGGATTAGCAACTTAAATGGCCTGAGGAGTAAGAAAGCCTGACGTGAAATCTCTGAGGAGTGAACCTGAATGCAAAGCTTTGGGGATGGTTAAACAGGAGAAGTAGAGAACACAGAGCCAGCTCCCGCCTGCAGCTCCCGCCTGCAGACGTCAGCTGCTGCCCAGAAACAACACACTGCCTCAGTGCAGCTCCTGCCTTGATGTACAGAGAGAAAGCAAGTCTGTCCCTCTCCAGCCCGAGAAGTCTGTATCTTGGCCAACAAAGCTCACATCTGAGAAAAACTCCTCTAGGAAGGCTCCATGAGAAGATGCCATATCCTTGGGGACCAACAGACTGTCTTTTCCTCTGAGTTCCCTGCCCTCGCCTTGGATCAAATCCAGCTGCTCTCTGGTAAACTGAATGGGAAATGCTATCTTCTACACATCCAGCAGAGGGCACCAACTACTTAGAGTAAATTCCACGTGTGACAACCTGGATGGCATTTAAGGGTTTTCTCCTCTTCCTTGACTATTCTGTGTGGATGTCTACTTGCAGAGTGAGGAACACAATGAAGACCATAATGCAACTGGCACATAAATGATAGGTCAGAGATCTGAACTAAAAGCTAGTCCAAGCCAAATACATTCATGCCCAAATCACAACAGAAAACACTGCTGTGGGTCTCCATGGTCACACACACCCTCTCAGGTCACTGCAGCCCAGGTGGCAGTGCTTACAGTCCCAGCATCCCACCATGACCTGGAGTGCTTACCCCATGCTTGCTGGAGGCTGTCAGCATTACACAGACCCAGCAAACGGTTAGAAAGGTTGGGACTGTTTTGTTACTCTCTGTGGACAGTATGTAAGGACTTGGTGTACCTGTGGCGACAGCGACGTAGAAACCTCATTATTTTTCGAGCAGCCTGGTCCTGCTTTTTGGTCAGCAAACTGCTCCTGAAAAAGCCAGAATATTATCGTCATAAGAAAGGTTCAATAAAGCTGATAGTGCAGACACTGAGAATTGGTCTGGTCTGCACTGGGAGGAGACTTTCAGTTAAATAGCATCACAGATTGTACTGGAAAGCACACGCTGCTCCCACAGCACTGCCATCGGCCCGGGCCTCTCCCAAACCTTTGTTTTGTTTTCTTTAATTTGTTTGAGACAGGGTCTCATGTACCCCAGGCTGGCATCAAAGCCACAGTGTAGTTAAGGCTTTTGAACTCCTGGTCATCCTGCCTTCATCTCTGAAGTGCTGGAACTACAGGCATGTGTTACCTTGACCGGTTATGTGATGCAAAGGGCTTTGCACATGCCAGGCAAGCACTCTGCCAACCGAGCTATGGCCCTCTCAATTTTTAAGGAGACAGTATGAAGACTAAAAATAACTTGGTCCCTCCCTATGAGTTCTTACAACTTATTATTTATCTGGGGTAAGCCAGGAGCCTGCTGTGTAAGCCAGGTGGGATCTAACTCACGATCCCCTCAGCTGAGAGAGTGCTGGGATTACACCACACACCCAGGTCTTTTCCAGCTTTCTGTGGAAATGGGCCTCTGGCACCAGCCAGACTTCTTCAGTTGAGGACTTAGTTCTCAACTTGATACTATCTTGGATCTACTTTCTACTTTTAATCTTTAGCCTGCTACTCTCTAAACCAGAATCACTGAGCCTTCTGGTTCAGAACACTGCAGAATGACTCCTCTGTAAGTTCAAGTTTTGGTCCTGACACACTGTGATTAATGCTAAAGTTGGCCAGTGACATCAAGTAACACCATGTGGCAGTCAGAAAAAGGCTCCCAACAACACAGGTACTGCTAGACAAAGCCACAGCGCCTTGCCTGTGCTGGACAGAGTCGCTGCCAGCCCTCAGGCCCTGCCCAGGGGCATGCATAGGCGGCATGCCAGAAACGTCCCCACCAAACGCTGCAGCCGTGAGCCACCTGAGCTTTTGCTGCACGATGACCGCGGTCCTGCGCGCTGGCCGTCTCCTGCCGCATCTCTTGTAACTCCGGTAGAAGTTCTGAATCAGCACGGCAGCACGCCGGCTCTGCTGGAACCGCTTCTGCTCATAGTAGCTGCGAAATTTGCTCTGGATGAGGATGGCCGCCTGTGTCATCTTTTTGTAAAGTGCATACTGCAGGGGACATAGAAGGAACAGGACAGTAACAACAGGAGCCGAAAGTCCTCTGAGCCTGGGAGGCAAGAGCCCCTCCTTCATTCCTACCCTAGTCCCTGCTGGGGCTGACCACAGATGCCAACAGCAGTCTTCCAAAATGGAAAGAACTACTGTCAGACCTGCTACATGGCACCTTCATCCTTAGTAATGTATTTTCCTCTCATAAGAGAGATTTCCAAAAACATTTTAAATGCAAAATTTTAAGTTGTTTTAAGATGAATTTACTATCCAATTTAGGAATATTTTAACTCTTATTATGCCTCTTGATTCTACTCATACAGAGAGCTACCTAGCAGTCAGCACCATTTTGTAATTAATTTGCTCCATACCACAAATTTCTGACAGAGTGACAAGGTCCCAAATACAAGGCTTATCATGAAACGCTGACACTTTTAAGCCATTTCACCCTGCAAAAGATTAACACTCATCAGACCCACACAGCAGCCTTGAGATGAACCCTAGAAGGCTGCCAGAGAGTTGTGGACTGCGTAGGAGCCAGGGTGAGAGGCCCTCAACCTGACCTGCTCCACAGCTACAGGTCCAAGGGAGTCACAGGAGTTAGGCCTGGCTTCTGAATCCTTCTCGAGGCCCTCAGAACACAAAGCTCACCACTGTGCCATGTGGGAATTTCTGATGCAGTGATGAAATCACACGAAGCTTTTTGTTTACAAGAAGGCAACTTATCTATTGTTAAGAAGACAAACTACTCAGAACCCCACCCCATGCCTAACTGCATCCCTAGCCGTACCTAACACGAGGGAAGGAAGCCGACTTCCTAGAACACTCAAAAGCAAATGTCTCTTGTCTCTCCTAACCTGCTTTAGGGTCGTTTCCATCCATCCAAATGTCCTTTAAGGTAACTGCATCTTACAGAGCTTCTATAGATTTTGTCACTGTGGCCTGAGCACAGTGCATGTGCTGGAGCCTAGGGCCACGGTGAAGCCCATTCCAGAAAACAGGAATTTGCTTAATAGCTACTAGGTTCAAAGTCACCGGCTTGGATGGACTGACATGGCCATGAAAACGTCCACCTATCCAAACTGTCCAAGCCCACTCCACTAGAAGACCACAGGTCCCTGAAGACAGATGTACTGTCTCAGGTGGCTTGGAAAAGGAGCATTATGCTTGGTGACTGTGCCTTCTTAATGACCCCTCCTTGTGGCTGGGATGGGTGTGAAGTTTGTGACTCTGGTGGAATGGTTTGTGAAAGGACTCGGTATGTCGTTACCTTCAAGGCTATCCATGTCAGCTTGGGGGAGAAACAGAAAATACAAGATTAACGTTAGATTACTGAATATAGGAAACAACCCAAAAAATGCAAAACCAGTACAACTCCCAAGCAAAACCAAAGCCAATAAAAAGGTAGCCTGGTTAGATCAAAGCCTTCTACCTTCCAAAATACCATTCTGAATTTTCACAATTTCCAAAGGTAATGCCTTCTACCTTCCTAGCCACAAACAGCATTTCCTCAGCAGGGGATTTTTATTTCTCTTTTTTAAAAAAATAAATACCCGTTGCCATCACAGACTTGAAACCTCAATTCTGTGTGATATAATCAAGTGCTAATGTGGAGCCTGTTCACCAGTCACAGAGACAAGGAGACTGTGGTGTCAGCGTTTTACACAATAAACCTTCAGTGTCTGGGATCTCACACTCAACTGGCCATAGCTGGAACCCTTACTTCCTTGCTCTTGATAGTTTAAAGGAGAAACTTGGAAAACAAAAGCAAACAAAAGCAACCCATACTATAAACCAAAATCCTGGGTCAGAGGATAAAACGGGACCCCAAATTTCTCTGCAATTGCCACACAAGTTAACACACAATATCCTTTACATAACAACCTAAGGTTACCCAAAGTCAAAGAAAATAAGTCCAAGGTTTTCTTTCTACAACCTTTCTCAGAACCAACAGCATATACATACACGCCTGTGTGTGTAGGACTGTATCCAGGCTGGCTTTGAACTTGCCATCCTCCTGTGTCACTCTCTGAGTGCTGGGACTAGAGGCTTGTGCCACTGTTCCCAGTAATAGGCCCAAATTTTAACAGGTACTAGTCTAAACTCAATGAGGGAAGTTTCACTATTTTATGACCACCTTGATATCTATAAACTCTAACATTTGCTTCACTCTGCCTGCTTCTTCCTCTGAGAACGGACATAAAGCTGCCTGGAGTAGCTCTGAGGCTATGGCACTCCTGGAAGGCTGCCATACCCTGCAAGCTGTGATGCAAGCAAGATCTCCACCAGAGCGGCCTGCCTATCAAACTTGCCCCTGTCAGCTACAGCTTGGAGGCAGACTGCTGTCTTCTTTTCTCTAGTTCTCACTCATGGGAATTCAAGTTAGGTCTTTGTTATCAGGGGTTGGATGTGGTACTTTTTAGCCAAACTGCACAGCAGCATCCTCTGAGGCCAGGGCTGCTTGGACAGGTGCCCTTCCCTTCTGAGACACACAGCTGAGCTTTACCTGCTTGTACTTCCTGTAACATCGCTGAATGACGGCAGCAGCCACTTCTTGCTGTTCCCGCAAGGGTCTTCCCTGAAAAGTAAAGCAAGGGGAGATCAATAACAAACTAAGTAAGAATTGTCAAACACAAAAAATTAGAACTTTTACTCATGTCATGCACCCATCCAAGAATAACCCAGGTTTGCTGAACTTCACTGACAGGGGTCACTACACATTAAGAAAATGATTTTCAGGCTCAGTCTCCAATTACTTTTGCTTTTCAAAGTCAAACCATATTTGGATGTTGGGAGACATAAAAAAACGCGCATTTAAAAGGTTTTGTGTTTTTTTAAACAAATTAGGTATTGTACTACTTATCTTTCAGGCTCTCAGCAATCTTTCCTAAATAGCTCAACTACTTTCCTTTCAACAGCTTCAGACAGCATGATAAGATTGTTCTAGGAATGTACAGAAGGTGATGGAGTCCCACCCTGTCCCCTCCCCAATAAAGACACACATCTAAGCTTATCACTGAGTTCCCAGAAGCTTTCGACAGCCCACAGTCCTCAGGTCCCTGGGGCTCAGGGAAGCCCACAGTCCTTGGGCCCTGACTTAGGTCATGAATCCTTGTAGCCAAGGTGTCAGCTTATCAACAATAAGATGATGACTGCCCTCCTACTGGTTTTATTTGACTAAAGCTCCTGAAAGTCATTATGATAATAATACAACATAACATCTTCCAATAAACATTTTATCAAACCACAACACACAGGGAAGAAAATCTGGGATGCAGATACCCCTCTATTACCTTGTATTTCCGGAAGGCTGTCTGGACAAGCCTGGCAGCCTCATAAAGTTCTCTCTGCTCATGGTCGGACAGCGTGAGCTGAGCAAGCTCATTCTCCACCTTCTCGCTGGTGGACGCACTCAGGAATTCTGACCAGTCTGCTGCAGAGGGAAGGCTGGGTTTCTCAAAAGCCACTTCACTGACTGGGGAGCCTGCAGGGCTCAAGCTAGCATTGGAAGAAGGAGTCAGCGGCTCAGTGTACGCACTCCTGCAAGGGGAAAAAGAGACGGCGGTTTAAAGGCCACAAACACTGTCCGTTATCTAGTAGTTTATGAGACAAAACAGGATCCACCTGAAGCCACCCTGGGCTGTTAAGAGGCCTCTGTCGGTTTGTAGGATGCTGAACACACTCAGGACTTTGGCTGCACCTCCGTTAAGTTCACACTGAGCACCTATCATCCATGTGGCACTGTGCTAAATGCCAAGCCCACTGAGGACACTCCCTCCCTCTAGGAAACTTCAGCTGATGTGGGCATATCAGCTGATATGACATCCGATAAATGCTGATGTGGGAGGAAGTAACAGATGGAGAGGGCAGAGCCAGGGTTTGGAAATGGCAGAATGCTATGTGCCCTCCTAGTGAAAGTCTCTCTTCACACCTGGCCTCCATACCTCCAGTTAAACCCAGAGCAAAGAGTACCCAACTGCAAATCTTCCCAACCTGATGTGGGCAGCACTGGGCAGACGGTCAGCATCAGCTAGGTAACTGGCCAGCCAGCTCATCGTACTGCTAATGGTAGCCGGATCTGTTCTTTCCAAGGCTGAGGACTCCACAGGCACAAAGTTCTCCTGCTTGATCCGGTCTGGTGTGGCCTCGATAATGTGCTCCGCCAAGGTCATCATGTTCACCTGCAACCAGAAGGCCACAGAACACCAAGCTTAGAAAGAAACCTCCAACCCACTTTACTGTCCTCAAACCTTGTACAGGAAAATGAAGGCAGGGCAGGAGGTGGGAAAAGACAGCGAGTTTACACCTTAATCCGATATACTCAAACAGCATTTTAAGTTAGTATGTGACTCACCCTGAGGCCTAATTGTCTTCTAATCATAGTCTGGCCTCACACCTTGGTCACCTCTAGTGGACTTCTGTCTTGGGCCCACTGTCCACTATCAGCATCATGAACCATTAGGGACCCACACCTGGGAGGTTCCAGGTAAGACACCATCTTAATTTTAAAACATTATTCCACTTACTTATGTGCCTGCACATGTGTGGCCAAAGTACAACATGCAGGCGTTAGCTCTCTCCTTCTCCTGTGTGGTCCAGGAGACTAAACTCTGGTCAGCATGCTGTGCCATCTTCTTGGCCCTAAATATTGTGTGTGTGTGTGAGTATATCTTGCGTGTACGTGTTTGTGTGTATGTGTGTGTGCATGTGAAAACATGGCTGCTCATGGCCCAGAAAAGGGTGTTAGATCCCGTGGAACTGGAGCTGTGAGCCACCCAGCACGGCTACTGAGAACCAAACTAAGATCCTTGGCAAGATCAATGACCTCTCTAACCTTTCCTGTCCCTAAGATGTAATCTTGTGTCACATACATCAGACCACTCTCCTTGTTCCTTGTCTGGGAAAACCCAGTGCTGTGGACAGCAGCAACCTGCTGAACCTCGGGCTCAGTTATGCCTACCCATTTCTGGATCTCCTGGACTCAGGGGAAGGTTTATGGCTCAATTCTGGGAAGTAGGACTGTACACCATGGAAGTATGAGAACATGAGTCTAATTCCCAGCACCACATAAAAAGGCAGGTCACAGTGGCATGTGCCTATAATCTTAGCGCTGGGGAGACAGAAGCAAGAGGATTCTGAGAGGCTCAGTGGCAAGCCAATCTATTCATTAGGTGAGCTCCAGGTTCAGTGAGAGCCCGGTCTCACAGTGTAAACGGAGAAGCAATGGCAGAAAACAACTGCCGACCTCAGCCTCTGCACACCCTCACGCATACATGCCGAAATAAAAATGTATTTTTAAAATTTCTTGTACACCTCCTAAAAGTGGTGATAAAATGCAACAGTTTAGGTTTTCACTAGATACTCTGGCCTCCATGAATGAGTGATCTGAAAGGAATTCCACAAAAGGTAGAAATACCTCAGAGGGTTACTGTGCTAGAGCCTAATGCTTTTGCTCACCGGTTGGTTTCTCAGCCTGTGGAGTGGTTTGGGGAGGCTACGAATCCTTTAGCAAGTAGGGCTTACAAGAGGGGAGTAGGGCTGATGGTGACTGTCATCAACTGAGGCCTCTGGGCAGGTCTGCTGAGGATGGTTTTGATTGTGTAAATTCATGAAGGCAGACCAATCTTTACTGTGGGCAGGGCTGACCCCTGGGCCAGTACCCTGGCAGTGTAAGATGGAGAGAGTGAGCTGAGCACAAAGACGCAGTCACTGCTCTGAGGCTCTTGACTGTACTGTAAGCTCCTGCTGCCTTACTGCTCAGCCACGGCAGACTGTGCCTTGAATGACGTGCTGAATAAAAGCCCTTCTCCCTCAGGCTGGCTTTGTCAGGGTATGTTACCACATCAACAGGAGGAGAGCCGAAGACACACACTGTTACACTCAGGTCTTAGAAGGCCTAGCTCCATTTCTGGTTCCTAAGCACGCACAGTAGCTCCCTGCCACACCCTTCCAGGACCATAAACTCTTCAGCTGGTTCTGCATCAGGTATTTTGGTTGCAGCAAAACTAAGACATGGAAGATTACATTCCAGTCAGATGAGGTTCCCAGGCTCTGCACTGCCCTGTTGAGCAGCGGCTCACGCTCCTGCTGCCATGGCTTCCCCACTACAATGGACTCGACATGCAAGCTGAAGCAGAATCCTCCCTCCCTCCCTCCCTCCCTCCCTCCCTCCCTCCCTCTCTCTCTCTCTCCTGTTAGCTGGTTTTGTCACACCAAGCAGAAAAGTAACTAATACAGGTTCCAGCAGGAATTGTCCATACTGAGGACTAGGCAAACTCTACCAGGCAGAGCAGAGCCAACAACTTGTGTAATCGGAGTTTTATCGAATCGCAGCTACACTCTTCCCTTTAACTTTGTGCACGGCTACTTTCGTGCTCTTACAGCAGACCTGTGGTTCTTATAGTTTCTGTACGAACCACAAAGCCTAAAAAGATTCATCACCTGGATCTTTACAGAAAAAAGTTCACCAGCCTTTTGGCTACATTATTTGACTTAGGGTGGGCATGACAGGACACACCTGAAGCCCTAGCTACTTGGGAGGCTGAAATGGGAGGATTTTAAGTTTGACACCAGCCTGGGAACTTAATGAGACCATGTCTCAAGATAAAATTTAAAAGGGGGCTGAGGACTGTGCTCAGTGGAGAGTGCTGGCCTAAGACATGTGAAGCCACAACATTACTGGATTTAACCTGGTGGGCAGCCTCCTGGCTACATGGTTGCTGGTAAACGAATGTTGGGGTCTCCTCTCTGTCAGGAGTAGGGACTCTACTGGTAATAAGTATGCACGCTTCTCCTCCTTCACAGAATACCAGAGGCAGAAAGCTCCCCCAGGGCGCAATGCTCAGGAATGAGTGACTCAGCAATTACACCTTTGTTGGACCAGCTGGCAGGCACATGGCCTTCCCAGACCCCAGCCTCACTCCATAGGCATGGCTGTCCTAGATCTTTCCTTTTGTTTTGGGTTGCATCAACAGGAATCTGTAAAGAGGCTGGGGAACAGAGCACAGAAAACCATGTTCTATGGCTCCCCTTTTGACTATTTCTGCATATCTGAGTCGATGGATTCTGCCTAATAGCCTGATGCCTTGTTTAGTCTATGACAAGTTTAGTGCCCTCAGAGGACTCTGCTTCCTGCGTCCATTACAAGGGCAGCCAGTTATTAGCCCTAGAGGTATTTCACTACATGCCATATGAGCCTCAAGCCACAGATGCCCTTCACAATGGCCAGATGACGGCTGTGCTAGTCAAAGTCACTCAGATAATCCAAATCCTGTCTGCAAGCTTCCTTGCTGGCTATTTTTAGGGCCTTGACTCTATTATAACCAGTACTGAAAACAGCAAAGCTGTCGTCTTGCAAGGAAGACACGCAATCAGAGTGTCACAGAGTTTAGTTCTTGAACGGTTGGAACCGAGGGGAAAGGCTTTGCCAAGGGCCTGTGCTCGGGCGCTATTCACAGTGCCTGACTCAAAGAAGGAAAATGTGGTCCAAGGGAAGCAAATACTCAATACTCCTCTGCACAAGACCAGGCTGCAAACCCTTCCTGGGTGGGGGAGAGTAGGGGGGTGGTTAGGAGTGTGGGCATGAGCCATACATTGAGAGCAGCCGTGAGGCTGCAGCTGCTGCAGGCTTACCTGCTCAGTCTTACCTGAATGTCATCCATGGGCTGGGAGCACTCCTCGCTCTCTGTACTATCCCGGTAGGCCCCCATCTCTGTGCTCACCGCCTCTCTGTTAGCCATCATCAGCACGCTCATTGGTTCCCTCGGACGCACCTGTGGAGGTGCCGCGTCCTTCACTACACTGGCCCCCTTCGGATTCCCAGTCACCTGCACTGTAGACACACCAATGTAAAGACCTTTGGAACTCCACTTTACTACAGGCTGAGATGCAGACGCTGGGGATGCTGCAGTCTCTGGAGCGGGAGGGGAGGCTTCCCGGCTGTAGTCCCTCACTCCTTCACTGGGGCTCATTGTCTTGGGGGAAGACTGCTTAGAACTAGGGCTCTGCTTCCTGATATTTGGCTGCTCCAGACTCAGTGCAGTGCAAAACAGCTTCTCCTGCCTTGCCTGGAAGGACTCAGGGTTCAATTTATGCTTTTTGGGAGCCGGATAATCTTTGTGGCTCTCACTGCTGTAGTAATTAGAGGGCTCAGACCGAGGTCTTCTCAGCTCTGAAAAGTACAGTAGAAAGGACAGTCAGGACAGGAGGTAAAAGCAGGAATCCTAAAGAATTAACACTTTATGCCTGGAAGATACACAGAGCGAAGCTGGAGGCAAGGCATGCTCCTGAGGGTGAATATTCCCAGCAGCACTGGCTGCACTCAGATAATCCTCCTCCAAAGCTGTGCTTCCTGTACAGACTTTCCATACTGGGAGGGTCACTAGCTATTTTTAAAGGAAAATCAGAAACAGCATTACCCCGCCCAACCCTTTTATGTATGTGAGTATTCTACAGACTCTTCTAAGGGAAGCTGCAGAAAGCCAATGGGGAAGCTGGCAAGTTCCGAGACAGTACCCTGTGAATTTGTACCTGGATTGGTACTTGCGATGACAGTGACTCCTTTGGGTATTTCCGGAGAGCTCATGGCCTCCCTATGCCACTGGGCCATCCAGCTGTCTGTGCTCGGCTCTTCACTTGGGGCACAGTGGATCCTGGGAGTCTGTCCCAGCTGGGCCTGCTCATCTCTCTGCAGGTGCTCCAGACACTCTGCTAATTTCACATGGCCCCTTGACCTGGCGATTCCCAAAGGCAGCCTTCCCAGAGAGTCTGGGATGGAGATGGCCCGACGATCCCACTTGTACAGCACCACTGCCGCTTCCAAGTGCCCTAGGGCACAGGCCCACATCTGAAAGCCAGGAAGACTCGTCAAGGACCTCAACAGGAGGCTGAAAACTGATTTCACTTCGGCTGTTGCTAGCAGCAGACACACCGGTCTTTGTTGGCAATCTCAGGGGAGCTGCCAGATGAACACTGCCATTACAATCATCTACAACAAACATTCGACTCGGAAGAGAAGTAGCGCCCGACACTCCCCCAGAGTTTACAACTTCACTTTCCTGAATCAGTTTAGAATTTATCTTTGTATATTTTCTGAGAGGGTTTCATACAGCCCAGGCTGGCCTTGAACTATGTAGCCTTGGGTGATCCTGACCTTCTGAACCTCCTGAGTCCACCTACCCGAAAGCTGATGTTAGAAGCCTGCAGCACCATCATACTGTTCTGTGTCTCATATTTTAAGTGACATTCTCAGATCCCATCGGGGGCTGGAGTACAGTGTGTACTGTGCCAGTGTACAGAGGTGTTTTGTTTTGTTTTGTTTTTTTCTTTTTCTTTTGAGACAGGGTTTTTGTGTGTAGCCTTGGCTGTCCTGGACTCGCTCTGTAGATCAAGCTGGCCTTGAACTCAGAGATCTGCCTGCCTCTGCCTCCTGAGCGTTGGCTAAAGGTGTGCGCCACCACTGCTGGGCTAATGAGCCTCTTCCTTACCAGAGGAGTACAGGAGAAATGGTCCACGTTCAGGGGATCAACTTCCAGCTCCAAATCAATGCTGTCCGCGTGCTTTGTGCTGTTGGGGATAGCACGGAGGTTACCAAATGCTAACCCACGGGAAAAGGAAATGCCAGCATACACAAAACCCGTGCAAATGAAACCAAACTGGGCACCTAGCCTCCGAGGTGTGAGAAAATAGGGTTCTGGAAGTCAAGGGTATTCGAGACTCCATGTGACAGAGGCCCAAAAGAAAGAGAAAGTGTAACGTTTCACAGCTCACTGAGGAGTGTAGGGTACAAGACACAAATCTCTTGGGAACTGTCCTGGGAAAAAGCCCTGGCTCATAGGCTGGGACAAACTGAGGAACTGTATTCCTTTCCACAAGCAGGAAAGCCCAGGAAACTGAGCTGTGAACATGGCTGAGTCCTTTGCACCTAGCCTTACCGCCATTTGATGAGGGTCTGGATCAGGGTGGCGTAGCCCTGCGCAGCAGCCAGGTGTAAAAGGGTCATTCCACGGAAAGTCTTCGAGTGGATCAAATGCTTGGACTTGGCCCAGCAGGCTCGGCTCATCATCTTCTCGCAGACAACCACCACACGACTCTCGAAGCAGCTCCCAAGGGTTCCGGCGCCAGAGGCACACTATGTCATGAGAAAGTACACGTTACATCAAGGCTGAAGGCCCTCCACCACACATGGGAGACCAATGGCGATTAGCAGTCAGTAGAAAACAAAGAAACGTTATGAAACAGAGAAGGGGCTGAAGGTAAAGACACCTGCTGCTGCCAAGCCTGATGATCGCAATTTGAGCCCTGGAACCCACGGGGTAAGCTTCCCTCTGGCTTCTATGCACACACGAACACACGCTCTATTTAGTCGCAATTACATATATATTTATTATAAATGTGTGCATACTTAAAAGAGGGCATTCAGTTCCCTGGAGCAGGAGTTACAGGCAGTTAGAAGCCTCCCATCAAGGGTACTGGGAACTGAAATTGGGGCCGACCCAAAGAGTAGTATGAGCTCTTATCTGCTGAGCTATCTTTCAAATCTCCCTAATAATTGTCTTTAAAAGAAATACAACAGGCAGGCCAAAGGTCTCAACTTCACAAAGAGAACTACAGGCAACTCAGGAATGCTGAGAGGGAGAAGCATTCCTCCTCAGGGAAGAGCACACTGACTGGTTAATGGTCAGCACCAGAAACAGATAACGTTATATAAGCTGAGCAGGTTGTATTGACGTGTATGGATTGCATGTTATGTTGCTATAAACAATGATGAAAATCTGAACCATTCTATTTTCCCAATAAGGACTCAGGAGCCAGATGCTGGGATGAAAAGCAGCTAGCTCGGAGAGGCAGAGAAAGCACCCAGCTGACCTTCCTTCTCTGCTCAGGTCTGGATGGAAAAAACCCAAAAGACTCACTAGCTCAACTGACAGATCAGGAGGAAAAGGCCAAAAACCCAAGGCCGAAGGCTTGATAGCCCAAAGCCCCAAAAGCCAGGTTGCTGAGGACCTGAAGCCTAAGCTAAGGCCAGAGCTTGAGCCAAATGCCCTTCTTCTTGTTCAAGCTGTCTTAAGTACCCCTCAACTCAGAGTCCCTCCTACTCTTTCATCCCTGTCAGCTACTTTCTTGCTCCGCCTCTTGGCCTAGGGTTAAATTTATTAAGTCCTGTGTACGGAAAGCTCTTGGATTAAAGGTGTGTGCTAGGACTAGGTGAACCACACATAATCACCTGTTTACAATAAACAGAAAGTTCTTGGATTAAAGGTGTGGTTAAGGCTCAACCAAACCAAACAATAAACGGGATTTTACAGTCTACAATTTTGATGTTCACAATGGGATCAAATATCCCACAACACACACACACACACACACACACACACACACACACACACACACACACATAATGACAATTAAAGAAAAAAGAGGCCATGGACTGGAGAAATGGCTCAGAGGTTAAGAGCACTGGCTGCTCTTCCAGAGGTCCTGAGTTCAATTCCCAGCACCTACATGGTGGCTCATAATCGAGATCTGGTGGCCTCTTCTGGGGTGCAGGCATACACATAGGCAGAATACTATATACATAATAAAAATACATAATAAATCTTTTAAAAAAAGAGGTCAATGAAATTGAAAAGGGTACAGGATATGAGATTCTCTGGAGGAAGGGGATGGGAAAATATTATCTAACGATAACTTCATATAGGCAATAGTAAGTATGATATACACATAAGTTGTATTTTACTGAAATGTCGTATTTTAAAAAGGATTTTGTTTAAACAGATATAAAGTAAAAATTATCCAACAAAAACAGAAGACTGGGCAACAAGTAAAACTGCACCTGTGTGAAGCTGATGCCCCAGGTTACTTGCCATCATTCTAACAGCTATGGTGACTGTGACGCCGATGTGTCTCAGGGAGGCCAACACCACTGAAACACTTCAGCCTCCCAGAGGCAGCAGCCACCATAGGCAGTAGGCGGTTCCCATCTGGGTTACACTGACAGCTGACTCCTGCTCTTCTAAAAACAAGCTACGTCACCTCAATATGGTTTTTCCTTAAAAAAAAAAAAAATGCTTAAAAGTATCAAAAAAATGTTTTCTTTGTTTTGTTTTTTACTTTTTAAAAAGGAAATTTTATGTGTGTAAGTGTTCTGTCTGCATGCACCATGTGTGCTGGTGTCCAGAGAGGCCAGAAGAACTGAAGTTACAGCTTGTAAGCTGCCATGTGGGTGCGGAGATTCAAACCCAGGTACTCCGAGAGAGCAGCCACAGCTCTTAACCAATGAGCGCCCTCTCAATCCCCCATTTTTTAAAAAAGGTTTTACAAAGTGAAAAGGGGTACCTGGGAGAGCACGAGACGTGCCAGAAGGGTCACTAATTATGAGGGCCCGCAGGTCAGAGGTCACCAGTTAGCCCCGTGGCTTTCTTGCTGGGAACCAGCAGCAGATGAGGGATGAAAATCAAAGCTGGTGACCCCAACAGCCTGAGTCTCCCACAGCAGCCTTCTCTTTAACACACTCTCAGCCAAGCGGCACCTCTAGCCTAATTTCTACTTCTGGTGTTACTGTAAAAGAATTTTTTCTGGTAATAACTTCCATATAATCCAACTAGTACAGAAATCACACTGCTTCTCACTGCTCTTTATTTCTAAATCTGAAAAAAAAAAGTCCCCCAAAATTAAAAAGGTAGATGATCGATGTGATGTCATCCTCACCAGAGTTGTCACAGCATGCTAGAGAAGATGGCTGAGCCATCCCAACACGCAGCGGACTGACCTCGACCCAGGTGGAGAGGCTGTTCTATACACATCAAACAGACACGTTTATGGAAATCATCACTCAGTGACTGAACGGGGAATGTTTCCAGTTAAATGCAAACAGCCCTGTCTCTCGTCATTTGGTGCTGGAGAGATTTCCCAGTGGTTAGGAGCACTTGGTGCTCTTGCAGGGCTCAGTTCCCAGCACCCACATGATGGCCCACAGCCATCTGTTACTCCGGTGCCTTCTTCCGGCCTCTTCAGGCTTTCATGCACATGGTGCACATACATACACACAGGCAGAACACCCATGTATGTAAAATCAAAAAGGAATTAAAATATTGCTGGTGTTTCAGATTTGTAAGCAAACAAATAAGCAAACAAACAAAATGTACTTTAAAAGAGGAAATTCTGCCAGGCATGGTGGTGATACACACCTTTGACCCCAGCACTGAAGAGGCCGAGGCAGCTAATCTCTATGAGGTCCAGGCCAGCCAGGGCTACATGGAGACCCTATCTCAAATAAACAGGACAGAAGAGAGGTGTGAGGAGAGAGAGGGAGAGACTTCTGCAAAGGAACAGTCCTTCATAGTGAAGAGCAAGAGGCTTTTCCTCCAGCTTTTAGGCAAGGACTCGGTCGCCAAGCAAGAGACACCATGGGGTCCACTATCTCGGGGTGTCTGAAGGAACAGCTTATCATGCTGGAGAGATGGCTCAGGTTAAGAGCACTGGCTGCTCTTCCAAAGGTCCTGAGTTCAATTCCCAGCAACCATATGGTGGCTCACAGCCATCTGTAATGAGGTCTGGTGCTCTCTTTTGGCGTGCAGACATAATACATACAGGCATAATGCGGAATACTGTATAAATAATAAATAAGTAAATTAAGAAAATAAAAAACATTTTATCCTCAGAGCTTCTCCAAGCAAAGCTCCTAGATGGAGTGTCCCCAGAAGCTACGAGAACAGTATTCCACAGCAGTACTTGGTCATCTCCCCATGCTTGGCCACGTGACACATTCTTTGTACAACGTAGGAAAAAAGTGCGTGTGGGGCTGGTGGATGATGGCTCAGTAGATAAAGGTGCTTGCCATCAAGGCTGACAACTTGAGTTCAATCCCTGGAAATCAGCAGTAGAGGTGTGAGGAGAAGCCTGACTCCCCACAGCTTTCCCCGACCTCTACACTTGTGCCATGTACACATGCACTAATAAAAGTGAGGAAAACAAACTTTAAAAAAAAAAGGAAATATATTATGAGAGATAATCTCGTGCAACGCTGTTCCCCGCTGAACAATATTCCACCAACCATTTTCTGAGTTCGCCTTCTGGGGGCTAGAAAAGGCTGAAGAACTGCTGGATTAAAGTAGGCTGTGTATTTCTTAAGATGCGCTAAGATACAACACAGGAAGCAAAAAGACTGATTTAATTCTGAGTTCCAACAGATGCCTACCGTCCCTAGGCTGTCCCTTCCAACTGCCCGAGGCAGTGAGGTCTGAGACCCAGAAAGATAGCTGAAAACAGTGTAGAGGCTGCACCCAGGCCTCTTCCACACTGAGAAAACGGAGCACAGGCACCGCGAAGCGGGTCCCTGGGCGTTTCATCCCAGTCCATGAATGACATCGGTAGCAAGAGAGGCCTCTGGGGCCAGGTGCTTCGAGCGTGAATGAAACCCCAAGCAAAAGGAAGCTGCCAACGGCAGGGCCTACCTGGGCCTGGCCCCCTCCGGCACCGCTCCCGCTGCCGCCTCCGCTGCTGCCTCCGCTGCTCCCCTGCTTGTGCTGCTGGGAGCCTGTCATCTCGGCCATCCTCCTCTCCATCTGCTCCAGCCGCTCCAGGATGGACATCCTGAACTGGTTATCTAGGGCAGAGCGGGAGGAGTGAGGCTGCGTTCTGAAGAGAAGCATTCGACCTGTGGCCTATGCCAGCCCGGGAGTCTGGCATCCAAAGGACTGTCAGTTACTCTGCCAAACGAGGGACTCCAGGGGGCCAGTGTGCCCAGCACAGCACACAGGCTGCTGCACACAGAATGTACCGCCCACAGGAGCCCACAGTCCTCAGAGGAAGGACCAGAAAAATCCCTTTGTGTCGATTGCTTTTGGATTCCTGCTTCACTTTTTCTTTGTGGAATTCCCCACAGAAACCCTGAGGTGACACGACGGGCCTACCCCCACCCCCCTGCCTCCCACCACCCAGAGCAGACACAGGAAGTGGGGATGATGTAATATAAGCTAGTGGGGGAAGACTACAGTGAGAAAGGAGGCAGGATGGGTGTAAGCTCTCTTACACGTTTAACACTCTCAGTCAGAGACAGATACGTGTTTCACTCCTACCTAAGAAAGGGAGCTAGGACTGTAACTCAGAAAGCGTATCTCTATACCACTGAGTAACGAGCAGACAGCACATCTGTACCCCAACCTATGTGCACCAAGCACACATACAGGAAGAACCAAGGTATGTCACAGGAATAAGAGGAGCCCAAATCATTATTAAAGCCATCGTGCCCGTGAATGCCACAGATTCTCCTAAGTGTGGTGCCAGGGGTGCTGGGAGCAGTGAGGAGGGCAGAAAAGGCCTCTTCCTGCTGGTGCCCTCAGATGGTAGAAACGAGGCAGCTAGTGTGACTGGAATGGAGGGGTGGGCGCAGAACTGAGAATCGCTGGGAAAGGTGACCCTAAGTCTGGCTTATGGGAAAAGCAGCACCAGATACGACAGCTGGGAAAGAAGGGCTGAGAGCGTGTAAGGGAGTAAACGCAGAGGCCATAGGCAAGACACACAAGGAGTGGTGGAGGGGTGGGCTGTAGAGGAGGGTAAAGTGGAGAGGTGGGCTGCTGCAAGCTGGCTGCATCGCTGGGATGAAGCCACGGCACCTCTGGGCCTCCAGTGGGGAGACAGCTGCTGTGGGAGTCACCCCGTAACTCGGCTCTGCAGCGGGGACTTCACACATGTCCATGCTCATACCATGTGACTGAGTGTTCTCGCCGCCACCAGCTCCTAACAGTGAACTTCGCTTCTCAGGACCTTGCTAAAGACACTTACAACATGTTTCTCCCCAAACTCTGAAAGGCACAGCTCTGTTCAGAACACATCATGTGGGTCATGGAAAAAGGAAAGGTCGGAAAGGGTAGGTCTGCCAGTCTTCCCTGCTACCTTACCAGACAGATGAGTGGGGCAGCTTACAGGAAAGGAGGGACAACAAACTGAGGAAAGGCAGGGAAAGGCAGAAGCCAACAAACTGAGGACAGCACCACTTTCAGCCCCGGCTCTGCTTCATCAACAAAGGAGGCAGGTACCAGCTTTACTTTACACAGACGCTGAATGACTCCTCTCTCTGTCCTTCCCAAGGCTCCAGCAAGAAAACATTACACAAAGTTAGAGGCACAGGCTTGAAGAGGCCTGAAAAACAGACGTCTTCCCTAGAAACTTTAAACACCAACTTTCCATCAAATTCATTTTACTTTACTAAACCAAAATGCAAGAGTCCTGATGCTGTCTCTGCAAATACCCTTAAGAGAAACAAGCATTGCTCACTCAAGTGAAATGGGGACCCCTCGCCCCCTTCTCTGCTTTAAATTCGCGGGCACAGATGGATACAGTCATCTTGGAGGATTTTGTCTCCAAGTATTATGCTGGTAAATAACAAGAAATCGACAGTGTCTGAGATGAAGGAGGAGGGGAACAACTGGAGGGGCCTTAAGCAGGTCCCAGGAACTTAAACATCATAGGAAGACAGAACTCCATCCTTGGGTCCCAGTGCAGCTCGAAGCAGCAGGCCCACTATCCTTCTTAGGACACTGCAGAGGTTCCTGCTTCCTCCCACAATGCAGTGCTCAGCCTCGCCATTCATCTCTGGACCTGCGCTAGGTTACCTCACCCCACTGAGACGATGCGGCTTAACACTAAATCTCCACCCAGCTGCTCTTTCGTAGTTACCCAAGCACTGCAGACCCAGAAGCCAAGATGAACGCCTCTCATGAGACAGCCACCGAGGCACTAGATGCCCGAGACTCAGTGACACCCAGCGGTTCACTGTGGGGCACAGCTTGGGTATGCTGTGCCCATCCTTCCTGCCTGCCCCAGACTGTCTTGATCTGACAAAGAGAAAACACTCCAGTTACCTTGCTGGCTTCTGATCCCCAGGGACAGGGCTGCCGTATTGCTGGACAGTGAATGCCTCCATGTTAATAAGCTACTCCAAGAAGCACGTCACAAAGACCCAAGCCTCTGAACCGTAAGCCAAACAGACACCTCTCCTTTATAAACCATACAGAGCTGCCTCTGCATCCATGCCCTCTGCATCCGTGGGCTCATTTCAAAGACGCACAGTACTTTCTTAATAGAATCCAAGGGGCCCCGGGAGATGGCTCAGTCCACGAAGCACTTGTCATACAAACATGTGAACTGGAGATTTCTAGTCATCATGTAAGGTCTATAATCTCAGCACTCAGGGACAGAGATGGGGTATCTGGGACAAAAAGGACTAGCCAAGTTGGTGAGGCTCCTAGTTTGAGTGAGAGATAAAGGTAGAGAGTGAGTGAGGAAGAGAGCCAATGTCAACCCCTGGCTGCCATGCTGAGGCACTTACATGCACACACATAAAACAACACAACACCCAGGCCTGCTAGCTGGCCTAATCACAGCCACCTAAGAGGCTAAGCAAGAGAATCAAGACTTCAAAGCCAGACTGGGTAACATCAATGCTCTGCTTCAAAATGTCAGGCCTGGGGGCTGGGCATGGTGGTCCATGTCTTTAGCTCCAGAACTGAGGAGGCTGAGTCATGCAGATCTCTGTGAGTTTGAGACTAGCCTGATCTACACAGCAAGTTCTAGGCCAGCCAGGCCTACATAGTGAGACCCCTTCAAAGGAAAAACAAAGACACAGACAGCAAAATGCCTAGCACTGTACAACCACTGACTCAGTGCTTGGCTTGTGTTTATGAGCTACTACCCCACCAGCTATTCACATGAACATATAAGGATTTCTTGTCATGCCCCAATGACATGACACAATTACTGACACAGCATTTACCTTGTATTAGATATGGTATGTGATGATAAAATACATGGAAAATGTACACAGGCTCTATGCAAACACTTTGTGTAAGGGACCTGAGTACTCTTGGATCCTGGTATCTTTGGGTTGTCCTGAAACCAGCACACCCTAGGTTCTGAGGAGACACCAGATGCCATTATCTCAGTAGAAAATGGGCTCTGACACCAGTGGTTCTTGTCTTAAGAGGGCTTAAGAGACTGCTGGGCTCTCTTCCTAGAGTTTCTGACCCCACAGGTCAAGGCCCAGCGCTGCATTTCTAACAAGTTCTTGGGGGATGCTAGTCGGGACCATATTTCAAGGAGCCTGGCTCTGCCCTGGCTTGCTTCCACTGTGAAAGAACACCCCTCTCTTCCACCCAGTGCTTGGAAGACCGTCCGACAGAAGCAGCTTCCTCCCCAGCACAGCCCAGGGTAACCTCTGCCTGGCCCCACCCACACCAACTCTGTGAAGAGAACTGGAACCCACACCCTTTCCCCAAGTGCAGAACCAACTCCGATGTGTCCGTCCTTGAAAACATTAACCTCCACTCCACTCCCACCACTACTCTCTGCACCCCTGTCAAGAACTAACCTACATTCCCGTTGCTTCTTACCAGTTTCCAGTCAAGGTGGGATGTCTCCCAGGTGTGTGTCTCTGCCCTTGCAAGAATCTACACTGGTCTATTTACCTGCATGGCTTCAGGAAAGGAAAGGCCATCGCTGGGCCCCTCCCACAGAACAAGCACACACACGCACCTGCACCCTAGCCAGAAGGTAAATAATCCTGGCTCCTGACTCAGCCAAACTCTCATGAGTACTATGTTCTACCTAAACCCATTTTGTAGAAGTGGCATTCTTGAACAGGACATCAGTGACATGGTAGAAAGAATGCAGGGGAGGTCAGCTCTTGGCTGGGCCCAGCTACACTGTGATCTGCTTGTTTCTCTCATCAGTAAAGCAGGGGCACCAATGTCTGTCTCGTACAGGTTAAATAAACCAACTGTAATTCTAAATGAGGAGACATCTAAGTGCGAGCTTCCATCACACTGGAGTCATCTCTCACACCAAAGTTACGGGCCTTTACAAGTAAGTAAAATAAATAAATATTTAAATTGCTAATGCTTTTCATTTACATATGTGTGGCAAAGACCACAGAGCTCCCCTAAGCCCCCTGTCCAGTTATCTCTAACACCAACACCTCCTGCTTCGTAAAGATGAAGAAACTGATATTGTTGTGGCCCTACAGACCCGAGCCTGACTGTGACTCGTGGCCCACTAGTGTGCCTTTCTCTTCCTGGACTCAGCCCTGGCCACACTGTATTTAGTTTTAAGGCTCCTTAGAGCTGTGACTTTTACTCGCTCTTACCCTTGACTTCCTAGTTTTAAAGAATACTAACTGGATATTCTGCAAGATGATTCATTTCAGGTTTGTTAACTGGCTGTGGGGTTTGTGGACGTGGGCTGTGGGATTTTTAGGAGACACAGTGCATCTGGGATGGTGTATGGATCAAGGATGATAGCTTGACCTGTTTCGTTTCAGCAGGGTCTGCTGGACTTGTTGGTAAAATTGGGATTTTTCTCATGTGGTCTTTGGAAGCAAGGAACTAAAACTCGTCTGTGTTCACAGGGAGGGGCACTGAATTCTGTGCCATGGGGAGGAGGTGGCACATGTCACAAAGCAGTCGTGTCTCTCGCGTGGACTTAGTTTCCACCCTAGGTTGTAACAACTTTACACTACTGACTTCTTGCTCCAAGTGCTCCAGCTCTAGCCACAAGCTCTTCCAGGTTGGACCCCATGTTCTTCTGACCTGTCACCGCCATTTCTCTTTTGAGTACTTCCTCAGTCTTTAGGGATCAAAAGACGGTGCAGGTTTGCCTTTTCTTCCTCGTGCCCCAGCCTTACAAGCAACACTCCCTTGAGGTGTGGAGCTCGATTCCTTTCACTAGAGAATGGTCTTTAGGAACTAAGACTTGGTGCCGTGTGTGCTCGCTGCTGCTGGGGGTGGGGTGTCACCGCTTCTAGGCTCCATCAGTGGACAGAGCTAGTAGACACTTGTATGTATACATACACATGCAACCCCAGCAATCCATCTGTTCCTATGTTAAAATAAACAGGAGTTGGTACCGATAGCTGACCAGTATCAGTTGAATGTGAATCAAATGAACACGATTACAAAGTTCATTCTTATGTTCTGGGGCCACTGAAACACAGAGGAAAAGATGATGAAAAGAAACAGTGTTTCCAAGACTCAGCAAGGCAACAGGCCACATGCTGCAGATACTACCCAGGGAGAGAGGTTAGACTGCAAGAGAGAAGAGAACCCCACAGGTCCACACAGAAGGACAGGTACAGTGGAATGCCTCGACCACTGTCTTACTCCAATTCCTACAGCTTCCAAAGACAAGTATACAGAAAACTGTACTCGTAATCATGGATAACTCCTATGGTTACCAAGATCAGAAAGAAACATGACATAACCAACCACTGCCCAAGAATCAAGAATGGCTTCTTGCGGCCTTGTGTGGTGGCACACACCTTTACACTCAGCACTCAGGAGGAAGCAGGCAGATCTGTGAGTTCAAATCCAGCCTGGTCTACATGGTGAGTTCCAGGCCAGCCAGGTCTACATAGTAAGACACTGTCTCAAAAAGCACAAAACAACAAACAAGAGTAGCTAGTTGGGGCTTGGTTTCCAATGCCAGCCTTCCCTATTATGCAAAGTACCACACAACCAATCAGAGGACAGCGCTGGTTTCTCTGACAGAGATTCCCAACTCTCAAAGGGATTCTTTTAAAATATTTTGAGTTGATAGTTACCCAAATCTTTCAAGTCCCTAAGTCATACCAAAGGCTTAAAGAAAAAAAAAAAAAAGTCAAGGAATTAGACACCCACAGCCTGTTCTAAGTTTAAAAAACGTGGTACCTGCTGCTGTAGACATACCCAGGGGTTTGATCATTTGCTAGGAGTGAGGTGGAGTGCGTGCCGAAAAAAGACCCTGCGCCTGCTGCATCTCAGTGTGCTCCTGATTTTGTACATCCCGTTTGAAGTTTTGGAACCCTATTAATTTTCACAGCAGTACTGAATGGTTTCTGACATGAGAACAAACAATTTAAAACACTGGGGCCCACAACTGGAGAGACAGCTCCGTAGTTAAGAGCACTAGCTGCTCTGTGAGAGGACCTGGGTTTTAATTCTCAGCACACACACGTCAGCTCACAACTGACTGTAACCGAGTCTCAGGGGACCTAATGTCTCTTCTGGCCTCACTGGGCACCAGGCCTACAAGGGATGCACAGACAGACATGCAGACAGAACACCCATACACATAAAATTGGCTCAGTGATTAAGAGCACTTGTTGCTCCTGCAGAAGACCCGCGTTGAGTTGTCTCAGCACTAACATGATGGCTCAGAACCAAGCAAAACTCCAGCTTCAGAGACCTGGCACCCTTTTCTGGTCCCCACAAGTACTGCCTGCATGTGATGCGCTTATATGCAGCGAAACACTCTTGCACATAAACTAAATCTAAAAAAAAATTTTTTAAAGCAATTCCTTCTCCTTGAACCTGTAACATAAAACGAAAATCCTTGTTGTACTGTGACATCCTTTTTAGCAACTGTTCCAGGTCATGCTTCTGTTTGTTGTTTTATTTTCTCCTAATTCACTCTTCTTTGAACATACCAGGAATTTTCCATGCCTCTGGGCCTCAGCTAACGTTGCTCTTTCCCATGTCCACCTGTGAACTTCTGATTCTTCATAAGCTCAACCATCACTTTTAACAGTCTGTTAACAGCAGCCAGTGAGCTGCTACATGGAACACCCCAGAAGCCAGGCACGCCTCGCCTCACCAACAACTAAGCGGTTCCCCTGTTCACTAGAGAGGAGAAAGCTGAGGCTCAGAAAACAGCTTACCCACCCAAGGTCATGCCATTTTTAAGCATCAGGACGGAGGTCGGTGGACACAGGATGCAATCCAAAGTGTTCTTTCCACGGCACCCAGCCACCCTTCCCTGTCTTGCCCTCCATCCTACGAGAACTCAGCAAAGAATGCGCACTGACTTTCCTATATGTATCCCACTACTGGCAAGGCTGAGGGATGCAGTGATCTGGTGCCACTCGGGGAGTGACTGCTCAGAGGAAGGAGGACTATTGCTTTCTAATTTAGGCACCTGGAGCCAAGTTACTGATGAGGTCATTTACCGACTGCCACTGTGGGCCTATGGGTCAAGCAGCAGTTCTGATGGTCTGTTCGGTGGGGAGGGGTTGGCTGAAGTGGTCAAAATGCAATGGAGCTGACTTGGAAGATGGAGGGGAAAAAAAGCTGTGTTTTCCTGGCTGGTTGCCTTTTTTTTCTTCTATTCTTTTTTTCTTTTTTCTTTTTGCAGCTCAGGTAAAGAAATGATGTCACTACACAGTGCTGGCCGAGAAGCCTGGCAGCAAAACCCAACCATGTGACGTCTTCACAGATACAAGCTGGAATTTCCCAGCAGAGCAATGTCACTTTTCTGCAGCCGCTGGCGCTGTACACTAAAAATATCACTGACCCCTAACTGTTAGATGCCCCCTTTCCACTTGGGGAATGGGCTATGCAACTGCCCAGCCACAGAGCAGAGCACACCTTTGTGAAGCAGAGCCTGTAATTAGTTGCCCAAGTGTTAAACAAGCCCATCAGGTTAAGCTGCTGTGTAAACATGAACATTTAATTATGTGAAACAAAGGAAATATTTTCTAGAAAAACCCCAAAAGAATGCTTGGGCACGGACGTCTGCAAATGAGCTAATGCTCAGTACATGCAGAGACACCTCATGTGCACTGAGCCTCTTCAAGTCTTGCTGCCAGAGCAGGGGCAAGTTTGACTTGGCAGGTAAATGAATGAAGGAGCAACCATCAAATACCATCTGCTATTTTAAAACGCGTTATTTGTGTCTCCAGTGCACATGTGCCTCCTGTTGCTATTTGGACAGAGAACGAGAAGCCGTCTCTCGTTCCATTTCCAGCCCTTGGCTTCAGTGGCAGCAAGAGCTGACAAAGCAGGAGGAGGCATGGCTCCGACTATTTCTGTAAAAGAACTGTAATTGCTGCTTAGGAAGTCTCCTAAATGTTTCAGGAAGCTCGGAAAGATGGGGAAAATGAAGTCGCTTCATTCCTTCCCAGAAAAATGGGGCCACTGGAGTCCATTAGGCTGCTCCTCCCTGGCAAGCCATGTAAGACGTCCCAGTGCAGAGGGAAGGGGAAGGGCCAGACCACGATAAGGCACACGCTGTACCACTCCGATTTTCCAAAGCAACTGCTAAATTTAGCCTTAGGAAAAAACTGCCATCCTCCACTTTTTAACAACCCACCAACTCTATGGACCAAAGCACGAGATTGGGAGGTTAGGGTGTTTCCTCCACCTGGTAACATTTGCAGTGGTCTGGGACTCCAGTTTCTCCTCCTGGTCTCTGCTCTGCACAATGCTGCACGACAGCCTTAGGAATGCCCCAAAACTCTTTGGGGAGGCTGCAGAATAAAAACACTGGCCGGCAACGCCAAAGAGCAAAGCAAGCGGTCCCTCCCACTCACAGTTGTCCAGCACAAGAGAGCCGGAGGCGCCTGAGAAATAACAGCTTCTTCTCCAAGGACCACCAAGGTTTTGTGGGGTGCCCAAGGAGCTCAGCCGTTACTGCAGAGCATTCAGCAGGAGAGAGCCCCAAGGCACTGCAGGAACTGACCTTGCTGTCAATGAAGGGCAAATCCACCTGGGATTCAAGGCAGCAAAACAGCAGCTAAATAGAGCCAAGGAAAACAGGGCTCCAAATGAGGACCAGAGGGTCAGTACCCACTTTCAGACGGTTCCCCTTTAGGTATGCTAACTTTCCAAAAGGTAGCCTAACTAGAGGGCAGCCTCAACAAAAAACACAATGCACAATGAAAACCATCATTTTGGATAATGAATATATATGAAAATATATATGAATATATGAAAGAGAAATATGATAAACAGGAAAGGAGACATCAAACAGACACGGGGGAAGCAGATTATCCAAAGCCTGATGAGGCTTTTCAAAGACAGAGAGCTAGTCCGAGACTCAAGACATGAAGGCAGCGGGAAAGCTAACTGGCCTGTATGAAGAAAACTCAGAGTAAAAACCCTAATGCTTAAGGACTAAAAGGAGAAAGGACGAAGAAGCAGGCAAAACTGTGAGAGGGTGTGAAAACAATAACCAAGTGAAGACAGGTTGGTTGTTTTGTGGTTACTGGTGTTAACAAAAGCTGTTTAAAATCTTCGGGGGAAGAGCGTGGAGAATTCGGACGGGAAGAGATTCATACTGTGCCTTTACTGAGCGGGGAGGGGGTGGGGAGCTAGCGCTGTATAACCAAGTTTTGTTAACCAACCAGGGTCTAAAACATGAGAGCCCAGCCTCTACCTGAAGGAACGCAGTGTAACACACATGGACAGGAAAACCTTGCCGTCCCCGAGAAGCCACCAGGTGTGTCCTGCCCAGCCACAGCCTCGCGGTATAGGGACACATAACAGAAATGTGCGCTGTGCTGGGTGCAGTGGTGCACACCTTTAATCCCAGTGCTCTGGAGGCAGAGGCCGGTGGACCCTGTGAAGGTAAGGCCGATCGATCTGGTTTACACAGTGAGTTCCAGACAGCCAGAGCGACATAGAGACACCCTCTCTAAGACTCTGAGAGAGACAGAGAGGGGGGACAGACAGAGACAGAGGGGGAGAGAGCAGGGCGAGAGAGGGAAAAGGAAAAGAAATGTGATTTCTCCCATCTGAAAATAAGATGTGACCTTTACTAAGAAGCTATTGTCATTTCTATGATGGTCTGATTTTTCTGAGTTATTAAAAGCAACTGCTTGCTTTGGCTTTATTTTTTGATCCTGTGTGCCATGTACCTTTTTAGCCAAGAACGACCACCAACTCCTCATCCTTCTATCTCAAATGCAGGGGGTACAGGCGTGTGCCACCATACATGACCCTGCCCCTTCCTGCCCTTCATCTGACATGGCCATTCTTACCCATCTCACGGAAGAACTATCAAAGACCAGGCGTCTGAAGCAAACGGTGCCTCTCCCTGAGACCATGTGGTAATTTCCACTGCTTTCATCTTAGAAGCAGTGCTCTGCCAGCCTGGGAAGGAGGCTACATGGAGCAGAGGCTGGCAACTCAGTGAAAACCTCGGTGAAAAGGCATGTTTAATAGGGCACCTGGGGAAGAGCCGCCAGGTAACTCTGGAGCTTCCATTAGGACTTCTACTCACAGACCCACGTGCCTGGCGATCTCTACACACTGGTTGGAAGAGCCCCTGGCAGTTCCTGACTTGACCTCCAAGCACTGCCAGAGGCCTGTGGCTGGCACCCCTTGGCTCTCAGAGCTGACTGTGGGGCTGTTACCTGCAATGACACAGCTGATGACCTGCTAGCTAGTGAGAACGTTAAAGTTCAAGATAACTCAAAAGCGGGCGTTTTATCTGTTTATTTTTGAGACAGGGTCTCACCATATAGCTGTGGCTAGCCTGGGGCACCCTATGTAGACCAGGCTGGCCTTGAACTTACAGAGATTCTCCTACCTCTGTCTCACAAATGCTGGGATTAAAGACATGCACCACCATGGCCAGTCTAGCATTTTATTTTTTAAAACAGGGAGTTATACAATGACATACTTCTATCCCACAACTTGAACATTTAATAACCATGTTTTGGTTTTATTCACAATGCTATAAAACCCTGGAATAAACAGAGGCAAAGTCCCTTTCAGATGAATCGATTAAAATAATTTAGAAAGAAACAGCTGCAATTTTTGAAACAATGGCTATATTACAGGTAATTCTCAATATTTAAAAGACTTCAAGACCGTATTTTATAATCCACTGCTGGTCTTTTTGATAAAAGAATAAACTTTCTGTTAAATTCAGCATCGTTCTTGAGACGTTTGTTTTAGGATGTGCTTGGTCGTCAGCATCTTCCTGTGGGGGCTGTTTTGTCCTGGGCTCCCCAGTCTGCATAGTGCTCACTCCATGTGGTGAGTGTGGGTAGGGACTCAGCACCCACACCCTAGGCCAGGACCGAACCTGACTCCACTGAGGCCCGACCTTCTGGGTTAGGCAGAAGAGATAAGGCAGCCAGTGGTTTTTCACTGCTGTGGTACAAGATTCGATTTCAAGCAGGGGTGGGACAGTTCTGTCCTGCCACCGTCATGCAAGTACCCAAAGTGGACTTCCTGAACCATCCCATTTAGAGTACAGTTCTAAAGATGTGGGGACAGTTAAAAAAAACAAAACAACAACAATAACAAAAAACAGAACAAAAGGTTAATAATGAACCCCTGGCAGGTATGGATGCCAGCCCTGGAAAGCTCTATTGCCAGCCCCCGACACCACAGCTCCTTTCTCCCTCCTCACTTTCCCTGGTTATCCCTCTCTGTCCCAACCTATTCCCCAGAGCCCATTCAGTTCCCTCCTTACCCCTTGCTTAGTAGGTGGCAATCCTGGACAGTGTGTCTGTTTGAGGTGGCTGATGAAAATAGATCCAATTAATGACAAACAGATGAGGCCAATCAAGAACCAGAAAGAAAAATGCTCAGCTTAAGCAGTTACACAGAAAACAGCACAAAGTGGTCCAAGGGGGTTAAAGAGAGTCCTTGGTTTCACTCAGCAGAACAAATCGAACAGAGGCCACTGATTTCAGGATCACAGCCTGTCCCTTGCCTGGATGCATGACTTTCCCTCACATCAGAATCTGAAAGAGAAACTGGAATGATAGCCCGGCTGTTGAGAGGGCAGTTGAGAGAGCTACGGGTCTTTCAGAAGACACGGGCTTGGTTCCCAGCACCCACGTTAGGCAGCTCACAATCACAACTGCCTCAGATGACCCAATGCTCCTTTCTAGCCTCCGTTGAGAGTACTGACCCACACGACAGAAGGAGAAAACTGGCTCCCGGTGTACACCATGGCACAAACTCAAATAAGTAAGATAAACATAATAAAATCAAAGTATTAAGAGCATGAGGCTTTTCATTTTTCAGAATATCATTTTGAGTTCTGTATAAGGATCCTCACCAATAACGTTCCTATTTCTTAAAATAATTTTCTATGTACATTTTTGCTCAAGCATTATTGGTTTATGATGTGAGGTTCACTATTGCCCTGGTGTGAGGACATATCGTATGTGTATGTTACACATTGACATATGTAAATTACATAGGTCAGTGCCTTATACAATGCCTGTCTATTCTCCTGCAGTGGCAAACTAGTTATTACAGGTAGAAAGGGCTTGGTTCCCAGGCTAGCCCAGGGACTCAGTACTGTTTAAAGTGAAAAGTATTATTGATGCCTATGAGGTTTGTTTTGTTTTTGTTTTTTGTAAATGTCCCCCATAGTCACACACATTTAAACACTTGGCTCCCAGTTGGTGGCCCTTTGGGGGTTGTAGATGGTACAAACTTGCTGGAGAAGTGCAGTGAGTGGGGGTGGGAGGAGATTAATAGCCCAGCCCCACTTCCAGGTCAGTCTCTCTGCTCCATGTTGGCACCAGGAAGCACACGCTCTTCCTTCTGCTCCTGCTGCTCGCTGCCCCAGTGCCTGCCACTCTCTGGACCCGTAAGCCCAGATGCACTTATGCCCCTCCAGGCTGCTGTGCATGCAGTGTTTTATCACAGCTGGCATACTCTCAGAGACATTTGTTCTTCCTACGTTTTGTACATTAGTAAGCAAAACACCTTTCACACATATAAAAGCCCAGGGCATTGATTCTGGCTAGAGCAGAATCAACGGTTTCTTTCACAACAAAAGACAACAGCATACTTAAATACGATCTTCGTTGGGAAGTCCAAACCACAAGTGTGTAAATATTAAGAAACTGAATCATATGTTCTGAAAATGCTAAGGACCATTCGTCAGCAGCTACTGAGAAGTCAATAACAGTAATGGGTTCTGATGTCTCCTCATTTAAAATGGGACAATATGAGAACACAGACTGGAGCTTCCCTGTTTCTGTGACAATCTGGTACAAGGGTCAAAAAGTATCAGTTCCCACACACTGGACCCACCTGACCTCTCCCTTCCCCTGACCATAGCGCTGGGGGCGCACAACGTTTGTGAGCTTTCCTCAAAGCCATGCATTCAGATCCCACTGTGTAGGCAACAGGCTCTGGCAAGCAGTCGGGTCACGGTGGAGTCCTTATGAACAGGAATACTGCCCTTCTGAAGGACCCCAGGGAACCGCCTCGTTCTGCGTAACACAGTGATATGAAAGGCTAGCAACACCACCCAGGAGAACACAACCACGTGGGCGGCACCCTGACCTGGGCCTTCCAGCCTCCAGAACTGTGGAGACCACTGCTGATAAACTGCCTGCCGAGGATGATGGCATAGCAGCCCACACTAAAAATGACTTTTGTCCTTTACTCAAGGTGGCACTGGCACTTGACTCCAGGGGTGAGTGGACCATTAGGCCTTGCCAATATGAATGCCACCCCTCCTCATGTAAGAGGCCAGACACTTGACCCCACTGAGCCAGAATCCAGCAAGTGGCTCATCTGTGCCAATAAGAGACATTCCAGGAACCTCTAAGAATCTTGGAAGAGCTCTCTTCCCAGAAAAGTTTGCTAACCTGGTGGGGTGTAAAATTGGCCTTTTGAACAGGCCACTTCAGAAGCACCTACCTGAGAAGAAAGAGCCAAGAGAGGAAGGAAGGCAGATTCCTTATGACATCACTTGAGTACCCAGAACCAGTGTACCTGAGGAGAATGCCAAACCCGGATTCAATGTGAGTCAGTGGACTCCCTTTCCATGTAACCCGATTGGGGCAGGTGAAGGTGGGGAGGTTGTCGCTTGCAGTTAAAAGATGGCTCAGTGGGTAAAGATGTTCCCCTGCAAATCTGGTGATCCAAGTGATCCCAAGAAACCACATAAAGATTGGAGAGAACTGACTCCTTACGTTGTCCTTCGGCCTCTACACCTGTGTCACAGTATGCACACATACTCGCATACGACAGTAGACGCACCTTATATGGTTCCTTTTCTTCATTTTAAAAGGCTGGAGAGATGGCTCAGCAGTTCAGAGCACCGGCTACTCTTCCAGAGGACCTAAGCTTGATTCCCAGTGCCCACATGGCAGCTCAACCATCTGGAATTCCAGTTCTAGGCGAGCCGATGCCTTTCAGCTCTTAGGGGCACTACACAAGCACTGCTTCCACATGTACATGCATGCAGCCAGAGCACTGATGCACATAAGACACATTTAAAAAGGAAAGGTGTGACGAGACTCTAAAAATGTTCATCTTTTTGCTAAATAGCAGGAAAATTCTATTTTCCACTTATAATTGAAAATATTTCCTATCACTAACTATATATTAGTATTACCCTAACACTGCTAAATTTTTCTCTAGAAAACTGGGTAAATTATGGCAGAAACAGGCTGCCCTGCTTATCTGGATGGAGCACAACTTAATGTTCATTACCCACAGAAATCAGAAGGATGGGAAAGGCAGAGGGTGCTGCAGCCTAGCTGGAGACCATCTGTTGACGAATTTCTGTCTTGAAGAATCTTAACTCTTCAAGCCTGGAGTTACTGCCGAATGCAGAGGCACAAAGACACACCCCACAGCGCAGAATCATAACAGAGCACCAGAACTGAAAGGCGGGCCAGGAATTACCTTTGACTCTTAGTGAAGCCTATAGTAACAGGACCTACGGGGCAGACAGGCAGGCGGGCGGGCAGGCATACCGACACAGACACAGACACACACAACTGAGACAAAAGTCTTCCAGGTCAATATTTACTATGCGCAACACGCTTTGATTTAAAAAACCGGTGGTGCTGCCACTACACCGACTTCCTGAACCACTTAGAGCTTTGGGAGGGAGATGAGGGCTGAGACACCGGGATGATCCTTGTAGTTGTTAGTAGAGTGGAGACAGAACCCCAGGACCCACCTTACCATATGGTATGACACAAAATAGCTGCCACCTACACACATTTCTTAACAGCAAGCTCCCCCACCAACCCTAAGAAACCTGGGAAGGTGATCCACATGCCTGACCTAAGTCACTTTCAAGGGTACAGTGTCTGGGTTTTTAGGGCCACCTCAAACCACCTAAGGACTCACACCCAGCAGAGACCTTGAACCAACCTCAATGGGAGGTCATGTGAAGTCTGTGTCTAGACGGCCAAGAGACAAGACCAAACCTAATGTATAAATAGGATCACACTGTCCTCAAGCTTGAGGAATATTTTCACTTCAAGATTCTGGCACTGTTGAGTGAGGGGCATGAGGCTGAATGATGTCTTTATTAGAATGGATCAGGCTCCAACTCCTAGACTGTATCAGGCCAGGTAGAGTGAGGGAGAGAAGCTGCGGCCTCCCCTCACATGCCCTTAACAGCCACTCACTGAATCCAGACGATGGAAGAGGCTGGGTCAACGAGGTGAGCCCTGAGTCAAGCTTGGAGCACACTCACGCAGAATTTAACACTGGTGTACGCAAGCCCACTGGCCTCACCGCAATGCTGGATCCCTGTTCAGCAGCCACGTCAACGACCCAGACGGCAGTGTGACTGTTAGGTATGAGACAGGTGGGGAAACCGCGCAGAGGGCGGCTGATCCCAGGAGTTAACAGGCATTAGTTTAAGATAATGGAAAACTGTATTTATTTGCCCTTGCTTCCCACATTACAGAAACTTAAGTTTACCAGAAGTTTAATGACTGTGAATATCTGCTCCTCCTATATGTACCTTCTGCAACTTAGTACTTACCAGTTGCAATTTGCTCTGTACACTGTATATAGTAGGCACTTCAAAAGCATGTGGGCCTATTTCTCCACACTTTATGTCTATTATGCTTGTCTTAGACAACAATATAAAATTCAACAAATAAGAGTTGCCATTAACACTGCTAAAATTTTCATTAATCTATAAAGAAGAACTTCTCTAAAAACGAGGCACCAAGAGAGATCAAGATCACACAATAAGCCCCTTCCACTCCAGCATTTTTTTTTGAAAACCATAATTTATAAGCTATTATGCCGCAGTTTTAAAGAGTGACTTTTCAGATGTCGAAAGCATCTTGTCTGCCTACTGTGTGGTAGCCCAAATGTAAGGGCATTGCAGAACAGCAGGGAGGAATGTGGCTCTGGGCTTTCAGGATCCTTTCTCGGGAAGAGGATGGGGCTGTTCATACAGCCCTCTGCAGGTCTGAACACCAAGCTCTCCATGGCATGAGGTGGCAATGATCATATGCGTCACCTAGCAGGCTAATAAGCACTTCCTAAATGTTAAATGTGGCTAATAGTACCATGTGATCATCAGTGTAACTTCATGTGTACCATCTGGATTTCTCCTACCATCATTTAACGTTACTTGACGGCAGTCTGACCTTACGTGAAATTGGTATTTTTTAAAAGTAAAAACATAACATTACCTACATTTTGCTTTATTCTACAATTGCTGGAGACTCTAGAGTTTTGGGCCAATGCCTAGGAAGTTGTTTACTAATTTCGATAGTTTCCCTGTTGCCCTCTCCCGTGCCTTCACTCTCCTTTGTCTAATCCTTTTATTTCATCTATTTTTATCTGGAATCGTGTGTAATCAGTATCTCAGTAGCCTCCCTTAAGTCCCTTGCCCCCTGTTGGAAGGTGAGCTCTGCACAAATAAACCACCGCAGGCACGGCTGCCAGGAGCTTTCTGGCAGAGGACGACGTAACTGAAATCGGCTCCCAAAGATCAGGCTTAGGCACCCTGACAGGATGCTCCGCGGATGTTTGATAACGAGGCCCTGACAGCAGACCAAGAACTTCCTCTTTTGAAAGTATGGCTGGAACGCAAACATTACATCATGCTAACCCGGAGAAGGCAACATCTTAAACATGGAAAGACACAGGAGCACAGGCGAACAAGGAGGAGCAGAGGAAGGCAGGGGCACTTGGCTAGGAAAGGATGAAGGACTTCCAGAAAACCACATCTGGCTGTGCAAATGGTCTCCACTGATTTTTACTGGGCAACATGGAAAGAAAGCTGTGTTTTGTACAAACACCTTCAACTTTCTTTAAACGTGTTTTTAAAGGCAGGCTACACAGGCAATATTGCATCTTTCAAAGTTCCTGAGAAAGTAACACCCCAAGTCCTTATGACATATTTCCAAAGGAAACTCTAGATCCCCCAATTTACATGTCCCGCACTGCCAGGGGAGAGGCACTCCAGGGCTAAGCCTGGAATCCTAGCTGTCAGTAAGAGCTTCTCGCCTTCTTCTGCGGACACTTGCACCGTCAACTCATTCTTCAGCTCGATGTGCTCATGTGAACTAAAGAATCCTCAGTTTCCACCTGTTAGCCACGAATTCTCTGACAGTCCAACCATATCATACTCAGCAGCAGAGACGGCTATTCTAGGCAGGAGGACCCAGCTCAGTCCTGCTAGAAAGAGGGCTGAGGGAAAGTCTGAAACGCCACGCCTGAGAGTTAAAGCCCTTGAACGCATGGCTGTTAACCCTTTCCTTAAATGATCCACATCCACTTGCATTGTCCAGAGTGGAATTAACCAAGACCCCACTGAGATTCCTAAGCCAGTCACAATTTCAATGCTTCCCCCCCAACTACTAAGCCAAATATACCCTGTGAGTAAACACTAAAACTATCATTCCCTAAATCGAATACAAAGAAAAAGATCCACAAGCTAATTTGTTACCGAGCAGTTCTTCTTTTCAAAGAAATGATTTACCCATAAACACACATCAGTAAAAGCGCTGTCTGCTTCTTACTGCTTTTCGTTATTAGATTTCGGAGTGATAGTTTCTGTACACACAAATTCTGGAGGAGAACCCTGACCAATCACTGTTTATCCATTTTACCACAAAACTGGCTGGGAGCACAGTTAAGTGATTTTGGCTTCCCTGAGAGGAGAAACACAGCCTATTCAACAAACCAAGGGAAGAGGCACTCCGGAGATCCAAGAGCCCTCCTGGTTGTTTACTGGGTCTGCTCTCCTCATCGGCCACCTCAGGTCCTCCAAGAAAATCCAAATCAGATCCGGCACGGGTGGGCCAAATAGGGTGGTGAGACAAAAAGACAATGGCCAGGGCTCGAAAGGGTGTTCCTACAGCAGCCTATGGGTTTCGAGTAAGTGCTACTTCTCACGCCGTGTGAACCACGGAGACTCAAAAGAGCAAGACGGCCAGCTTCGGCATCTACACTCACCTTGGGCATCTACACGGGTGGCCAGGAAGAACACCCCCCCACTGCCTTCTGGGGCTGCATGTAGGCCAAGCTCTCAGAAGTTCTTCCACACCTTCCCTCTCAACTTTCCCCGCCGGCCTCGGGCACACCGAAAACAAAGCGGCCTCCGCCACCCGCGCTGCCCTCCCCGCGTGCCCGGGCGGGGCCGTGGGCGCCGCGCGTGGAGAGGGGCGCGGGCGCGCGGGCGCAGGGGGAGCTCGGCGCAGCAGCCGAGCAGGAGCGCGCCCCCCGCCCGCGCGCCCCCCGCCGCCCCGCACATAAACACGCGCGCTCCACCGACGCGCGCCGACGCCCGGCCCCGCGCGCTCCCCGGCGCACGTAAACACACGCCGTCTCCCACGAGCCCGCGTGTCTCACACCTGCTCTGCGCACGCTCACCCAAACACACGCCCTCCCGTAAACAAGGGCCTCGCACCAGCGATCGCCCCACAAGCGCAGCCCCTTCCCCACCCTCCCCCGAGCCCCCACACGGGCTCCCCGCTCCTCCCAGGCACGCGCGTCTCACACGCAGTCCTCAAACATACTTGCTCACGCGCCCACGCTCCCCCACTCGCTCCAGAAACACGCCCCCACAGCACCAGGTCCCCGCGCACGCTTCGGGTTTCACTCGCGCCATAAACACGCGCGCACTCACCGCTGCGCCTGTAAACAGACAACCCGGATGGCCTCGCTGCCCGCGCGCCCCAGAATCACGCGTGCCTGCACCCAGCTCGTCCGACGCTCTCCTTCTTCACTCCTCGCGCCCCCGCGAGCACGCGTGCTGCCCCCACCCGCGCGCCGGCCTCCGCCCTCGCCCCTCCGCCACGCGCACACTCACTGGGACGTGGGAGCACAGTCACCCTCGGTCCGCCCGGCGCCCAGCCGCCCGTGCCCGGCTCGCCGCCCCGCCCGGCCCCGCCCGAGTCGCTCCACTCCACACGCCGCCGCTGGAACGCCGCGCTGGGCTCCGGGTACCGCGGTCTCCCCGCCACGGCCCGAGTGCGCTGCCACGGCCAATGGCGGGGCGCGGCGGTGAGCTCACCGCACCCGGCCCCGCCTTCAGCGCCGCGAGAGCCAATCGGAGCGCGCTACGTCACCCGGAGCCGGGCAGAAGCAGGTGTGGGGCGCGGAGCGGCTCGGCGCGCGGACTGCGCCGGAACTGCGCCCAGCCTGGCGGCGCCGCGCTGGACGGCTCGGGCCTGGAGGGCGTCGGGCGCGCGTGGGGGCGCGTGGGGCCCGAGCCGCCGCCCTGCCCTCAGGGCCGGTCCCTCGGCCCGCAGCGTGGATGCGCCGCGCGGGCCGGGCGTCTCCTCGGCCGACGGGCCGCCGCGGCCGCTCGTTCCCCGCAGTCCCAAGCTGCGCAGCGCCGTCGGGTGGGCCGGGGAGCCCGCTCCCACGGGCCCGGCGGCCCCGGCGTCTGCAGTGCAGCTAGCGGGGGAGGAATCACTGAGCTGTCCGCGGTGGGGCCCGAGGGCCTCAGGGCTGTGACAGTGGCTTTGCAACCCCCGGTTCAACGCTCTTCCCATGTCTGCGTTCACAGCTCGAACTCCTTAGCTGAAATCAAGGTCCACAGCCTACTCAGGTCTAGCCTCGCTCTCCTCAATTTATATAGCTATAAATTTATACTCAATTTATAGTACCCACTTGGATATTTGCCAAAATGTAGTCCCTTGCCTTCTGCCACACAGAAGCACAACTCTCGAGGCTTCTCGTCCCCCCAGAGCATTCTCAGGCGTCCCAGGGGAATGGCACCGACCCTTAGTTCTCTCAGACTTTTATATCCTATCTCATTATTCAGTTAACCCCCTAGACGTCGCACATAGAAAGTGTGACCCGCACACGCGTCTGAAGGGCCATCTTTTGTTTGCTTTTCTTTTATATTGTCTATTGACATTATGTTTTTTCTAACATCTGGGCTAAACATCTCCACAGATGAAGGCAGGAGCCTCTTGACCCCACCCAATCAAACTACGAAGACGACACACTTTTGCATAATCCTCAAGTTCGAACAACCACTGGTGAACCTGTGGCTAGAATCCAAGTGAAGGACATTTGGTGCCCACGCTTCTAGAGCAGAAAAAATGAGCAGGCGGCTGAGCCTGGCCACTGACTGAACCAGAGCGCCTTGTGAAGCTGGCGCTGGCAGAGGCAGGACTCCACCAGCCTCCACCCTGGTCCCACACAGGCCCCCAAAACTCCCCAACTCCCCTTCATGTGCTAGGGGAACTTCTGTCGATCCATAAGGTCTGGCTCAAACCTCACCACTGTTTGTGCTTTTTCCTGCCGACAGCACCGTCGGTTCGGACACTGCACAGTGACTGGGTTCTGCCTCTTGTCTAAGGGACACCGTGAATGGGCAGTAATCAAGGACACTTTAACTTTGGACACAAACCGCCCAAATTCAGAGTCTGATGCTGGCACTGGCTATGTGCTGTTTCTTCCTATCTGTGGGGCAAGTATATGTTACAGGCACATCATGAATACTCCGTGAAGTTAGCTGATGTTTCTTTCTTAACTAAGGCAGGGTACCTTGAGTGTTCGGAGCAGAGGCTAGAAGTTACAGCGCTGTTGGTTCTGAATTTCAAGTCATGTTCTGCTGTTGCCCTGAGCAGTCCTAGTGTGTGCCTGTGATTTGTGCATTATTCCACATGTATACGGTATATTCATCAAGATCTTGGGGGGTTAGCGAGGCAGCCACTGTGTGTCTGTGAACAGCCACGGTGCAGCCGGGCACCTTTGGAGTCCTCAGCTACTACTGTATCGCTTTGGAGCAACTGAGAACAACACTGGGCAAAGAGAGGACTGTGAGGAGAAACCCCTGCCCTGGGCTCCGACATGCCAGGGATACGTGATGATGTACCTCCAGGCACCAAGGTCAGGTGAGGAACCGGGGTCTTCAGGTGGTCCCTCTCCTTTTCCCGTTTTGGTTTGTTTTTGTTCTAAAGGAAGGGGCAGAGTTCAGCCCTGATACTGCAGCTGTCTGGGGAGACCCCAGGAGGTACAGGACCTTCTCCTTCCAGCACCCCCATGTCCACATGGCAGGAGAGGCAAGCAGCAGTAAAGGCATGGCTGAACAGCTTTCCTTCCAGGCAGCCTGCAGTTTGGCTCTGCTGCAGGAATGCCCTCTTACTGTTTCTCTGATGGGCGCCTCCTAGAAGGCACTTCCCGCCACTCCGAGTCCCCACTGCACCACGGCATCCTCCTTGGCCAGTGCCCCGAGAACTGGGTGGAGCTGTGGTGAGCTGGGTGCCTCTGCGGCTCACTCAGAGCTCTGACAGTGTGCTAGAACCAAAGGTCCATAGGTGGTGGTTTGTTCCTTCTGGGTATTTGTGTTCTTAAAAAAAAAAAAAAAATGAAAGGATAAGGCATTCATGTGACTCAAACAAATTACCACACTGGGGTTTTATGAAGCTTTGGTTGTACCCTGGTGGCTTTCAGAAATGGAGAAAAAGAAAGCTTTCATGAGTCCACTTGGCAGAACCCAGACCAAGTAGAGATTTCGTCCCCTAGGCAGATACAGTCTGCTGTTATTTTAGCCCAAACTCTGGTCACTGGGGACCCTAAGTGCCAAAAGGGAAGAAAGGAACTACAGTTTGTTGGGTGCGTGTTATCTGCTGCCATTGTGCTGGGCACTCCTAGCCATTGCTGAGCATTCTCCTGCAAGTAGGACAGAGAATAAAACAAAGGCTTCAAGAAGGCAGATAACTTGCTCTAGACTCCAGACTGCAGCTGGCAAGGAGCAGACGTGGGTTTCAGGGTCGGAAGCTGCACCTATTTCTTCCTGTTCCAGGCACTTAAAAAGGAGCAGTCTGGAAAGTTACTATAAAAGGACCGCGTTTCTTTATAATGTTTAAGTTTCAGGCGCACAGCAGAAAGGCCAAATCAGCTGCTTCCATTCGGTACACTTAAGGGAAATAAGTGATCATTCACATTTCTGGTTGCCATCCTTAGGGATGCTTTGCGCTGGCTGGCTGGCGTCCTTTGAAGTTAGGCGTGGCCGTGTGATTTTCTTGGGCCAGTGAAAGGCAGAATGACTTGTATTATTAGGACAGAAACTGAAGAGCCGGCGCTGCACCCGCCGTGTTCACCGCCCATCCCTGATAACTGGGAAGGCCGGCTTATAGAAGGTGCTGGCGTCTCTCTGCCCAGACCCCTGTGACGTCACAGGCAGGGCCCTCCAACAAGGCGTCTCACTTGAAGTGTAGCTGGCCAACCACTGGCAAGCACTGACCTCTTTGTTACCACAGCAGTCTAACCTCTCCTATCTGGTAGCGATCGAGTATGCTTCTGATAGGTCAGCTTCCAATAAATGAAAAGACAAACGGAAGCAAGGTGAATATGAGTGGCCCAGCAGGTAAGAGCACTGGCTGCTCTTCTAGAGGACCAGGTTCAAGTCCCAGCACCCACATGATGGCTCACAGTGGCCTATCACTCAGTTCCAGGGCGTCTCTTGCCATCTTCTGGCCTTCCCAGCATCTGGGCCCGCACACGGCGCATACAAGCAGGCACTTGCATATGCACAGAAAATGAAGACTTTCTTAAAAATGTAAGTTAAGCGTGAACATGTGCAATGTGCGTGCCTGTGTCTTAACAAACAACAGCGGTGGTGATAAGTAGCGTAATGGATAGAAAGAGGGTTTCCCACATACGGGCTGGGGAACTGGAAACCCGCTCACACGAGTGAAGAGGAATCCCTCCCTTCCTCATACAGCACATAAAAATTTACTCACAAATTTATAGCAAAAACCTGGAAGAGCCCAAACGATAGAACTCCTCAAAGCATCTTAGCAGCAAATCTTCACAACGTGGGATTTGTTGTTGGTTTCTTAAATACGATCTCAAAAGTACAAGCCATCAAGGGAACAATAAGTAAACCGAACTTTAGCAAAAATTAGACATGGTTGTGCTTCAAAGAACACCACTACAGAGCGAAGAAGACAGCCCAATGAAAAGACAAAATATCTGTAAACTGCATGTCTAATAAGGGACTTGCATCTAAAATCAAGAATTCTTACAGCTCACATTTAAAAGCAAATAACTCATTTAAAAAAAAAACGGAATACAGGATCTAAATTACCCCCCCCTTTCCCAAAAAAAGATAAACAAATGAGCAGTGAAGACATGCACTCAGCATCTGTGAAATCTGTCTCTGAGGAAGGCAAATACAAGCCTCGGTTAGTAGACATGGCTGTGCCCACCTTTCATCCCAGCACTCCACCTAAGAGACAGAGGCAGGTGGACCTCTGTGAGTTTCAGGCCAGCCAGATCCACAGAGTACTTTCCAGGCCAAGCAAGGCTGGAGAGTGAGACCCTGTCTAAAGCCACCACCACCATCAGCCACGAAGCAACAACAACAGCAAATGGACAAGAGCTGGCAAGAAGAGAGAGGAACTCTCCAGCAGTGCTGTTAGGAGCCTAAGGTGGTGCGGTCACTTTAGAAAGTGGCCTGGCAGGTGCTCCAGATGGACTTTGGGTTATAATATGGACCAGAAATTCCCCTCCTAGCTATGGAACCAGGAGAAATGAAAACAGATCTTCGCACATGGGAACATTCGGCAATGAAAAAGGGAGGAAGGACTGATAAACTCTACAACATCATGAACCCAGAAGGCAGCATGCTAGGTTAAAAAAAAAAAAAAAAAAAAAGCAACACAGCCCCAAGGCTACACATGGCCTGATTCCTTCTACAGGCAATGCCAAGAACAGGCAGGTTTACAGAGAAAGTACGTTACTAGTTCTGCAGGGTAGGACTCAGATGGGGGCTGGGGAGGGACGGGGAATGACCATTCGGTGAGCGCAGCTATTTCTTTGGGGGATGAAATGATCTAAAACGAAGTTTCTCTTGGTGGCTGTATAACCCTGTGGATGTACTAGAGACTTCTGAATTGTGTGCTTTAAAAAAGTAAGTGTGAGGCTGGAGCGATGGTTCAGGGGCTAAGAGCACTGGCTGCTCTTCCAGAGGACCTGCATTCAGTTCCTGGCACCCACATGGCAGCCCACAACCATCTATGAGCCCAGTTCCAGGGGATCCATCGCCCTCTTCTGGCCTTTGGGGGGCATGACACCCACATGGGGCACAGCTGTACATGAAGGCAAAATGCCTATTACACAAAAATACATAAACTGTGCAACATGTTAATGATGTTAAACACACACATGGGCACACGTGTGCATGCACTCATATGCACACACACACACACACACACACACACAGAAATACTAGAAATCAGGAGGGCACAAAACTATCCTCAGGTCAGGGTGGCTCTAGCCTTGCTCACTGCAACCTTCTGGTCCAGCCCTCTGTGAGGCACTAAGAGAAGACTAGAAGGATAGGGCTCTGCTTCAGGACCTCTTCACAGGGAAGGCTCCACGTTGCTTGATGCTGACTTCCAGGGCAGTGGCTGGAAGGGGGCCATCTCTGACAGTACTTTGGGAGCGTGGGAAAGCCAAAGGTCAAATCTACCAAACTCCTGCATACTGTGAATGCCTCCATGATCTTGAAGAACCACATCCTGAACTTAGGTCTCTTTTGACACCCAGTGGGTGGCTGATTTGGGGGTTCTGCAGTGAGCCTGATAGACTCTCGCTGCCCTGCCAAGTTCTAGGTCAGGGCCTCAGAACTGTTCAGTAGTGGGTAGGTCCTAGCTTGGGCCAGTAGCCCAAGTTTTGGGTCCAATTTCAACACTAGGTCCCCGTGTGGCAGGCTCTTTCTTCCTTCACTTTGCACTGCTTTTCTCCTATGTAAGCCGAGATGAGACTGGAACTGAATGCAATTTGTGAAGCAAACTGACCTGACAGCAGTGCCTCTGAGCCTCCTTGCAGGGAACCCGGATGCCACATGACCAGTCCCATGGGGTAGCCGCACAAGTGAGCCCGACCCACCCACAGTGCCCAGAAAATAAGTGCATTTGCATTATTCTGAGCCCCTCAGCTGTAGGGAGGCTTTGTTTGGCCCAAGCGATGGACAGCAAAGAAAGGCATTTACAACCTCGATGGACATCAGCCTGGGTAGGAGCTAAGAAGAGGAGCTAAGAAGAGGGCCATCTTCCATAAACACAACAGCATGCGATTTCTCTTCATGGACAAAATGCAGAAAGAAAAATCTTTAGCTTGGTCTCCTCGGTAGCATCCATTCACACTCCCCCAAACGCTAGAATTACAGCAAATGATAAAGTTCGTGGCCGTTACCCATGTGAAAGTGAGGGGAAAGGCAAGAGACATCCCTCTCCAAGGCAGCAAGTGTAAAACCAGGAGGGGGGATGGGTACCCTAGGGCTTGGGGGCCAGAGACACCCTGGGTTGCCATCACCGGCCTGTATTACAGGACAAGTTACTAGGCCCCTTCTGAGATGTGGGCTCCTTGCTGGAATGAAGATAAAACCAGCTCCTGGAGATAGATAGATAGGTTCAAGATGGAGCGAAATGGAAGTCAAGGAAAATCCTGACGCCAGGCAGGTGGTGCTCAGTAATGCTCAGGGTCCAGAACCAGGCATGACACCATCACTCTGGAGTAGCAGGCTCTTTCCCACTTCCTATGTGTCTTCCATGTCGCTGCAGGAGGAAGCGGGCACATGCCATGGCAGGCAGTCTCACACAGATGGAGGAGACTTACTCTAACGGAGTCCTGCTCTGTGGCCCTACAGGAAAAGCTGGGGTGAGACGACCCAGGCCCCGGCTCGTTAGCACCCTTCAGGTTGACTCAAAAGCCCCACCCAGCAGGAACTGCATCAGCTAAGACAAGCTCAGCCCAAACCCACAAATTTGTGCATTTCTTTATCTGGCAGGAGGAAGGTCATAAGCCCCCTCTGTGCAGGGCATGTAAGCATCACTGCCCTCCTCTATGGCTCCTTGTCCAAAGGAGAGCCCACCCAGTTCAGTCTTGCTGGAGCCAAGGGCTTGAGTTGTGAGAGCATGCCAGGCTCCTGAGGTTGAAGCTGAACTTTGCACAAGGCAGGAATCCCAGCAGAACCCTTAAGAAGACTCTAGGGGAGCCTACAGCCACGTGGATGCCACGTTTTCTTAAGGCACGCTCATAAATGCACGAATTAGCCAACGAGGTGTGGTGGCAACATGCCTTCAGTCACAGTACTTGAGAGGCAGAGGGAGGTTGATCTCTGTGGGTGTGAGGGCAGCCTGTTCTGCATAGTGAGTTCCAGGACAGCCAGAGATACATGGTAAGAATCCCTACCTCCATCACAGAAAACAACACACACACACACACACACACACACACACACACACACACATGCACACACACACACACACACGAAATGCATGGATTTAAGCTGTCATCATGTGCTTGCTTTATAAGGTAAATGCCTTTTTTTTTTTTAAAGTGAGGGTCTGACCAAAGAGAAGTAGTCAATGACAGAGTCAAGGACAGCCACCTTGGAATCACCCTCAGCGTGGCCCTCAGACATCAGGAAATGCCAGCACCCAGGAAGGGTGCAACTTAGTTCAGAGACTCTGCAGACCCTAGAGTGGCCAGGGAGAGCATGAGTGTGTCACACGTGTATGCCCCTGTCACTCCTGCTGGCCTTTTCTCTGACACTATGATCACTACAGTGGCTCCTCTCCGCGTGGCCACACCCCTCATGGTGACAGCTCCAGGCTCTGGGACTAATGCTAGCCAGTCCTCTGACTCTGCTGCCCACTTTTCCTGAGCCACTTCACCCCTCGTTGGCCTGAACTGTAATGTAAGTCTCCTCTCCAGCCGAAAATGGAGACCAGATAACCTGGATTGCCCCTGCCTGCCATGGGAACGAGAAACAGCCCTCCCACCTGTCCTCCTGGGTTTAACTCCTGTTCAGATGTTTCAAATGCTCCCAGTGCACTCGCTCACTTTCTTACTAGGAATGAAATGAAGATGTCAGATCCTGGGATACAGTGCAGAGTTAAACACATGCCCAGCATGCACAAGGTCCAGGGCTTAATTCCTAACAGCAGCAACAACAAAATGAAAGTAGGGGGTAAGGGGGAGTGGGAGTGGGGAAAACAGAAAGAATTGGGGGGGGCTGCATCTGGAGCAAGGGAGGCCTCGGAGGTCCAGATCTTCAGAGCTTCCACTTCCCCGATGCTTTCCAAGGCGGAGGTAGAAGCCTTCTCAAAATGCATCAGTCTGAACAGGTATGATGGCACATAAGCTTGCCAATTCCAGTGCTTGAGAGGCTGAGGCAGGGGCATCCCAGCAAGTTCAAGGCCAGCCTGGGGTATGGAGCGAGACTCTGTCTCAGATCAAATGAGTAAGTGGCCACCATGACTTCCGAGTTCCAGGGAACTGGTGGCTTCAAGTGCACCAAACCCAACCTTCTGGGACTGTGTTTGAAGCATTTCTACACTGGCTCCACAGCCCCCCACAGGCCCCTTTGTAGCCTCCTACCCCGCTTCTCTGGCTTTAGCTGTTGCTGGCTAGCCCAGGCCCAGCCTTCTGCTGTTATAGTGAACACCACCAGGGGCCTTAAGGGGCACATTGAACCGTCTCCATGGCAGACTGGTGCACCTCCGTGTTTACATCCCTGAAGGGTGGCTTACTGTGTGTGGACGCTCCTTTTCCACTGAGGCCAGCTGACCACCATTCCCAAAGCCAGATCCGTTCCCATCTGTGTTTGGGGAAGTCAGAGTGACATTGGTTGAGGGCAGCCACACAGAAGAGGATAACAATCCTAGTTTTTTTCCAGGCTCATGGGCCACAGCTTGGGGAGCGGGAGAAGCCAGAGGCTGGGCAGCGTTAGAAGCTATAGCAAAGGATCCTTAGGGAGAACACTTTACAAAGCAGAGAAAATTTCTCCAGGCAGGAGTGCTGTCTGTAGGATGGAAGTGAGATACAGGGTCCTTTCAGAGTCACTGCACAGATGAGTAAGTGAAAGACATGACTGAGGTAATGTGTTAGAGTAATAACCCTGTCTGAAATGTACCTGGAATTTCTCATTTAATTCACATCTAGGTAGACTGATCTATAATCCATTTGATTTCACCCCACAACCCAGGGAAAACTAAGCTGTGCATGATATTCTCCATAGAAGACAATACTCACTCAAATCATGTTTCTGGATAAAATGTGTCCCCAAAGAGCTGCACGATGCTAGACAAGATCTTTCTGGGGCCAATGTTTAAGGGGTAAGTTACAGTACAAGGGACCTTCAACTCTGTTTCATCCCTCCATGAAGATAGACCCAAAGACTCTAATCTGTGAGGTGAGGAGTGCGTGACGCAGGGGAGCAGGAGGGGATGGTCTACTTTAAGAGATGGAGACACATCACCTTTATCCCCCTCTGCTGGCAGGTGGTCTCTGGGCCCTTGGGTGTAACCTCCATGCAGTGTTTTTGCCTGTCCGGGGTATCTTGGATCACAGAGTGGCTTGGCAATGCCATGCCAAGAGGCTGAGCTGGTGTCATACTCATAGTACCAGTTGACGATGAAGCTTGCATGATAAGAGACTCAATGCAAACTGTGAAGGCTGAGCGAGCACACCTTCTTGGCAATACTCTTGGCTATCACACCTCTGTGCCAGGAACCAATGCTGCTCAAGGCAACAGGTTAGAAGGAAATGGAAGCTCTATGTTTTGTACCCCCTACTAGACTCAGGCATTGTGGCTGTGCCTGGTTGTTATCTGTATCCTTCTGTGGTGACACACTACAGTGTGAGACCAAACTTTCACTGAGTCCTTAAGTCTTTTTCATAATTTATCAAGGGCTCTGAGGGACCTCTCAACTTGTAGTTGGTGTCACAGAAGGTCAGTGAAGCCCTCCTGGGTGGCAATATGCCATACAGTGACTTGCCAAGGACTGCCTGAGAATTCCCTCCTCTCTGATGAACAGAGGGTGGCTAGGTCTGAGCCTGAAGAAAAGAGATTGCTTTTCTGTTACTTTTACACCTACAGGGAGGTGAAGAGAGACATCTCCATCCTCTCCAGGTGACCTCTTAAAAGGACCATCAAGCTTCTACATTCTTGTCTTGGGTCACTTGCATGAAGCTTGTTTGGTGAGACAAAGACAAGAAAAATTAATAATGGACACCTTTCCCAACCTGGTTTTGACATCAGACTGCTATATCCTAAAAACAAAGTAAGCAGAAGGCTGTAAAGACAACACTGAGGGTCCTTCTATCTACCCATTTGTTCATCTATCCATCCATTCATCTATCCACCCACCTATGCACCGACCCATCCATCTGTCTAATCATCAATCCATCCATCTACCCACTCACCTCCCTCCTCATCCATCATAATCATCTCCTCACTCATCCATCCATCAATTCACCTACTCATCCATCCCTTGAAGAATTAATTATTGAGAATTGCTACATCCCTACTTCTCTATGACAGGAGCTGTTGCAGTGCTAAGTCAGAGAAAAATCCCTGTGCTTGGAACTCAGTTATATGCTTGCCCTTGTCCATTTCATCCATATTCACTAAGTCCTTCCATCAACCACCTGCATGCAGACACTTGTCTCGGCAACTTTCTGGGGATCTGAAGTCTATGTCCACTTGCCATTGACTTTTCCCACAAATATCCCAAGGAGCCCTCAATGAAGCTCCACCAAACTCGACCACTTCTCCAAGGCAATGCTGCGGAGCCCATGGTCAATCCACAGCCTCTACTGATGTCACCTCCCCTGTTGTTTCTTAACTCTGTACCTAGGTCTCTGAACCACCATCCTGCATCAAAACAACCAACTGGTCTACCTCAAGTGCACCAGGGCTTCTTCAGTCTGTTCAATGCTTCTACAAACTGAGTGTCCCAGCCACTGCCAGCCCAATCCACCCCCTCTCTCCCATCGCATGACCTTTACCAATACCTCCCTCCCATCAGCATAGAGCTCCTGCGTGTTATTGCCTTGGCCTGGAGTGTTCTTGTCTTCTGCCTTCATGGTCATGGAGTTAATGTCTGCTCTTCTTTCTGAGCTCTTCAAAGGTCTTTCTTCAACAAATGCCTCCTAGATCTCACAAGGAATCCCACCCCATCACTAGCATCCTGATTTTTTCGTCAGGTCTGAATTTTCCTCTGCCTGACAGTAGACTTGGCAAGCACTGGAACCCAATCAAGCCATCTGCACCTGTTCTGATTCCCAGCACTTGGACAACACCTGCCACCTCGAGAGAACACACTCTATTCCAGCAAATGTTTTCAAGGGGAAACTGCTAATCAAGGAACTTACAAAGTATTGTGGGAAGGCAGAATAAAGTGGCTTTCTTCAAGGGGCAGTGAGAGGGCACACAGGACAGAGCATGTGCCAAGCTCAGGGGACCACACTCAGGCAGCAACACAGGGACTGGGGAGAGAAATTGAGAAGACAGATGCCCATGCTGTGGGGGTAAAGAGGAGGAGGACCATTGTGTTCTCGATCCCTGTACCATCTGCTTACTCTGGCATGTGTGTCCTCCCCTGTGAACAAGGACCTGGAAAGTTGATGGAGAGCCAGAGTAAGCGCACCCATGCGAATACTTTGTGACATGGCCTGGAGCATGGTGAACATTTGAATGCTGCAGTTAGCCCTGACTGGGCAGCAACAATGACAGGAACTCAAGATTGACAGCTCTTCCATGTGTCTCCAGACCAGTCAGCACAGCTTGGTGCCAATGAATTGACTCACTACTGACCCCCCATAAGTACCACCAAGTTGTTGGAGTGGGGGGAGTCCTCTACTCACATCCCCACACATCTCAGGTTTCAGCAGGAGAAAAGTCCCTCAGAGGCCTCCACTGGGGATTTCCCCATCTGCTGACGACAGAGCTGGACCCTTGGCAGATGGCACCTCAAGCCCAGGGTGGGAGTCAGGTTCCATCTCTCTTGTTGGTGTGAAGGCTGGCAAAGAACATCAGCTTATTCAGCCGAGTCACCTCTAGTGACCCTTGACCTTGGTAAAGAAACTATAACCTATGTTGCTAGAAGCTCCGGGCTTCTAGCCAACTTCCTTCTTATCTGCCTTCGTGTCTCCTGGGGCTTAGGGGTGTTTGGCTGTGGAGTGGAAGGGGGGACGTCATGCAGAGGGAACTATTAACCCTCCATTTGTTCAGCTGCGGTTTGGTTTGTGGGGGGGTCACTGGTCTTCTGAGGGCCATGCTTCCTGCAAGTGGGTCCTAGGTTTGTTTTTCATATAGTTTTTCACTCTGTGCTGATTTAAAAAAGAAAACAACAACATTTTGTTTTAACTTCTCATGTTATTGGTTAGTTCACAGCGGGTGTGACTATGGTTGGGAAGCTGGTCTGCAGTCTGTCAACGGAATGTCCTGTTGTCACAGAGGTGAGAGACAAGGTCACTGGACTATGCAGACAGGACCAGACATGCGTGTGTTTTGGAAGCTTTGGGAAGGAGAGGCCATGGTCTTGGCTCCAGTCAGAGGCTGGGTGCTGTCCCCTCTGTCCCTCCTGGAGCTGCACTGCCTGTCCCCTCCCTCCTGAAGTCTCCAGGGCTCCCCTCCCCCCATCCTGCCTCTTTTGCTTCCTTACTGGTCATGCTCTCCAAGTTCCTGGTCTCAGGGCTGTTTCTCTCTGCTGCTGGATCTACAGACCAGCATCTCCACGCTATCTCCGAGAGATGGATTATTGTAGGCTGGCTTAGGAAAGCCCACAAAGGCCAGCCAAATGGCAGAGTGGACTGGCTACATTGCAGACTTGATGGGCCATCTTCCTACCTGCAAGATCTCTGGATTCTGGCAGCCTCCGGTGGCCAGGAGACTAGCGATGCCTCCCCTGGTCTGGCATCAGCATGCTGTTTGAATGGGGATGAATCATTTGCTCCTGACTGGAGTTCAACTCTATATACTTATGGGGATAATGAGGAGGGGGTTCCCTCTGATAGTCTGGGCTAATGAGGGCTAAGAGACTATCTTCCTTATGCCCACAGACCTAGCAAACAGATGTATACGTGGGAGAAGCAGAAATTAGATTCTTCCCCCCAGCTGTGCAGCTGTGCAGTAGCAGGAATGAAGAGCGGGAACCACAGGGCCTCCACACAGGTAAGGCTGAATGGCTCATGCCCTCTGCTGACCTACTCAGGCTGTGACAGGCTTGAGCTGCCCCGGCTGAGCTGAGACAGGCTGGCCATTATGGCTGAATTCACTGTCACTGCTGTGAGTTCTCCAACCTGGGTCTTCTCCTGACTCTTCTAGACTCTTCCAACACATGGTTCCTCCTGGCTGGAATGCTCTCTCCTTCTCCACTTGGCACTGGACATGATGACCAAAGCCTTCTTCTCTCAGCCTCCTTGGGTTCTCACCCTCCAGGTCTTCCTCCTTCCACCTCGCTGGCTCGCTGGCTGCACAGCCTCTTTGCTGGCTCCCCTTCTGCTTATAGTTAAATGCTAAGCTCGTCTGTGGTTTGTTCTGCGTTTTTTTTGGTTTTTTTTTGTTTTTGTTTTTGTTTTTTTTTTAACAGGATTTCTCTATGTAGCCCTGGCTGTCCTGGAACTCCCTCTGTAGACCAGGCTGGCCTCGAACTCAGAGATCTGCATGCCTCTGCCTCCGGAGTGCTGAGAGTAAAGGCGTGCGCCACTAGTGCCAGGTCCAGCCCATGGTTACCGCCACAGCTTCTCTTTCTAAACCCCTTCATGGAGTGATCACACGTAGCCACCATAGTATTTCCCATAAGCTCACGATCCCCCCAATCTCACCTCTAGTCTGTACCTCATTTTCCAATGTCTCTAGACCTTCAAAGCCAACTGTGACCTTGCTACACCTGCCTAATCGCACCAAAACCAAATTCTACATCTCCCCTGGCTCCCAAATGTGCATCTTCAAACTCCTCTGTCTCAGGAGACAAGCCCCAGTGCCTCTAGTTGTTACAGGCATCAGCCCACTGAGTCCCCTCTCTCATCCGAATCCCCAGCAGGGTGTCTGGCTTTTACCTCCAGATGCCACTAAAGCCAGCATCTCTGCAGATGTCACAAGCTCTGTCAGAGCCACTGGCATCTGTTGCCAAAACCAATGCTCTGGGAAGGAAGCTGCAGGTGGGGGCACAGTGCGTTCTCCCAACAGCAGCTGGGGTGGCTTGGAAAACACACCTGAACATGCCATGTCACTCACCCAGGCATACACCTGCTTAGCACACACTTGAGCTCGCGCAATCCTCTTCTGCGGCAGCACGGTACCAACCTTAGGATGAAGTGTTAGCTCCCTACAGCGGACAATGGTGCTCCTGTGGCCTAGAGCTTCTGGCCTCTTGCTGAGTCTCCCTGGGTCCCCCTCCCCCTACCTCACCTTCCTTTATTCTTCCCCAGAACGTCTAGCTAGTTCCCTCCCTCCTGGGGACTGTGTGCTTGAGGATCTTTCTGCCTCACCTGCCTGGTATTCCTGTGAACTGAATTCTACCTCCTCACACACATCTCATCCTCACATAGGGACACCCTTATCCCCCAACCTAAAATACCTTCCTGGAACTTTCTCCCAGAACAGCTAGCTCAAGGTTTCTGCTCAGGGTGCACTGCCAGCTGGTGTTTTTTATTTGCAACCCGCCTTTTTGTCTTTCTCCCTACTGGAATATAACCCCTGCCCCAGGGGAGAATTAAGACTCCCTGGGGCCTAGATCGGTGCCTGGCACCCGGCAGAGGCTTAGCACATATTTGCTGGATGATGGAAGAATGAATGGCCCCGGGGGAAGGAGGCCAGGAGACGGGCTAGGACGTGTACAACTATTTTGGGCTACATGACAGTGGTGTTGGGGATGGGGAGAAGTAGAAAACATGAAGGGAATGAAGGAGAGGTAAGCACCAGGCTGGAGCTGGCATATGGAGGAGGGTGCGATCGGGGGGTCCACTGTGCCAGGAAGAAGGGTGGGAAGTGGGAGGCAAAATGAGTGTGGTTCTGAGTCACCCTGGACACACGCTGCTGCCTAGGGGAAGTCTGAACGGTGCTGTCTCCTCTGAGCAGTCGGACCATTCTAGACCTGGGAAGACATACTGAGGGGCGCCTCAAGTGCTGTGTTTTTGTCTTTGAATACTGCGTGTCCAGCCACTGTACTGTATGGGGATATTATGAAACCTTTGAGATGTATACCTGGCTAGAAGCGGGTTGCTGGGGCAAGGCTTTGTGTACTGCATCTGCCTCTGGTCCTGGCCTCAGCACTTTGCATCCCAACTGGATGCCATGTTAAGCTCTCACCACCACGCAAGCCCTTCCTGAAATGATGAAACCATTGCAACAAAGTCGACAACAAAAATCCTTCCTTGACCATAACCACGAGAAGAAGCCACTAACACACTGGTAGATGATGTGCTGAGCTGGAGCCAGGCTTGCTTCCCTGGGGAAAGTGGGCAGAGAAAGAAAGAAGACGGCTACATATGCACGTATAGAACTTTCTAGAAGGAGGAGCTAGTGACAGGCGCAGGAGCTGGAAGGAGCTGGAGGCGTGTGAAGGTCCAGAGATTGGGGCAAAAGGGCTTCAGAAGAGGAAGGACCAAGCAGCAGGGGTCACAGAACCTAAAGGTCACATGGTCAACAAGGAACTACGGTGACCTTGGCAAGAGCTATGTTGGTCCACGTGTCCGTGGTTCCTGGAATGTGGATGTGTGGGGTCAGAAGCTGGATGCCAGTGCTTTTTCTGTCCACAACCAGGTGGTCAATAGCGTGCTTTCTTCAAGGATACACCAGTGTGCACAAAATAAATGCTCCCTGTTGTGCAGAGCTTCTTTTACAGACTGCTGGAAGGCCCAGCAGCTGGTGCTGGGCTGCACACCTCACCACATCCAGTCAGAGACCCATGGAGAACAAAGCCTCATGAGGCTCGCTCTCTGTGGCTCAGTGTGCCTCCAGTATGGCTGAAGAGGGCCAGGGCCACACTGCATGTTTGTCAGTTGCTCTTCTGTTGCTGTGATAAACAAAAGGGCTTATTTGGGCTTATGGTCCAGAGGGATAAGAGTCTATCACCATCACGGCAGGGAAGTGTGGCAGCACGTGGCAGAGCAGCCGAGAGCTTCCATCTCGACCACGGGGAAGCAGAGAGCACACAGGGAAGGGTGCAGGCTTCTAAAACCCCCAAGTCCATCCCTCGTCACGTACTTCCTCCACCAAGGCCTCCTTGTTCCGTCCTGAGCCTCCCCAAACAGCCCTAAGTGAAGGCCAAGTGTTCAAATGCCAGACTGGGGGAAAGGGGGAGGTATCTCATTCAACCACCAGTGTTCTTCTGGGTGCCCCGGACACAAGCCCCTCGAGAGCTGCTGTGCGGGACTGCCTACTGGAACCTCAGCGTGCGCTCTGACTTGGAAGCAGGGCCAAATTACAAAGGTGGCTCTTCAAGAGGAGCTCTCGGTGGGCTGGGTGGCCCCTTCCATAAAAACAGAGACACAGAAGGAAGATGACCCATGACCGTGGAGGCAGGGGCTGGAGTTATATTGACACATTATATTGGGTGACAAAGGGTGTTGACAGCCATCTGCTACCGGATGAGAGGACAGGAAACTT